>NC_091062.1:5757500-6076666 GCF_000393655.2 Nicotiana sylvestris
CGGTCTGCCAGTGCATACAAGCGGTTTCGCCACCGCATGCATTATTAAACTTTGTTGCGTCGCACCCTTGCAGAGCCTGAGAGTTACGATGGGCTGCTGAATTAGTGGACTGAGCTACATTGCCTCCATTGTTCTTCTTTTACGATGAACAATCCCTCAAGAAGTTTGATTAGTGGACTTCTAAATCGATGCACTAGCTGAAGATGGAGCAGGTCCTGATTTTGATTTCTTGAAAAACTGGCGATTGCCTCCTACTTGAGATCCCCCATGGTTGAAATTTCCTACAGACTTAGCTCTCTTTCTGAATTCCCTCTCCTTCTCTCTCCGTAGCCGCTCTTCTTCCTTCAACCTGTCTTCGTTCCCTTGAACAAAGGCAACCATCTTAGTGATGGTCATGTCATTATTCTGAGCAGCTATATTAGCATCAGCAAATAAATCATCTGAAAGCCCCAACACAAACTGCCTAACTCTGGCCCTCATATCACGTACCATTTCTGAAGCATACTTGTCCAGAGAGACGAACTTGAGGTAGTACTCATTCACACTCATATCATTCTGTCTGAGTCTCTCAAACTCCAAAGCCTTAGCTTACAAGACCTCAATGGGTAGAAAGTGCTCAAGGAACGCATCTGCAAAATCTTTCTAAGTCGCAGGATCCGCATCCTCCCCTCGGGACTCTTCCCATGTTTCATACCACGTGTTGGCAACATCCTTCAGCTGGTAAGCAGCAAGCTCTGCTACCTTAGTGTCTATAACATGCATCACCTAAAATATCTTCTAAACCTCATCAATGAAGTTTTGCGGATCCTCATCCTTTTTGGACCCTGTGAAGACGGGAGGTTTCATGTTGAGGAATTCCCTAGACCTGGAACTACCCGTCTCATGAACATCACTTGTTCCCTGCCTTTGGACCTGATTAGCAACAATCTAGGTGAGCAACTGGATAGCTCCCCTAACATCCATGTCTGAAGGGCACTGAGCCTGATGCAACCCCCTGGGCTGGAGTGTCCTCCTCCTGAGCAGCATTAGTTGTGCCCCCTGGAAAGTAGCTGAGGCCCTCCTAGTGTACTTTCTTTTTGCAGTCATTTTTCTTAAATATGCAATTCGCACGGGTTAGAAAGATTCCTGAAAGCAAAGCTCTAACTGCACGATCTAGAGCATGAAAGAAATGGAACAATCCTAGATGTCTTGGTGGTCAACTGTTTACATGTGTGGCGTGCACACACACATAAAAGAGACCCCACTAGACACAGCTTCATAGACTCCCTAGGACTCATGAACCTGGCTCTGATACCAATATTTGTCACGCCCCAAACCATGGCCTGGGCGTAACACGACACTCGGTGCCTGACTACATGTGACCGAGCGAACCAACTGTATGGCTGGATCAACATGTGGTATGACTGTAAGCTAGAGGTAAATATATGGCATGATAATCTACTAAAGAGTCTGACTGAAATATCATAGATCACAAAGCATGAACTGCGGTCTAAGGCCCAAATACAAGTGTCCAACATTTAAGAATATAAAATTAGGAACTGAGAATCATATTACAATACATGATACTAAACGAGCACGTGATCACTAAATACTAAGCTGAGTAAATATTGAAAAACATAGAGATTATAATATAAAACCTGAATGGAAAGGTTAATTACCTTCCACATTTTCCTTTAGCTCTTCAAAGAGATGGGGATATATGGACTTCATGTACTCCTCGGCTTCCCATGTAGCCTCTTCAACCTTTTGATTCCTCCAAAGCACTTTTACTGAAGCAATTTCCTTAGTTCTGAGCTTGTGGATTTGTCGATTAAGAATAGCCACTGGAATTTCCTCATAAGACAGGTTGTCCTTAACCCCTATAATCTCCGTAGGAACCACAAGTGACGGGTCTCCCATGAATTTTCTTCAACATGGACACATGAAATATTGGGTGTACAGTAGCTAGTTCTTGTGGCAATTCTAACTCATAAGCCACCTGTCTGATCCTTCACAAGATTCTATATGGCCCAATATAGCGGGGACTAAGCTTCCCATTCTTCGCAAATATCATAACGCCTTTCATGGGCGATACTTTCAGAAACACCCAATCATCAACTTGGAACTATAAGTCTCTACGTTGTACGTCCGAACAGGACTTTTGGCGACATTGAGCCGTCTTCAAATGCCTTTGTATCAAGTTGACTTTCTCCAAAGCCCGATAGACCAACTCAGGTCCTAACAACTCTGCTTCTCCGACTTCGAACCAACCAATTGGTGATCTACACCTTCACCCATACAGAGCTTCGTACGGTGCCATCTTGATACTAGATTAATAGCTGTTATTATAAGCAAACTCAATGAAAGATAGATGATCGTCCCAATTACCTTTAAAATCAATAACACATGCCCTCAACATATCCTCAAGAGTCTGAATGGTGCGTTCCGCCTGGCCATCTGTCTGAGGATAAAAAGCAGTACTGAGGTTCACCCTTGTGCCCAATCCCTTCTGAAAGGATTTCCAAAAGTTTGTTGTGAACTGAGCACCACAATCTGAGATAATGGACAAAGGAGTCCCATACAATCGGACAATTTCTTTGATATACAACTTGGCATAATCCTCGGCCGAATCTGTAGTCTTCACTGGCAAGAAGTGAGCTGACTTGGTAAGTCGGTCTACAATCCCCCAAATCGAATCATGCTTCCGGAACGAGCGAGGTAGACTTGTTATGAAGTCCATGTTTATCATCTCCCATTTCCAAATAGGAATTTCTATATTCTGAGTTAAACAGCCAGGCCTCTAGTGTTCGACTTTCACCTGTTGGCAATTTAGACACTTAGCCACGAAATCTTCTATATTCTTTTTCATATCGTTCCACCAATAAACCTCCTTAAGATCATGATACATCTTTGTGGAACCTGAGTAAATAGAATACCTGGAATTGTGCTCTTCTGACATAATCCGCTCTCTGAGCCCATCTACGTCTGGATCGCATAGTCTGCCTCTATATCTCAAAGTGCCATCATCTCCCCCTTTTTCAAAAGCCATAGTCTTGTGTTTGTGAATTCCTTCCTTCAGCTGTAATAAGTAGGGATCACTGATCTGTTTTTCTTTTACTTCGGCTACTAAGGAGGATTCAACCCTGTTCTGGAGAACAACGCCACCATCTTCGGAGTCCAAAAGTCGAACTCCTAGATTTGCTAAGCGGTGGACTTCCTTTATCATAGTTCGCTTGTTTGCCTCAACATGAGCTAAGCTTCCCATAGAACGCTGACTGAGAGTATCGGCTACAACATTTTCTTTCCCCAGATGATAGAGGATATCAACATCATAATCCTTAAGTAATTGGAGCCACCTTCTCTGACGTAGATTTAATTCTCTTTGCTTGAAGATTTACTGGAGACTCTTGTGATCTGTAAAAATGTCAACATGTACCCCATACAAATAATGGCGCCAGATCTTAAGCGCGAACACCACAGCTGCTAATTCAAGATCATAAGTCGGATAATTCTTCTCGTAAGCCTTGAGTTGTCTCGACCTGTAGGCTATGACTTTACCGTGCTGCATTAATACATACCCAAGACCAATCCCTGAAACATCACAATAAACAACAAACCCTTCGATCCCTTCCGGTAGTGTCAGGACTAGAGCTGAAGTCAATCTCTTCTTTAACTCCTCAAAACTTTTCTCGCACGTGTCCGACCATTGAAACTTGACTTTCTTATGAGTTAATCTAGTCAAAGGGGACGAGATAGAAGAAAATCCCTCTACGAAATGCCTATAATATCATGCTAGACCCAATAAACTTCTTATATCGGATACGAAGGTGGGTCTAGGCCAATTCTTCACTACCTCTATTTTCTGAGAGTCCACCTTCATGCCTTCCCCTAAGATGACATGGCCCAAAAACGCTACTGATTTCAACCAGAATTCACACTTAGAAAATTTTGCGTATAGCTTGTGATCCTGTAGTGTCTGCAACACAATTCTGAGACGTACGACATGGTTAGTGTCACTACGGGAATAAATCAAGATGTCATCAATAAACACGATAACAAACAAATCAAGATAAGGCTTGAAGACCATATTCATAAGGTCCATGAAAGCTGCTAGTGCATTCGTTAAACGAATGACATTACCAAAAATTCAAAATGCACATATCGAGTCCTAAAAGCTATTTTTGGAATATCAACTTCCTTAACCTTCAACCGATGGTATCCCGATCTGAGGTCAATATTGGAATAATACTGGGCACCCTGAAGTTAATCAAATAAGTCATCTATTTGGGAAGAGGGGTACTTGTTCTTGATGGTGACTTTATTCAATTGACGATAGTTAATGCACATACGCAAAGACCCATCCTTCTTTCGGACAAACAAGACCAGTGCACCCCAAGGTGAGACTCTTGGCCTTATAAATCCCTTATCTAGAAGATCTTTTAACTGGACTTTTAACTCTTTCAACTCTGCTGGAGCCATTCTATAAGGCGGAATAGATATCGGCTTAGTGTCTGGAAGTAGATCAATTCCAAAGTCAATCTCTCTATCGGGAGGGATTCTAGGGAGATCTTCAGGAAACACTTCTAGAAACTCATTTACAATTGGTACCGACCGGAGAGTGGGGATCTGAGCATCTGCATCCTTAACTCAAACCAGATGATAGATATATCCCTTGGAGATCATCTTTCTGGCTTTAATATAGGAAATAAACCTACCCCTAGGTGTTACTACATCACCCTTCCATTCTAAGACTGGTTCACCAGGAAATTCAAAACTTACTATTTTGGTTCTACAACCCAGTGTGGCATAACAAGACTCTAAACAATCCATGCCCATGATCACATCGAAGTCTACCATCTCCAATTCTACTAAGTCTACTGCAGTAAGACGATGATGCACTTTGACTGGACATCCCCTATAGATACACCTTGCTATAACTGATTCTCCAACTGGAGTGGACACTTCAATGGGTTCACACAACTTTTCTGGTTCTATCCTAAATTTCTTTGCAATATATAAGGTTACATAAGATAGGGTGGACCCCGGATCTATAAGAGCATAGATATCAAAAGTGAATATTGTTAGCATACCTGTAACAACATCTCCACGAGCCTCTGTATCCTGATGGTCTGCCAGTGCATACAAGCGGTTTCGCCACCGCCTGCATTATTATATTTTGCTGTGTCACGCCCTTGCTGAGCCTGAGAGTTATGATGGGATGCTGAATTAGTGGACTGAGCTACATTGCCTCCATTGTTCTGCTTTGCCGAAGTACAATCCCTCAAGAAGTGGCCCGGCTGACCGCACCCAAAGTAACCATTTGTGCCCAAACGACACAACCCTGGGTGCCTCTTACCACACGTGTTACAAATCGGGTAACCAGGGACTTTGTAGCCCACATTAGCCTGTGACTGCGAACCTGCTATTCTAAAATTTTGGTTTTTCTTATTAAACTTCGACCTCTGAACCGGTGCACTAGCTGAAGATGGAGCAGGTCCTGATTTGATTTCTTGAAAAACTAGCGATTGCCTCCTGCTTGAGATCCCCCATGGTTGAAATTTCCTACAAACTTAGCTCTCTTACTGAATTCCCTCTCCTATTCTCTCCGTATCCGCTCTTCTTCCTTCAACCTGTCTTCATTCCCTTGAATAAAGGCAACCATCTTAGTGATAGTCATGTCATTATTCTGAGCAGCTATATTAGCATCAGCAAACAAATCATCTGAAAGCCCCAACACAAACTGCCTAACTCTGGCCCTCATATCACTTACCATTTCCGAAGCATACTTGTCCAGAGAGTTGAACTTGAGGTAGTACTCATTCACACTCATATCATTCTGTCTGAGTCTCTCAAACTCCAAAGCCTTAGTTTCCTAGACCTCAATGGGTAGAAAGTGCTCAAGGAACGCATCTGCAAAATCTTTCTAAGTTGCAAGATCCGCATCCTCCCCTCAGGACTCTTCCCATGTTTTATACCATGTGTTGGCAACATCCTTCAGCTGGTACGCAGCAAGCTCTGCTGCCTCAGTGTCTATAGCATGTATCACCCAAAATATCTTCTGAACCTCATTAATGAAGTTTTGCGGATCCTCATCCTTTTTGGACCTTGAGAAGACGGGAGGTTTCATGTTGAGGAATTCCCTAGACCTGGAACTACCCATCTCATGAACATCACTTGTTCCCTACCTTTGGGCCTGATTAGAAACAATCTGAGTGAGCAACTGGATAGCTCCCCTGACATCCATGTCTGAAGCACTGGGCACTAAGCCCGATGCAACTCCCTGGGCTGGAGTGTCCTCCTCTTGAGCAGCATTAGTTGTGGCCCCCTGGCTAGTAGCTGAGACCCTCCTGGTGTACTTTCTTTTTGCAGTCATTTTTCTGAAATACGCAATTCACACGGGTTAGAAAGATTCCTGAAAGCAAAGCTCTAACTGCACGATCTAGAGTATGAAAGAAATGGAACAATCCTAGATGTTTTGGTGGTCAACTATTTACATGTGTGGCGTGCACACACACATAAAAGAGACCCCACTAGACACGGCTTCGTAGAATCCCTAGGACTCAGGAACCTGGCTCTGATACCAAGCTTTGTCACGCCCCAAACCATGGCCTGGGCGTAACATGGCACTTGGTGCCTGACTGCATGTGACCGAGCGAGCCAACTGTATGGCTGGATCAACATGTGGTATGACTGTAAACTAGAGGTAAATATATGACATGATAATCTACTAAAGATTCTGACTGAAATATCATAGATGCACAAAGCATGAACTGCGGCCTCAGGCCCAAATACAGGTGTCCAACATTCAAGAATATAAAATCAGGAACTAAGAATCATATTACAATACATGATATTGAAATAATGAGCCATACCAAGTTATATGATACTGGAATAGTGAATAGGATTAGACTGAGATGAGTATTCATAATAAGTTGATTTATCATAATTGAAACTCATAGAATATCGAATGATTATGAGATTATGCCATCTAGAGAATAGAAGTTCTACTACTATTCAGGGAACTAAGGCATAGTTACTTTCTGAGGAAACTGCTAATGGTCATAATGAATGGGACGTAGGGAGAATCATAGACATTCCCAAACGTAAAGAGTTAGCCATACATACCTCAATTTCGCCCCTTAATGATATTACAATGATCCACAATACCAAGAACCTTCAATCTACAATAACAACATCCAATGGAACCTAATATTATTAACAAATTCCATAACTTAAGCCATTTAGGCATATTATCAAACACCTTGTAGGCCTAAATCTCTACATCCCATCGTCATATAATTAGTTCATCTAACTACCACCATTCATCAACAATTTATCCTACCATCATGATTAACCAATTTATAACTCCCAAAATCACATATATGTCCATCCATCCACACTCAACCATCAAAGTTCCATTAAATAAACATCTTTCAATCTCTATAATAGTTGTGTAATCAAATTGGGAACTTATGGTTTCCAATCACCATACCAAGAGTTCCAATATTTATTCATACTCATATTACCTTAATAAATCCATACATGTAAGTATAAGAGTGTAGGATTACCTTTTTGGAAGAAATGTTTCAAAACCCTCCTTTGAGTTCTTGAATAAATCCCTTGAAGATCTAAGTATTTTATGTGTAGATTTCATCAATACTAGTGTATAAATGATGGAATTCACACCAAGATAATGGGAATTACTTACCTTGAAGATGGGAGGGGTTGGAGGTCTTGAGAGGGTGGAGGAAAACCCTAAATTTTGTCCAAATGAAGTGGGAGAAATAACCCCCTGAAGGTTTTATATCAAAATAGGGTCGGGTCGACAAAAAAACAAAGATTTGCATAGCCGCGGCGTGGTAATGAAAAATGTGTTTAGAAACGAAATTTGGAGGTACTTTGTTAACTTACACAGCCGCGCCGCATGGGGCGGCGCATGGGGCGGCGCGGTAGTGTAAAATTCTGCGCTGGTTTTGGTAAGTTGGTCATAACTTCTGGTAGGAGTGTCCAAATGTTGAACGGTTTGAAGCGTTAGAAAATAGACTCAAAGATCTTTCATTTAATGGGTTGTGAATCACATAATACCTTATATAAATGTAAATATGCCCATGCAAACTTTGCTATTGTGCGTGCTAATTTGGAATTTTAGTTTGTCATAAAAATTTCAAACTTGACTTAGACTTAGGCCTCTCCTTGGATACCAAATCACTTATGATATGCCTCGTACACTTATTATCATAACCAATTGATAACCATCACATGAATACTCATTTAATACATCTACAACGGATTCAAATTTGCAGGGTGTTACATTATCTCCCCCCTTGGGATCATTCGTCCTCGAATGATGGTCCTGGCTGCAACTACGGCTATCTATGGTCATTAAACGGGTGTTATGGAGATATGAGAATACTGAAATATTATGAATACATGTATATCAAACTGAACGAGCACGTGATCACTAAATACTAAGCTGAGTAAATACTGAAGGACATAGAGATCATAATATAAGACCTGAATGAAAAGGTTAATTACCTTCCACATTTTCCTTTTGCTTTTCAAAGAGATGGGGATATCTAGACTTCATGTCCTCCTCGACTTCCCATGTAGCCTCTTCAACCTTTTGATTCCTCTAAAGCACTTTTACTGAAGCAATTTTCTTAGTTCTAAGCTTGCGGATTTGTCGATCAAGAATAGCCACTGGAATTTCCTCATAAGACAGGATGTCCTTAACCCCTATAATATCCGTAGGAACCACAAGTGACGGGTCTCCCATGAATTTCTTCAACATGGACACATGAAATACTGGGTGTACAGTAGCAAGTTCTTGTGGCAATTCTAACTCATAAGCCACTTGTCTGATCCATCGCAGGATTCTATATAGCCCAATATAGCGGGGACTAAGCTTCCCCTTCTTCCCAAATCTCATAACGCCTTTCATGGGCGATACTTTCAGAAACACCCAATCATCAACTTGGAACTATAAATCTCTACATTGTACGTCCGAACAGGACTTTTGGCGACTTTGAGCCGTCTTCAAATGCCTTTGTATCAAGTTGACTTTATCCATAGCCCGATAAACCAACTCGGGTCCTAACAAATCCGCTTCTTCGACTTCGAACCAACCAATTGGTGATCTACACCTTCGCCCATACAGAGCTTCGTACGGTGCCATCTTGATACTAGATTGATAGTTGTTATTATAAGCAAACTCAATGAAAGGTAGATGATCGTCCCAATTACCTTTAAAATCAATAACACATGCCCTCAACATATCCTCAAGAGTCTGAATGGTGCGTTCCGCCGGGCCATCTGTCTGAGGATGAAAAGCGGTGCTGAGGTTCACCCTTGTGCCCAATCCCTTCTGAAAGGATTTTCAAAAGTTTGTTGTGAACTGAGCACCACAATCTGAGATAATGGACAAAGGAGTCCCATGCAATCGGACAATTTCTTTGATATACAACTTGGCATAATCCTTGGCCGAATTTGTAGACTTCACTGGCAAGAAGTGAGTTGACTTGGTAAGTCAGTCTACAATCACCCAAATCGAATCAAGCTTCTGGAACGAGCAAGGTAAACCTGTTATGAAGTCCATGTTTATCATCTCCCATTTCCAAATGGGAATTTCTATATTCTGAATTAAACCGTCAGGCCTCTGGTGTTCGACTTTCAACTGCTGGCAATTTGGACACTTAGCCATGAAATCTGCTATATTCTTTTTCATATCGTTCCACCAATAAACCTCCTTAAGATCATGATACATCTTTGTGGAACCTGGGTGAATAGAATACCTGGAATTATGGGCTTCTGACATAATTCGCTCTCTGAGCCCATCTACATCTGGAACGTATAGTCTGCCTCTGTATCTCAAAGTGCCATCATCTCCTCCTTGTTCAAAAGTCATAGTCTTGTGTTTGTGAATTCCTTCCTTCAGCTGTAATAAGTAGGGATCACTGAACTGTTTTTCTTTTACTTCGGCTACTAAGGAGGATTCAGCCCTGTTCTGGAGAACAACGCCACCATCTTTGGAGTCCAAAAGTCGAACTCCTAGATTTGCTAAGCGGTGGACTTCCTTCATCATAGTTCGCTTGTTTGCCTCAACATGAGCTAAGCTTCCCATAGAACGCTGACTGAGAGCATCGGCTACAACATTTGCTTTCCCCGAATGATAGAGGATATCAACATCATAATCCTTAAATAATTCGAGCCACCTTCTCTGACGTAGATTTAATTCTCTTTGCTTGAAGATGTACTGGAGACTCTTGTGATCTGTAAAAATGTCAACATGTACCCTATACGAATAATGGCGCCAGATCTTAAGCGCGAACACCACAGCTGCTAATTCAAGATCATGAGTCGGATAATTCTTCTCGTGAGTTTTGAGTTGTCTCGACGCGTAGGCTATGACTTTACCGTGCTGCATTAATACACACCCAAGACCAATCCCTGAAACATCACAATAAACAACAAACCCTTCGATCCCTTCCGGTAGTGTCAGGACTAGAGCTGAAGTCAATCTCTTCTTTAACTCCTCAAAACTTTTCTCGCACGTGTCCGACCATTGAAACTTGACTTTCTTATGAGTTAATCTAGTCAAAGGGGACGAGATAGAAGAAAATCCCTCTACGAAATGCCTATAATATCCTGCTAGACCCAAGAAACTTTTTATATCGGATACGGAGGTGGGTCTAGGCCAATTCTTCACTGCCTCTATTTTCTGAGAGTCCACCTTCACGCCTTCCCCTGAGATGACATGGCCCAAAAACGCTACTGATTTTAACCAGAATTCACACTTAGAAAATTTTGCATATAGCTCGTGATCCTGTAGTGTCTGCAACACAATTCTGAGATATACGGCATGGTCAATCTCGCTACGGGAATAAATCAAGATGTCATCAATAAACACGATAACAAACAAATCAAGATAAGGCTTGAAAACCCTATTCATAAGGTCCATGAAAGCTGCTAGTGCATTCGTTAAACCGAATGACATTACCAAAAATTCAAAATGCACATATCGAGTCCTAAAAGCTATTTTTGGAATATCAACTTCCTTAACCTTCAACCGATGGTATCCCGATCTGAGGTCAATCTTGAAATAACACTGGGCACCCTGAAGTTAATCAAATAAGTCATCTATTCTAGGAAGAGGGTACTTGTTCTTGATGGTGACTTTATTCAACTGACGATAGTTAATGCACATACGCAAAGACCCATCCTTCTTTCAGACAAACAAGACCGGTGCGCCCCAAGGTGAGACACTTGGCCTTATAAATCCCTTATCTAGAAGATCTTTCAACTGGACTTTTAACTCTTTTAACTCTGCTGGAGCCATTCTATAAGGCGGAATAGATATCGGCTTAGTGCCTGGAAGTAGATCAATTCCAAAGTCAATCTCTCTATCGGGAGGGATTCTAGGGAGATCTTCAGGAAACACTTCTAGAAACTCATTTACAATTGGTACTGACTGGAGAGTGGGGATCTAAGCATCTGCATCCTTAACCCGAACCAGGTGATAGATATATCCCTTGTAGATCATCTTTCTGGCTTTAAGATAGGATAAAAACCTACCCCTAGGTGTTACTATATCACACTTCCATTCTAAGACTGGTTCACCAAGAAATTCAAAACTTACTATTTTGGTTCTACAACCCACTGTGGCATAACAAGACTCTAAACAATCCATGCCCATGATCACATCGAAGTTTACCATCTCCAATTCTACTAAGTCTGCTGCAGTAAGACGATGATGCACTTTGACTAGACATCCCCTATAGATACACCTTGTTATAACTGATTCTCCAACTGGAGTGAACACTTCAATGGGTTCACACAACTTTTCTGGTTCTATCCCAAATTTCTTTGCAATATATAGGGTGACATAAGATAGGGTGGACCCCGGATCTATAAGAGCATAGACATCAAAAGTGAATATTGTTAGCATACATGTGACAACATCTCACGATCCTCCGTATCCTGAAGGTTTGCCAGTGCATACAAGTGGTTTCGCCACCGCCTGTATTATTAGACTTTGCTGCGTCGCGCCCTTGCTGAGCCTGAGAGTTATGATGGGCTGCTGAATTAGTGGACTGAGCTATATTGCCTCCATTGTTCTGCTTTGCCGATGGACTATCCCTCAAGAAGTGGCCCTGCTGACCGCACCCAAAGCAACCATTTGTGCCCAAACGACACAATCTTGGGTGCCTCTTACCACACGTGTTGCAAATAGGGTAACCAAGGACTCTGTAGCCCACACTAGCCTGTGACTGCGAGTCTGCTATTCTGAAATTCTGGTTTTTCTTGTTAAACTTCGACCTCTGAACCGGTGCACTAGCTGAAGATGGAGTAGGTCCTCATTTTGATTTCTTGAAAAACTGGCAACTGCCTCCTGCTTGAGATCCCCCATGGTTGAAATTTCCTGTAGACTTAGCTCTCTTACTGAATTCCCTCTTCTCCTCTCTCCGTAGCCGCTCTTCTTCCTTCAACCTGTCTTCGTTCCCTTGAACAAAGGCAACCATCTTAGTGATGGTCATGTCATTATTCTGAGCAACTATATTAGCATCAGCAAACAAATCATCTGAAAGCCCCAACACAAACCGCCTAACTCTGGCGCTCATATCACGTACCATTTCCGGAGCATACTTGGCCAGAGAGACGAACTTGAGGTAATACTCATTCACACTCGTATCATTCTGTCTTAGTCTCTTAAACTTCAAAGCCTTAGCTTCCAAGACCTCAATGGGTAGAAAGTGCTCAAGGAACGCATCTGCAAAATCTTTCCAAGTCTCAGGATCTGCATCCTCCCCTCGGGACTCTTCCCATGTTTCATACCACGTGTTGGCAACATCCTTCAACTGGTACGCAGCAAGATCTACTGCCTCAGTGTCTATATCATGCATCACCCAAAATATCTTCTGAAACTCATCAATGAAGTTTTGCGGATCCTCATCCTTTTTGGACCCTGTGAAGACGGGAGGTTTCATGTTGAGGAATTCCCTAGACCTGGAACTACCCGTCTCATGAACATCACTTGTTCCTTGCCTTTGGGCCTGATTAGCAACAATCTGGGTGAGCAACTGGATAACTCCCCTGACATCCATGTCTGAAGCACTGGGCACTGAGCCTGATGCAACCCCCTGGGTTGGAGTGTCCTCCTCCTAAGCAGCATTAGTTGTGGCCCCCTAGCTAGTAGTTGAGGCCCTCCTAGTGTACTTTCTTTTTGCAGGCATTTTTCTAAAATACGCAATTCGCACGGGTTAGAAAGATTCCTAAAAGCAAAGCTCTAACTGCACGATCTAGAGTATAAAAGAAATAGAACAATCCTAGATGTCTTGGTGGTCAACTGTTTACATGTGTGGCGCGCACACACACATAAAAGAGACCCCACTAGATATGGCTTCGTAGACTCCCTAGGACTCTTGAACCTGGTTCTTATACCTACCTTTGTCACGCCCCGACCCATGGCCTGGGCGTAACACGACACTCGGTGCCTGACTGCATGTGACCGAGCGAACCAACTATATGGCTGGATCAACATGTGGTATGACTGTAATCTAGAAGTAAATATATGGTATGATAATCTACTAAAGAGTCTGACTGAAATATTATAGATGCGGAAATACTGAAAGGGTCTGCAAGTATAAACAAGTAGCCGACAAGGCTAACACATAAAGGCCTGCTAATATCTGACTGACTAGGTTATAGTCTACGAAGCCTCTAAAGAATACTAAAAATGCTAACTGTTTACCGGACAAGGTCCCGGTATACCTTATTAACTGAAATACTATAATGACAAACAAAAGAGAGATAAGGCCCCGGAAGATTGAGGATCACCAATAGCTGATACGAGATGTCCTGGCAAGCAGAATCGTCAACCTGAAAATCGTTACCTGCATCGCGAGATGCAGGCCCCGGGCAAAAGGTACATCAGTACATTTGAATTGTACTGGTATGCAAAAGAGCTGAACAAAAGAACTGTCAATACTGAAACTGAACTGCTAGCTGATAAACTGAACTGAACAAGGAAGTAAGGATGTGAATACTGCCTTCAGACTCTTCTGAATGATGAACAACCTGTTTAACTGAATATTAAACTGCAACCTTATATATATATATATATATATATCCTCGGGCCCAAGTATAAGTATACATAACTGCGGCCTCAGGCCCAAAGATGCACAAAGCATGAACTTCGGCCTCAGGCCCAAATACAGGTGTCCAACATTCAAGAATATAAAATCAGGAATTGAGAATCATATTACAATACATGATACTGAAATAATGAGCCATACCAAGTTACATGATACTGGAATAGTGAATAGGATTAGACTGAGATGAGAATTCATAATAAGTTGATTTATCATAACTGAAACTCATAGAATATCGAATGATTATGAGACTATGCCATCTAGAGAATAGAAGTTCTACTACTATTCAGGGAACTAAGGCATAGTTACTTTCTGAGGAAACTGGTAATGGTCATAATGAATGGGACGTTGGGAGAATCATAGACATTCCCAAAGGTAAAGAGTTAGCCTTACATACCTCAATTTCGCCCCTTAGTGATACTACAATGATCCACAATACTAAGAACCTTCAATCTACAATAGCAACATCCAATGGAACCCAATATTAGTTACAAATTCCATAACTTAAGCCATTTAGGCATATTATCAAATACCTTAAAGGCCTAAATCTCTACATCTCATCGTCATATAATTAGTTCATCTAACTACCACCATTCATCAATAATTTATCCCACCATCATGATTAACCAATTTATAACTCCCAAAATCACATATATGACCATCCATCCATACTCAACCAACAAAGTTCCATTAAATAAACATCTTTCAATCTCTATAATAGTTGTGTAATCAAATTGGGAACTTATGGTTTCCAATCACCATACCAAGAGTTCCAATACTTATTCATACTCATATTACCTTAATAAATACATACATGTAACTATAAGGGTGTAGGATTAACTTTTTGGAAGAAATCTTGCAAAACCCTCCTTTGAGTTCTTGAAGAAATCCCTTGAAAATTTAAGTATTTTATGTGTAGATTTCATCAATACTAGTGTATAAATGATGGAATTCACACCAAGATAATGGGGATTACTTACCTTGAAGATGGGAGGGGTTGGAGATCTTGAGAGGGTGGAGGAAAACCCTAAAATTCGTCCAAATGAAGTGGGGAAAATAACCCCCTAAGGTTTTATATCAAAATAGGGTCGGGTTGACAAAAAAACGAAGATTTGCACAGTCGAGGTGCATGGGGCGACGCATGGAGCGGTGTGGTAATGAAAAATGTGTTTAGAAACGAAATTTGGAGGTGCTCTGTTAATTTACACAGCCGCGCCGCATGGGGCGGCGCGGTAGTGTAAAATTCTGCGCTGGTTTTGGTAAGTTGGTCATAACTTCTGGTAGGAGTATCCAAATGTTAAACGGTTTGAAGCGTTAGAAACTAGACTCAAAGATCTTTCATTTGATGCGCTGTGAATCACATAATACCTTATATAAATGTAGATATTCTCGTGCAAAGTTTGGTCTTGTGCGTGCTTATTTGGGATTTTAGTTTGTCATGAAATGTTCAAACTTGACTTAGACTTAGGCCTCTCCTTGGACTCCAAATCACTTATGATATGCCTCGTACACTTATTATCATAACCAATTGATAACCATCACATGAATACTCATTTAATACATCCACAACGGATTCAAATTTACGGGGTGTTACAGCTTTCCCCAATACTCTAAATGAAATTGGCTCAAATAAAATGAAACGATTTCAAAAAATTCATGTAACCAATCGCACCTAATTTCCAACTGTAATGTACCCAATGTTTTAAAAGGTGTAAGTGTAAGGCGAGACGTTTTACATATGCCTCAGTGAGGCGTAAGTCCCATATGTATTTAATATTTTATAAAATAATATAATTATCGTAAATATTTATAAACAAGTAAAATTGCATAAAATTGAAGAAAACTAATATATATATATATATATATATATATATATATATATATATATATATATATATATATATATAAATGTATAGACTTTTAAATTTAATATATTTCAGTTCCTTTTTAAAACTTTTGGAGTAATTACCAAGCTGATTTTTGAGAATTTGGGTATTATATGAAGGACATATTCAATAATTTTTGTTTTAATTTGAAAAACTCTCTAGGACTTACACTTCACTAGAAAAAATGCGCCTTAAATATCCTTATTCACTGGTTTTTGTTGTTGTTTTTCTTAATTTATTTTGTGGTTCTTATAATGTTGCTATTATTCTTATAGTTCTATTGATGGTACTAATATATTGTCTATTCGTCTTTTTAAGTTGATGGTCTTTCGGAAATAGCCTCCCTATTCTTCGGGATAAAAGTAAGGTTACGTAAACTCTATTTTCTTCAAATATCACTCGTAGGAACTCACTGAGTTATTGTTATTTACAAGTTGTTGCAAATTTAATAGTGCACACTCGAGAGGTAGTAGTTGCGAGTTTCCAAACATAAAAAGCAAAACCAACAACAACAACAACAATCCAACGAGGTTCCACAAGTAGGATATAAGAGGATAGATGTACATAGCCTTACCTCTACCTGAAAAGCATACAAAGAGTATTTCCATAGAGCCCCGGCTATAAAAAGCAAAACCGTACCCTCGACTGCTTCCGAGAGACCCCGGCTATAAAAAGCAAAACCGTGCCCCCAAAAAGCGTTAGCTTCTATAAAACTCGAAAGCTCCATATATACCATCCCCTCTTCTCTACCCCTCCCCCGCACCTCGACCCTACCCCTTACACCACTCCGTATGCAATTGTATGTATATGTGTATATATAGAACACTGTTAAGGGTTTCTTGTTTTTAATCAGTGTTGAGAAATTCACATTTCGTCGAGTTATATTGTACGTAATGCTTTGAAATTTGAACATTTTGTATAATCAATCAAATGGAGGAAGAATTGTTAAAGCGCAACACTGATTGTGTCTATTTCTTAGCCTCTCCCCTCACTTGCAAGAAGGTTTTCGCATATTCTCTCCTTTTTCATTTATATTTCTTCGAATTTCGGCATTTTTTAAAATTTAAATTCTATATAACTTTATAGCAGGTTATTTATCATTCACGCTTAGGTTTCAATCAATGGTTATTATGTTCAATTACCTGCAATTACCACTTACATTGACCTAATTGTGTAAGTATTCGTTTCAAACTCTAGATTAATATCTTAATCTTTTTGTCTAGCAAACACTAATGTATAAAATGGAAATGTGTGTGTGTGTGTGTGTGTATCCTGTGCGTATACGGTGGGTCTTTATACACTGTTGGATGTATCTTTTGTCATGATTACGTCGCATTGGTTTCGTGGATTTTCTTTTTACAATTGAATTTTAAGTGTTTAAGTGGTGAGTTTATGCAAGGGAAGTTCAATGGGTTGAAGATGTGTGTGTTATGTTAACATATTCTAGCAAATTGAGTCGGCGATCGTGAATTCAGTTAGTTGTCTGCATTTAGTTTGCTCTGCTGGCGCATTTTCTTCTTTTAAGTTATTATTGTCTTTAATTGTGTTTTAATTTGTAATTTTAGCTTTTTAGTTCAAGTCTAATCAATTATGGTTTAGAGATGATGGGATCAGCCTCAATACATTGAACATTTGTCATTGTTGTTTTTGTTACCTGTGAATTCTTGACTCATGACATGAATGCCTTTGTTCTTTTATTTCAAGTGTTGTATCTGAGAATCTGTGTTTTGTGATGTGGACATTTTTTACCAGGGAATAGAATGTGAATATAGACATAGTGAGATAGCTAGGCTCAACCCCAGGGA
Source organism: Nicotiana sylvestris (assembly GCF_000393655.2). Classification (NCBI taxonomy): domain Eukaryota; kingdom Viridiplantae; phylum Streptophyta; class Magnoliopsida; order Solanales; family Solanaceae; genus Nicotiana; species Nicotiana sylvestris. Next base: position 5,775,318 of record NC_091062.1, read on the forward strand.
CTGTTGGTACTGGCTGGCAGGAAGCTGTCTTAATCCAACATGTGCTTTTCGGCATCCGGTAAGCACGAAGCTTCCATGCCTTGAAATTGATATTTTTTCTGACTTCTGACGTATTATTACTGCGAACATGCAACTAAATAAACTATGCTTTTGTTCTGGCTTGAATATTTCTCCCAACTTAAAATAGTGTGTTGAGTTCAGACAAGAGCTATTTCCGCTTTCGAAATTTAAGAATATTAGTGTTAGTCTATTGTGCAGGATGCTTACACTATGTTTACTGTCTACATAAGGTCCAGAATGGTAGAACCATCACGACCTAAAAAGTAGGCTACCACATTTAGATGTAGAGAAAGCTTTACATATATGCTCGAAGAAGTGTTGTTTGATGGTGTAAGGGAACTCATTTTGAAAGAAAATATCCAACTCTAGATATGTCGAGGTCATATTTTTATATTAAGAGAGTTATAGTATATGATTTCCGAATAAAGGATATATGAAGAGGACGGTTAAACAAGTAAAGAATTCAAGAGAAGCTGGTGCAATTAAACCTTTAGATAATTGTACTAGTTTTTGATCAGTTTGGTGATTTGGGTATTTCGAGGACTCTGAGGTTTCAAGTATCTTGCTACTCCTAAAAAATGTTGCATTGTACTCTTCTCGTGAAAGACTGGAAAAATGATATATTTCTGTTGAAGAAGCAAATTTCCTATCATCAGGAGTCTATATCCGCTAAAAATTACTGGCTCCTGAAGACCTGTGTCAGCCAAGAAAACAAGATACCATCAGGAGTAAAGAAACATAGATCTCCTCTAAAAGTTTCTGGCTCCCCAAGACCTGTGTCAGCCAAATCCATGGCAGCCATCAGGGGAATTTTAACTAGCTTAGAGCTCAAGTTCCAAATTCTTTTTTTTTGGGAAGAGTACAATGCAACATTCTGTAGGAGCAGCACGATATTTGAAACTTCAAGAGTCCTTGAAGTGCCGTAATCACTAAATTGAGACTAAAAAACCTTTGCAATTATCTAAGGTTTAAGTGTTCACCAACATCTCGTGTATTTATTACTTATTCTAACTCATCATTTCATGTTCTAGAAAACATATACTCTAACTAAATCTTTAAACAATGACATTAATATGTCTAGAGTTGGATATTCTCTTTCAAAGTGATTTCCTATATGCCGTCAAACGTCACTTTGTCAAGTATATCTTGTAAAGCTTTCTCAGCAAACTTAATCCACTCTTCTGTGCTTGCATCCAATTGAGGTAGCCTGTTTTGTTTGGTAGCGTTTTTACTTTTCCTCCCCAGCCACTCCATTATTTCCTGTTCGTTCTCCTTCCCTAGGTGTGGGGGCCTAAAGATTCCCTATTGCAGGAGTTGTCGAATTGAGGGAGTTGTGTAAATCTTTTAAATGGAAATCAACATTTCCTTTTCATGTATTAGTTTTATGTAAGTATCTTGAAACTGACGTTACTTTGAAAAAGAACAGCAAACACTCATCAGAATTTCAGTCTGTAGCCCTGTCTGCTGAATGGTTTTCTTAAATGAAGTTCTCAAAACCTCATGTCATTTGTAAATATTTAAAGGAACAATAGTGATTCTTGCTTGTATGTAAATTATGTCGATGTACCAACAAAATTCTGCAAAAACCTACATAAGATCTAGCAAAGTGGATTCAAGTACTTTATGATAAAAAAGACTGCAACATGATCAGTTCAGAAGCATATTTTTAACTCCTAGAAATTCTCTGTTGAAGAAACTTTGGTTCTGCTCCCTCATTCCCCTGAATCTTAATGCCTTGGTGACTGATTTACCTTCTTCTTGTTACTCTGACACAAATGACTTCATCGTTCTCAAGCCACAGGAGAATTCAGTAATCTACCTCGCTTCTAATAAGTGGTTTTTACATATGAACACTGACATATAACATTCTTTCTCCTTTAGATTGTCACTTGGCTGTAAGATTTTGACGTTCAATTCTGCCAGAAATGAATGTTACCAATTCTGTATGCATATATAAGGCGCTAAGGTGTGCTCATATTAATTCTTCTGGTGGAACAGAAAAGAGGCTTTTGGGGGTATAAATGAGTTAAGTACTGGAGACTGGTTGATGAGGAGGGATAGCTTAATCGAAACTAATTCTCTTTCCCCACCAACTAAGAATCTTGTATAAAAAGCATCTGTATTGAGAGAAGAACTCTAATAGAAAGAAAACGGGCAGTTTTCGGGACCACCCACCTCCAACCATGAGGTTGGGGATTCGACTCATTAAGGAAGGAAAGCAGATAAAGGTTAGTGTTAGGCAGAGGCCGGTTTCGGAGGTGGATTTACATACCCCCAAAAACAAAGAAAAAGTACCTGGAGATGGTCGTTAGATCTTCCCGAGTCTGAAGGTTTTTGCATCTGATTTCTCGTTTGGTTGGTCATTGCCTTGTACGACTTAATCGGGTTACTTAAGTACCTAGCTAACAAGAAATTAGATGCTTTAAAGCAAGGTTTGTCTCAGATCTTTCATGTCCTTATTTCTAACCTGTATAAAATTGCTTCTTGAACTTGTTATTTTTAATTCTTTGATTGTGTTAATTTTTTCTTGTTCATTTCCTCAGCCATTAGAGAGCCGTGCTGAGACATCATCGGAATCTGCTCTTCCACACAATAAAACTGCAGTGCCTGTTAACAAGACAAATGTTCCCTGTTACTTCTATTTCAATAGCTATTGTAATAAAGGTGAAAGATGTTCATTTCTGCATGGACCTGGTGATGGTACAACTGCATGGAAATCCTCGAGTATAGCGTCTGGAGTCCCTGAAGGACCAACAGCTGAGAAAAAGACGTCCGCAGGAAGTGAAACTGGTCCTGCATCAGTGGAGAAGCACTATAATTCTTCTGAAACTGGGTCCAAGGCAGCAGCACATGAATATATCAAGTCAAAAGTGCATCTCCCTTCAGTGAGTAATGATGTTGGTGAGCAGAGCGCTTCTCATGATAGTTCAGGATCTCCTTCTGAAGAAGCTACAGCTGTAAGGTTAGATTCCTTAGTCCCTGATGAAGCCTTTGCCCAAGGAGGATCCGATTTGTCCCCCAACCGGAGCTCAGACGAAGAAGTGGAGGAAATTGAGGAGAGAGAGGAGTGGTTGGAATCATCTCCCGGTTTTGATGTTCTTGTTGATGATAGAGTAGAAGGTTTGAGTCACGAAGATGATCACAGTTACCTACTGCATCATGATATGGAAGACAGGGAGCTTGATGAACGGTTTGCTGGATATGATTTTGAGAACAACCTTGAGTATGATCCTGCATATCCAGACTTGAGAATTGTGTCTGAAGAAGAACTAGACGATTCTTATTGTAATAATGTTGAGAATCATGAGATAAATGAATATGTCAGAGAAATCGTTATCCCTGCTCGTGGAAGACAGAGTGTACCACTAAAAAGAAAGTTGCCCAGAGAACCGGATTGTCGTGGCAGAGGCAATGTGGACCTTCGGGACCTTCTGAAGAAGCGGCGAGTCATTGAAAGTGATCCTCCAAATTACTTGTCTAGAAGGTTAGACCTGTCTAGGTTTAATGCTCGTGAGCATCGCAGGGATAGGCATCAGCCACAGGGTTCTCAGTGGATGCCTCAGAGACTGGCTTCAAAAGTGGAAAGCAACGCTTCTTTCTCCTCCGGCTTTGTAGATGCCACTCTTCTGGACGGTGCCAATCAACTGAAGAAGTTGAGACAATCCCACAGAAGCAGTTACAGGCAGCAGCATTTCAAGGACAGGAGACGGGGCAGGTTGCGGCCTTTTGCAAATGAAACCCCTAGGAGGATGGCTTCTAGGCAGAGATTGACTGAAGTTCCTAAGATCTTTGGTGGACCAAAGACACTAGCTCAAATTAGAGAAGAAAAGGTAAGAGGAAGAGAAGATGGATATTCTTCTGAGAGAATTGTGCCATCTGGAGGAAATGAAAGAGAAGATTTTTCAGGTCCAAAACCTCTGAGTGAAATTCTCAAAGACAAAAAGAGGCTGAGTTCAGTAGTGAACTTAGGTAATTAGTAGAATCATAAAGCAATTAGTGAACTTAATGATGAAAACTTAGTTCTGAAAAAGCTTTACTTTAGCTTGGTGCAAAGTTTTGTTTTGACAGTGTTAAATGATGGAAGTGAAAATGGTAAGATTTTTTTGTAGAGGTGCTTGAATCTTCACAAGATTTTGAATCAACCTAGTCCATGCATGTGCCATGAGTATTTGGTAGAAGAAATTGTGCAATGGAGTAGCATAGGTAGATGGTGATACTCCTTCCGTATCAAATTATGTGTGGTGTTTCACTTTTACACGTCCCTTAAGAAAATATTAAATAGGAGAGATTTTTTACTGTTTACCCTTATTTATGTTTTAAGATATAATTTCTCTTCATTTAATATTTACTCATAATTGAGATATTTGTAGTGTTCAAGAATAATTAATATTAAGGATAAAATAGGAAAAAATAATTAATTTAGTATTGAACTTCTAAAATGACAATTAATTTGAGATAACTATTTTTAGAAATTACGACATATAATTTGAGACGGGGGAGTAATGTTTAAGCATTAATTCATCCTAAACTAGAAGCTTGTGGAGTTTCTTTTGGCAGAGAGTGTTTTACCCTCATAAGAGTGTTTTACCCCATTGTAAGACTTAAATTAGAAGTTGCGATTTTGAACCTTGGGAATGTGTTTTACCCCCATTTTAGAATTTTTCCGGATTAGTCAGATCCAATATGGGTACCAGACATCGGGTAGGAAATAAAAAAAGGATTAATTCATTTGTTACTTTAATTATTAATTCATTGGAAAATCTTATGTTTTTCAAATAATTACTCGACATATTAATACGTTATCACTCCATACTAAACCTCAATAACTCCTAACTCGTTACCAAAACATAGATAAAACAAATAGCACGAGGAAAAATTAACGTAATTTTAGAGACTTCTCCAAATAATCAAATCAATCACATCGAAATAATCTGGAAGATTTAAAATAAAAAATCACTGTATTTGCTAGTGACATTTTCTTACTCATATTTTTTTATTTATGAAAATTTTGAAAACAAATTTTCTATTCAAAGATGGCTGCTACTTTCATATAAGTTTGACTGTCGTCCATATTTGTGCTTCCTTACTACCTTCATATTCAACCTACTTGCCTGATTGAAATTACAACTCTTATATCGGATTATCTCGGGTTCAAGTCTTGAGTATGGATTCGTCTTGGTTAGGGAGTGTATTATCCTCAAATGCGTGATTTTCTCGTGTGATTTCAAATTTAATCAGAGCACAATACATATGCCGAACACCGAGGGAGAAACAAAAAAAAATCAAATTATCTAATTTAATGATATTACCAAATCCTATATACTGTCAATCCATATAACTTTAATCCTACCATTTATGATCGTAGGCAATAGTTCTCGAATAAGGACAGAAGAAAGAATTTAGTGGGCGTTTGGACATAAGAATTGTAAAATTTAAAAAAAAGTAAATTTCTTTTTCAAGTGAAAATATTATTTAAAATTAGAGTTGTATTTGGACATGAATATAATTTTGGATTGTTTTTTAATTTTTGTTAGTGATCCGAGTGAAAATTTTGACAGCTTTTTGTAGTTTTTCAATTTTTTCAAAAATTCCAAAATTTATCTTCAAGTGAAAATTGAAAAATTTATGGGCAAACAATGATTTTGGAAAAAAGTGAAAAATTTCATGGCGCTAGTCTTGTTAAATCTTCAAAAATAGTTTCACTAATTTCAAAGGGCAAACAAGTAATTTCAAAAACTACAAAATGGGATATCATTAATTTTATGATCACATCATTGTCCAACTAATCAATCTTTTCATATCTTATAATTTCTTATAGTATATCCACATTGAACAAATCCTTTTGACTCAAATTCACCTTGATATCTTCAAATCAAGAATTCCCCTTATTAGATCAAGAAGAAGAAGAAGAATAATAAAGTGTCATGGCTTCAACTACAGGAGAAATATTGCCAAGGTCAGAAATATCATTTAGAAGACAAGGTTCATCAGGTTTAATATGGGATGATAAATTATTATCTGGGGAACTCAACAAAATTTCAACTCAAGATCATAGTCAAGAACAACACAAGAAAAAAGAACAAAAATCTTCATCATCGTCAGAAGAAAAACCTCGTATTAGTTATCGTTCTAAAGATAACTACATGCAACCCTCCATTGATCCTCCATCTCCTAAGGTATCTAGTTGTGGTATTTGTGGCATATTTGGTAAGCCTGTTAAATCTAAAAAACCACGTAAATTTGTCCAACGTAAGTCTTAGTGTGTAGTGAAATTGACCTCTATAAGTATTTCTCTGTGTTTTCTTATGGCTTTGTACTATGTTTCTTCTTCAGACATTATATGGAATCATCTATTTTTGTTTTTGTTTTTGTTTGTAAGATGAGACTTTTGTTACCCTTTTGTATGTAATCTTTTTCGGTATTTATAGTGTTACATGGGTTTTAAGCCGAGGGTCTATCGGAAATAGCCTTTCTATCTTCATCAGATAGGGGTAAGGTCTCTCTAGACCCCAGTTTGTTGTTGTTGTTATAGTGTTAGATGGAAATTTGGAGCAACGGTAAAATTGTCTCCTTGTGACCTATAGGTCAAGGGTTCGAGCCATGGAAGAAGTCATTAGTACTTGCATTATGGTAGGCTGACTACATCACATCCTCTTGAGATGTGGCCCTTCCCCCGACCCTGCGTGAACGCGGCTTGTGCATTGTGCTGCCCTTTGTTACAATGTTAGATGAGAATTTGGAGCACCGGTAAAGTTATCTCCGTATGACTTATAGATCACAGGTTCTAGCCGTGGAAGTAGCCACTAATATTGCTTGCATTAGGATAGCCTATCCACATCACATCCTCTTGAGATGTGGCCCTTCCCCCGACCCTGCGTGAACGCGGCTTGTGCATTGTGCTGCCCTTTGTTACAATGTTAGATGGGAATTTGGAGCACCGGTAAAGTTATCTCCGTGTGACATATAGATCACAGGTTCTAGCCGTGGAAGTAGCGACTAATATTGCTTGCATTAAGATAGTCTATCTACATCACATCCTCTTGAGATATGACCCTTCCCCGAACCCTGCATAAATATAGAATAACTTATGCATCGAGCTGCCATTTGTTACAGTGTTATATGGGTAAAAGGAAAATAGAAGATGTATCGTTTCTTCTTTTATTCTCTTAGGTATAGGTTTTTGCTCATAAGATCATTTCTCTCTGGACTATAGAACCACAAAACAATTATCTGTATACACCTATGTTCACACTACTATATATTAACTTATCATGATTAATGATAAAATATGTGACAACTATATTATTAACCATGGTTAAGTTAAAAGTGCGAACATGCGTTATGTATTTATAGGTTTAATTAGTGTAAATTAATATTGGATGTGGGTAAGTTTTAACTTTAAATCTATTTGCTGTATTGCTATATACTTTTTTTTCTTGTATGAATTTTTTTTTAAATGTATAGAGAAGAAGTTTACATTTTCAAAATAGAAATATTTCTCTACTTTAGATGAAAGTGAAGCTTGGGTGCAACGGTTTAAATTGCCGCCTATGACTAGAAGGTTACGAGTGACGAGTTTAAGCCGTAAAAATAATCTCTTGCAGAAATACTAGTTAAAATTACGTATAACTGTTTCAATATAGTCCGATCTTTTACCCGAACACCCCCCCTCCACAAACACACCCACCCACTCGTAACGAAAATTTAGTGCGCCGAGCTATCCTTTTTAACCATTCTCTAATATTATAGACAGGTTGAAGCTTCACGAAAGTTGTTGAGTGTTTTGACTTTTTGTTAACAAATTAGTTGAATACAAAGCAGGTGCTATATTTTGAAACATTATTAATATGCCAAATTGGTCGATTAAATGCCTAACTCACACATCAATTTCCTAATTATGCAATAGTATGAGTAATATTTAAGTGAGTTATGAACATATTTTGTTCAGAAATTTCTACTCTCTCTAGGTGGAAGATTTACTTTAATTTCTTAGGCATAGACTCATAATGAATATTTGAAAGTTTCCAAGTTTGATCACCTAAAACAACAAGAAAATGACATGATATATTTAGATGACAAAGGAAAAACTATAGATAAAGTGCTACTTGAATATATTATAATAAAAATATTCATTTTCGTTATATATATATATATATATATATAATCCAACCAAACCCAATTTCAATCTGTCAACCACCTTTTTGTTGCCTAGTTGCATGTTACAGTCCACACATTATATATTAATTAGAACCTGTAGGGGTCATTTCTATTATGGTTTCCTATATATTCTCCTTTCATTTTGGCATTAAATAAATAATGTCAATTTCGAAAATGAGGGATGTTTAAAATCAAGCCATTAGTTTTTTGTTATTTAGCCAAAATTTTCCTATTAAGTGCGATAGACCCCTCAAATAATATAGTCTTACCTACTATATGGCCCTCTAGGTCAATTTCACATAATTCAGCTCATTATTGAGCTATTATGGACTAGCATAAGTACAAAAAGTATTTTACTGTTATGATAAAAAACAAAATATGGTGGATGTCTACTCTTCCTCCATGATCTTTCTCTCAAATGGTTAATGACATATTTTCTATGTTCAATGACATATTCCATGACATATTTTCTTCATTTTTCATGCCTATATAAAGGCCTTGTAATAAATAGGAAAATACACACAATTGAAGAAGAAAATCTCTTCCTTCTCTCTATCTCTATTTCTTGTTCATATTTTACTAAATTGCTTTTATTTCTTGTTCATGTTTTACTAAATTGCTTTTATTCCATAACACGTTATCAGCACGAGTCTCTAACTAATTGTATATATATATACAAAAATTTTCCTACATCCGGAAAGATTACAATTAGAAGTCATACATATCATCACATGGTTAAATGTAAAGAAAAACTACATATGGTAAGTAATGAAATGTAAGAAGGTATGATTATCTTATACTTTTCATTCCTTTCAAATCTCATATGCACACAACTTCGTACTACACCTGTATTGCATAAGCACATATTAATATTACATCTTTTATATCACATGAATGGAATAAAATTTTCGAAGTTCTATATGTGAAAATCATAGTAACAGTTAATTGTTGATATGATGCATGTCATGGTAACCAGGGATATTTTATATAAATTGTCCTATGCATATTTATGTGTTAACTATCTTCAATCTGTCCTGCCGCTTTAAACATTTTCTTTTACTTGGATGAATTTTTTTTTTTCCTTTTGGATTTTTACACTTGCATATAGTACCAAAAAAAAGGAATAAAAAATAATATAAAATTGGTCATACTGATTAAAAGCATAAATCATCTTGAAGAAAACAAGAAATACTTCACATCTTTATCTAGGTTGATTAATTACTTCTTTGATATTGGGAAAACAAACCAGCTATTGAGAAAGTATACTTCATAATTTATGGTCGTATCATTTGAAAACAAACAATGATTAGTATGACTATTAGAAGAGGTATTTTTGAGTATCCATGACCTACTTGATGCTTGCTACTGACTTACCATTTTTAAGTATTTTATATGAATGATGCACAAGCTACAACTGATAAGTTGTTACCTATAGTGTAACTTTTCAGGTAATATAAATGCTGAATTTATGTATTAGTACTATATATATGTTAGGTGTACTTTTGATAAATTTATTCACTAATTGCTTGGTTGAATTGAGTGAAGGAAAGTCATGGCGTTAAATCAAATCCAATAGGTAGGGTATACCCCGAAAACAATAATATTTTTTAGAGAGACTCAATAAATATTATGACAATGATTTTATGATCCTTTTAAACTCTAATAGAATTTAGAAGAAATATTCTGACTACAAACGGTTGTATTTCATATAGATGCTACAAATAATTAATAAAGCTTTACGCTGATTTGAGATTTGTACACTTATTTAAGAAAGCAAATTTGATTTGCTAAGTTGCAAATTAGTTGTGTATAACTTTCTTGGCATGTTATTGAAATTAAGGCTTGAGAATGAATCTCAATATTGTTTAGCCTATTATGCCATTGATTGAGGGTAAGACATCGGGATCAAGTCCTGATGCTCCATAATGATAAGAGTTGGGTTTGAGTCCCAATTTATTATGGCCTAACATGCCTTTATATTGGTAAGACATTGGGTTTGAGTCCCAATGTACCATATTGATGATATAATGATGACTAAAGAAAAATAATATATTTTTCATGAAAATGCATGAAAATTGTCCCACTTGATTTGCTCCATTCTTGAAGTGAATGTGATAGCAGTGCATAATAAGTTTCAATGAAGACAAGTGGTTGAACAATGAACGTAGGTATTCCAAATATCAAAATAATAATAATCATCACTATGATTATAAAAGGAGAACAATAAGGGTTCTCAAAATAGTCCTTCAAAATGTGAAGACAATGCTTACCATTAAATTGGTATGAAAATAATAAAACACGTCACTGATTATGATCCATTCCTTGAAGAGAATGTAACTTGTGATAAACATTGAGAATGCAAACTCATTCCTAAAGTTGAATGTGGCAATATGTGATAAAAGCAATGAATAATGACATGCAATTCATGATGAATACCACACAACTCACCTCTAAGTGAGGTTTGAGTAAAATAAAGAGAATAAATATTATTGTGTGGTTACATGAATATGTCATTGGTCGTGTACATGTAGTACGCCAAATATTATTTTGTCATGCCTTATAAAAGTTATTAAAGGCAAAGTTAAAGCAAGAAATGATTTTGCTTATGATGATTTTGACCATGACAATTTATTATGATATAATTTTATCCGTGAAGGAGACATTTACCATATGAATGGTATGATAAAAGATCTTGTAGTACAAAAGTTGTTAAGAACTCCGGAAAAACTAATTTGTTACTACCCGGATGAATAAACTTATTCATGACATTGATATTGTAAAGTCTCAAAAGAAACTTTTTGAGTTTCAAATATATAAGTCAAAGTGATTGGCATATTGAGACTATAAATGAAAGGAAGATTGAATATCTTCATATTTCTATAATCATACCGGGTAAATATGAAAGGTTACCCGATCTTCTTTCTATTTGTACTACACAAATATAAGCATGATGCTGGAATCATATGCCACAAGTAAACTAGAGATTTACTAAAATAAATATTAATTGGCATGACCGGTTGACCATCTCGGTTCAATTATGATGCGAAAAATTAATTAAGAATTACATTGACATATATTGAAGAATAGAAGATTCTTCAAGAATTCTCTTGTGATGCTTATTATACCAAGACCAGTAAGAGAGAATGGACTTCATCCATTCGGACAAAACCCATGCCCCCCTAACCAGTCGTACTCTGACCAGGCTTCGAAAAACTTCGAGATCACCGAGTTTCTCGGGAATCGAGGGGTCAAGAGCCTAATCAGGTCCCCTCACCATACCTTGTTGATAAGAGGTTAAGTGTTTACCAGTGGTTGCGCTTAACCAGATCCAAAAGGGGAGAGGACACACACCGTTCGGTGAGTGAAAGACGAGGAAATGCCGATTCCAGTGTCTCCTAGGAGGCGCCGTGCGTCGAGTATACACCCGGTACCCAGCTTCCCGTAAACGATACGACAATGGAAGATCCTTAGACATAATAGCCCTCATTACAGGAACAAGGGATATGGAACTAACTAAGGATCTTAACATGTGAGAGGAGACAGGAAAAAAGTCCTTAGTCACTCCGCGTACGAAGAACCGCTTAGCAAACTCCAAAGCACCAACTGACGATACTAACGATTTCTCTAACGAAAATGGAACATTCAGTGGCGAAATTAGCTCGCGATAACGCTCAGCCACCCGCTCATCTCCGATGACGATATCGTCGCCGAGGATAGCGTAGCGTGTAAAAGGAACTCCTGGATATACTTGGGCTGCTACGAACCAAATCACCAAATGGTGAGTTAATGCGAAAGCAGGCCAAGCTCCGTAAAAGCCCAACGGGGCTCCTATTACAAAACGAACTCTACCTCGAGGAAGCCGAAAGATGGTTGGGAAATGTGTTGGTGATCCCAACATTAGGGGGAGAAAATGGGCAGCTGAGAAAGTGATACGTGAAATGAATTATTATGAATACATATAGATCCTCGTACAAGAAAATATAAACTTGAAGTTCAAGTGATAATTCATTTACAAATTATTGCCAGACGCATTTGCTGACCCAAAGCTAAATGTCATATTTCAGCTGCTAATGCTCCAAATAGAATAAAGTCCATGAGGGACAGAGTCTATGGCACGCATGAAGTGTAACAGACCAATCGGTTCCAAAGATAAAACTCCTTGAAGAAGGAGAGGGGCAAATATTCAAAATGGTCATAATAAGGAGGCAAGTGCCCTAGAAGAGCACCACGACATAACACTTCATAAGACCTCATGGGAGAGGCTCAGGTACCTGAAAATAATGAAATAAAGAGATCTCAATAAGTTATGTCTTTATTGGGTAATAATGGAACCGACATAAAATGATTGTCGACGATATTGTTAATATAATGTAGCGCTCAATATGATTAATATTGACGAGGATCTTGAGATCAAATCTGTCATGAAATTTGGACGGATAAAAGATTGGCCAAATAAAAAATACGCAATGAAATTGACTTCACTTGAAAAATGTGAAGTTGGACGGATAGTCCAACACCTGAAAGTATAAAGTCAATTGAGGTATAAATGTGTTCTTGTGCGAAAGGTTCAAGTCGATAGACATAAAGACGACTTGTGGCACAAGAAAATTAGTAAATATCCTCACATTGATTATATGGAGACATGTTCTCTTATAGTGGATATAGTCACTTCAGGTTTTAATCTGGCAGTATATGAAAAACTTGATATGCGTATAGTGGATATCATTGAAAGATTTTAAATTGTCTTGGAACATATTAAGGTTTCCAAGAAATTTATTAAATAAAGCTTCAAAAATCCTTATACGGATTGAAACAATCAGGGCCCATGTGGTATAATCGCCCGAGAGAGTACTTGTTGAAAGAAGGGTATAAGAATAATTCAATTTGTCCTTGTGTCCTTATAAAAGGATATGGATTTGAATTTGTTATAATCGCCATGTATGTTAATGATTCAAATATCATTAGAACTCCTGGAGAGCTTCCTAAAGCAGTAGACTATTTAAACAAAGAATTTGAAATGAAAGATCTTGGAAAGATAAAATTTTGTCTTGGTCTACAAATTGAATATATGAAAGATGGAATTGTTGTCCTTCAATCAGCATACACTAAAAGATTTTAAAGAGCTTCTATGTGGATAAAGCACATCCATTAAGTACCCCGATGGTTGTAAGATTACTCGATATAAATAAAAATTCACTCCGACCTCATGAAAATAATGAAGAGCTTCTTGGTCCTAAAGTACCATATCTTAATGCAATTGGTGCGCTAATATATCTTGCTAACACTACAAGTCCTGACATAATTTTTTCAGTTAATGTCTTAGCAAGATATAGCTCCGCTCAAGGAGAAATTGGAATGAAATCAAGCACATATTGCGTTATCTAAGGGGGATTACCGGTGTGGGCTTATTTTATGGCAATGATTGCAATACCAATCTTGTTGGTTATGTCGATGTAGGGTATTTATATGACACATACAAGGCTTGATCTCAAACATGTTATGTGTTTACATGTGGTGGCACTGTCTTATCTTGGCGATCGACTAAGCAATCAATCCTGGCTACTTCTTCTAATCATGCTGAGATAATTGCTATTCATGAAGCAAGTCGAGAATGTGTATGGTTGAGGTCTACTATACATCTTATTCGATACAAATGTGGTTTGGAGTGTGACAAACTACCCACAGTTTTGTATGAAGAAAATACAATATGCATAGCCCAATTAAAGGGAGGATTCATAAAGGAGTTAGGACAAAACACATTTCACCTAAATTATTGTTCACACATGATCTTCAAAAGAATGGTGATATTAATGTGCAACGGATCCATTCAAGTGATAATATGACTGATTTGTTCACCAAATATCTATCGGCGTCAACCCTCAAGAAACTAGTGTACAAGATTGGGATACGAAGGCTCAACGATGTGAACTGATGATCTCATCAGGGGGAGTTAATACGCGTTGTACTCTTTTTCCCTTACAAGGTTTTGTCCCATTGGGTTTTCCTTGCAAGGTTTTTAACGAGGCAACCAAAAGGCGTATTTCTAAATATGTGTACTCTTTTTCCTTCATTAGGATTTTTTTCCCATAGGGTTTTTTCCTAATAAGGTTTTAACGAGGCACATTATTTATGGACATCCAAGGGGGAGTGTTATGATAAAAATCAAAATATGGTGGATGTCTACTCTTCCTCCATGATCTTTCTCTCAAATGGTTAATGGCATATTCAATGACATATTTTCTATGTTCAATGACATATTCCATGACATATTTTCTTCACTTTTCATGCCTATATAAAGGCCTTGTAATAAATAGGAAAATACACACTATTAAAGAAGAAAATCTCTTCCTTCTCTCTATCTCTATTTCTTGTTCATATTTTACTAAATTGCTTTTATTTCTTGTTCATGTTTTACTAAATTGCTTTTATTTCTTGTTCATGTTTTACTAAATTGCTTTTATTCCATAACATTTACATAAAATTAACCAAAAAGAGAAATTTTTATAGAAAATGGGCAGAAATCATTTTGCATAAAACCAAAAGGCAAGTGAAGAAAACTTTAAGAATGGCCATGTTGAACACTAATAGGCTATTGGGTCGAAAAGTATTTATATGTAACCGGTGTTTATATCAAATTATTAATTAATTTAACTGTAAGACTCATAAATTAAACAAATTATAACCCAAAGGTAAGTTAAAGCAAAAGAAAAAAAAAAAGAATTAACACAAACTAGTTATATGGTCATAAAGCCATGAATTTACAAGAAGTTAGTCCCTTATTTTTTTTATTTTACGTTAAAAGGTCTGGATTCAAAGAGAATCAATTCACATACTTCATCATTTCCTGGGTCGTTATTGCCTTTTCCCGGATTAGGGTATGGGTTCTTTGTTCCTAGTAATATGGGGGACAAACATCACGGTAAGTTATCCAAGTTTTCAAGAAATAGTTCTTTTGCACGAGTAAGAAACTACTGTATTTACACGGGTCAGACGGGTTATTCACATTCATTTGATGGTCATAGTCAAATTGAAAGCTAAGCAAGGAGAATTCTAAGAATTTCCTGAGGGAAAAATAAAGATGTAATGTGAAAATTATTTAAATTGTTGAAATCATAGAGACTAATAAATAATTAAATAAAAAGAAAAGGAGGCAATAATATAAGACAATTGCACATTCTCATATGAATTTAAGACATATACACACTTCATCTCAATGAATTTCCATTTACAAACCCTAAATAAAAAATAAGGAACTTTCTACAAACGTGATATAAATCACAAGACTAAAAATCTTACTACCAAAAAATAAATAAATTATGGTTCAATGGTCTTTTGCACTTTTGTCTTGAAAACTAATATATAAAGCTTTTCCATTGAGAAATAGAGGAAGCCACCTGTGGCGTGAGTCACATATGACCCAAAATTTGAGCCCACTATACAATGCCAGGCCGGCCCATATATTTTGTCAAATTCCTGTTGAAATTTGTAAACAAGAATCTCATCAAAATATGGATTTAACTTAGAAAAATTAAATTAAATAGCCGATCACTAAACTCTTTAAAAGAAAATAGTTGGCGGATATATAATATAAATATAATCCATATATATTATATGTATAACTGTGTATAGTCAGTGCATAGTTTATGTATGCCGGCTAGAAAAAATAAAGAATGAATCTATCCGGCTATTTGTATAAAGACTTAACCTAAATAGTTGTGCATCCGATCGCTTAAATTTAAAATAGCTGGCATATATATATATATATATATATATATATATATATATATATATAATATGTATAATTTATATATAATATATGTATAACCGTATATAATCAGAGTATAATTGATGTATACCGGTTAGAAAAAATAAATAGTCACCGGCTATTTGTATAAAGATCTCTTTAACTTATATACATTGATAATATCAAGAATTTTTATATTATAGGTATATTTTACCATGTTATATCAAATTATCTACCTTATTTTTCAAGTTAATGATCTCATTTATTATGAATCGTTACTTGTATTTATCTTTTTAGTGATCTGATAATGTATATAGATTTTTTATGCTATCAACGTAAAAGTTAAATCAGTAGAATATTACTTCCACAGCTGTTTTATAATAAATATAATTATTTCTTGAAGTAGCCATCTTTAATTTTGCTTCTGTTATTCACATGGGATGACTAAGAGGAGAATAGTAATTGACAATTAGCACATGATTATAGATACAGTTTACTATTATTAAATATTAACTTGTGATTTTACACTATTTAATGGGGTGCCCCTGATTTTTTTTTGTTTAATATATGGTCTAGCCCTCAATCAATTGTCTCAGATCTGATTGACAGGTTTGCATGTATTTATTTGTCAAACATTTACATGTGCCATAAAAATGAGTAGATGACTTTTATATTTCACATAGTAAATGTAGTGTGAGTTTTTTTTTTCCAGTATAAAACTATAAACTTTCAAACAGAATGAGAAACTTCTTTTCAGGTAAAAATAGTTGGGGTTGTTTTCCAAGAAAAGAAAATTCCAGAAAGTAATCTAAAATTATTTCAGACTCTTTTTTTTTTGTTTATTTATTAAAACAACCATATTTGGACAATGGGTATAGAAAGAGAAAGGGGTATTATCATTTTTATCCCGCGACAGAAACTATTTATATTTGGTAGCCGAAAAAGTATATAAAACTTGTATAATTTTTGTATATAACATACAAGATATATATACAAAAAATATACAAATTTTATATATTTTTTCAACTATTATTTTTAGAGCAGCTATATAGTATCTTTTTTCCAAAGAGAAATACAGTAAATTAATAACTATCACCCCCTATATTTACAAGTTGTTACCACGCTCTCGAAAGAGATTATATTATCGATATATTTTAATTGATTATTGCATGTTATTTACTGTGTGTTCTAAGTCACTACATTATGATAAATAGTCATGTATTATTATAGGTCATCTTACCCTAATGGTATGAAAAAATAATACAATATTCCTGCCCAAAAGTTAAACTCTTTCTCAAATTGCATAAAATTTATGACTAAGGACTTTATGTAAAAACTCTCAAGGAAAATCCACTTCATAATTGTTTTCTACTATGATAGGGAGTCTTGGAGCAACGGTAAAATTGTCTCCTTGTGATCTATAGGTCGTGGGTTCGAGTCGTGGAATCAGTCACTGATACTCCACTAGAGTAGGTAATAAGTTGCCTATATCACACTACTTGAGGTGCAGCCCTTCCCCGAATCCTACGTGAATGCGAAATGTTTTGTATACCGAGCTTCGAATTGAAAGAAAATTGGCCAAGAAAAAAATGAAATGATGCACAAAATTCAAAGGTAAAAGGATGGGACACATACCTTTTTCATGTTATATGCCATATGTTTAGAGCTGAATTTTTCCAAACTATCAAAAGTAGTTCTTGCACATTTAAAAGCATGCACTTGCATAAATCCTGGCATATCTGTAACCAAAACTTTAACTTGAAGAATTGCAGCCATTGAAGCTACATTCAATTCAACATGTGTCACTGATTTCCTATTTGTTTCAATATAAGAAACTGATTTTCTTGATTCAACTTGCTTCACTTGATCTTCAACTGATTTTCTTGATTCAATGGATGAAACTGATTTTCTTGTTTCTCCTTTTGTTGTAACAACATTCATAGTATTATTCAACTCACCTTGATGATTTTCGCGATAAGTTTTCGATCTTCTGAGACCCCATCCTTTTGAAATACCTTTCTTTAACATGGATGATAAATCGGGTTCGGGTTTTGGTTTCGGATTTCCAGTTTCTATGTTATATACATACATGGCTCCTTTCTTTTGCTTTTCTCCTCCTGTTCTTGTTGTCATTTTTTGAAGCACACTATATGAGTTTGTTGATTGCTATTTGGTGGAATGAGAGAAGTGTATATAAATCTTGAAGTAGGGGGTGGGGTGGGGTGGGGGTGGGGTTTTGCTAGTTGGTTAGAATCAAAAGCAAATACACCAACAAGAATAAATGTGTAGAACAAGTGCGATCTTATTATATATTAAAAATCATTTCTAAGGGATAATCACATAAATGAATATACGTGAATGTAAAGCAACCGTTCTCAAGTTGGATCGAGTTGTTTGATTTATTATAACAAGAAGAAATTTCGGAGATTAATACATTTTAATTTTTTATATAGGTACAAAATTTGAATCACTGCTCACTGAATACGCACTAGATCTGCCTCCTGTTAGAATCATAGAAGCTAGCTCAAAAAAAATGAGGAAAAAGTATTATGGTCAAATATGGTTTGATTAGATAGTAGGTAAAGGGTTAATCAAAAGTAGCAAACCATGTGTTATTGCCTATAATTGTGGATAATAAAATGGTGGGATTGTTTAAACAAGACTTGATATATTTTTGACACTATTATCATTTGTCTTTGGGGGGCATATTTGTTTCTTTCCCCTTACCTTCCCACCGCCACTCTTAATTACAGAATACTCCCATGGACCCCACTTTCATTTTATTTTCTCTATTTTATTTGTAAATTGATTGAATGGAAAATTGAATCAATTTTTTTTTCTCAATATAACAGATAGGTATATTGCTCTAAATATAGTTAATAGTAAAAAAATAGAGAGGACAGAAAGTCTATGGCAGGAATGGCAGCAATAGATGAAAAAATTTAAGCTCCACGCTGAGTTATTAGCAAACAAAGAGGAAAACTATAAATAGAACATGTGATGTTTTCCATTTTTTTTTTATTTTTTTTTTCCTTCTAGGAAATAAAACTTGAATTCTTCGTTAGAGCCGACAATATATTATTGTTTACACAATCATGTTATTTAATAGATAATTATAAGTAAGAATCCACAAAATTAAGACTAATAACCTAAAAATAAGGCCAGTTACTTGCTATAACGTTAAAATAGATGTAAAAATTTTATATAGGCAGTGTATATAAGTTAAGTTCTTTTGGTTTATGTTTAACTTCTTTACAACAATAATATAAAAAATACGGAGTATTACATTATCAGATCACTTAAAAACTCTTTGTGAGTATACATCATATGATAAAAGAGATTGATTGTAACAATCATCAGATTAGTGGTGGTTAAAATCGAAACGAGGTTCGTTGTAAAGTCTGCATAAGGTAAATCTCACATCGGAATGAGAGAAGAAATTTAACAGTCATATAAGCACGAGTTCAGGATTCAACTATCGATGCGCCTCTTGGGTTAAAGTCCAAGAGGACAAAACCATGAACAATAGAGAGGGAGTTCATTGTGAAGCTTTGAGTAAACCTCATGTCAGAATGGAAGAGAAAAATTGAGGACCATATAAGGGAAAGTTCAGAATTCAACTGTTAAGATACCCTTTTGAATAAAGATTAAGGGAAAAAAATTTGGGAGACCAAAAAGTCTTAAGTAACGTTACAGGATTGAGCCAAAACGGACAATACCTTAGCATCAATACCCTTTTGAATAAAGTCAAGAAAAATAGATCGTGAGGCCGAAAAGTCCTAAGGTTCTCTTAAAGAATCGAGCCAAAACGGACAATACCTTAGCAGCATGGTCGGGGCCGTGACATTTAATTAGTGGATAAAATTAAGGTCTTTGTCTATATAAAAATCATTAATATCAAACTATTTATTCCCCCTATTTCTCAAGCTTTCAAGTAAATAGAGAAAAACAAAAGCAATAAATAGTCATCAAGGTGTAGAACTAACTTTATACCCTCCATTTGTCATCTTTATTTTCTATCCTTTTCAAGAATATTTATTGAGAATGGAAAGTGAGGTTCTTAAAAGTTTGAGAAGACAAGAAAATTTATTAGAAATGGTTGTTCACCTGAATTATACCCTCATAGATGTTAACTCTTTTGAGAAAGACAATCTTGCTAGGTCTCACATGCTTAGGGTAGACAAAACTTCCACTGTTCATTTATTTTTTTCAAAAAATAACTAAATAATAATAATAATAATAATAATTTAATTAAGTGAAGGACCACTTTTAAAGTAAATCCTCAACATGTTACTTCTAGTTTATCGTTTTTTCCTCACAAATACTTGTTTAAAAGGTAAGTTCTCTTATAAATGCTAAGTAGCTAGGAAAAGAAAAAAAAAAGGGTTAACGACATACTTTAAACAATGTCAAATCTTCTTTTTTTTAAATATCAAATCAGAAGATTAATTAACATATTATCATAAGTTACACTAAATAAATTAATATTGTGAAACATATCGTTTGTGTATATACCTTTCAATTTTATCGGATGTACTTATGTATTAATTACGGGTTTACGTGAACTAATAGTGCCTAGATATTGTATTTATTACGAAATTACTAAATGTATATTATATACGTGAAGCCCATTTTGTTTTTCGATTAATATTATATATTAACTTGAGATTGTTATAAGAATCCATAAACTTTAAATCTCGATTCGCTTCTTATATATACCTCCCTCTATCCCTCTTTCTTCATTTAGACTTTGGTTGCAGTTATAATTATCTCTTCTATGCAGAACCCTACGAACTACATTGTAGTTGTTTTTAAAAGGACGTGTCGTGGCTGAAGAATTCACATTTCTGTTAAACAATTCAGTTTTATATTATCAGACCGACCAAATCAAAAAAGATTTTTGGTTATACTATCAATTTCCCAATGGCAATATTCTTTCACGAAATAACTAAACAACCACACAAAGTGAGACGACAGTGTGTGAAGATTTGCAAATCCTGTGCCATTTTTGGGATGAATTTACCTTATTCATCAATAAATAATTTTTACATTATTAATATAAAGGTAATTTTAAGTAAACCTTTATGATATGCATTAATGGATAACATGATAAAAATAGTAAAAACCTGCTCTTTTTTAGTTTAACCATAAGGTATTCAATACTCATTGACACAGACTTGATCCGGACCAGAAGTGGACCCAGGAATTTATCGTGACGGGGGCACAATATTTTATTCAATCAGTGCCCCTTAAAGACTTTTAGCGTTAAGGGTGTCAAATGATTTAAATTAATCATTTTTACTGTATAAACATATACATGTACAAGATTTCTGTTGAACTTTACGGGGTCCGGTGACCCCTCAACATAACACATAAGTCCGCTTCTGATCCGGACTATGTCGCATAGGGCCCACTAAAGGGAATGTGCTCCATACGAGGATTTTCTCCATTCCAAGTGTTTATTTGAGACATTTGATTAAGATAAAGAAATCTCATCCATCTCACCAGTAGATAATGGTAATAAATATATTATACTATCACACATTAAACTATATTTATTATGAGTAGCAGAGGATGAAGATGTTGAGATGGATGTGTGGGTGTACCAGGAGGGATAGGATTAAGAATGAAGCTATTCGGGATAGAGTGGGAGTAGCCTCTGTAGAGGACAAGATGCGGGAGTTGAGGCTGAGATGGTTCGGACATGTTAAGAGAAGAAGCGTTGATGTTCCTGTTAGGAGGTGTGAGAGGTTGGCCATGGAGAGTTTGAGAAGAGGTCGAGGTAGGCCTAAGAAGTTTTGGGGAGAGGTGATTAGGCAGGACATGACGCTGCTTCAACTCACTGAGGACATGATCCTTAATAGGAGGGTGTGGAGGTCGAGAATTAAGGTAGAAGGTTAGTAGATAGTTTATAGGTCACCCATAGTCTTAGTAGCATGCATGTCCCTTCATATTCTTAGATTTTTATTACGTTATGTGGTTTTGTTCGCCTCAGGTATTGTAATCCCTGTTGCTATTATTTGGTATCACTTATCCTTTATCTCTCCCTTTTTCTTTTATCTTCCATCTTTCTTCCTTCCTTGCTTTCCTCTTCTCCTTCTTGCCCTTCCTGAGCCGAGGGTCTATTGGAAACAGTCTTTCTATTAGGTAGGGGTAAGGTCTGCGTAGAGACTATCCTCCCTAGACCCCACCTGCTGGGATCAAACTGGATTTGTTATTGTTATTGTTGTAAAGTATTGGTAAAAGGGAAAAAAACTATTTCGAAAGTAATAGGAAAAAGAAAATAAGGGTAAGGAGTATACGTTTTGGACCATATATAATTTGAGAAGATGAGGGAAAGATTTTACATTGGCACATATAACAGAGGGCCCTTCACCCTTTGAACCAAGCATATTGGCCTGTTATTACAGTAGCAATTGTGCAATCCACAGACCAAAGGGGCTTCATGTTTGGCAAATTCTTTCAGAATTAATGAGGGTTGAAAGAGTAGGGACGTGTGTATTTGGTATGAAAATGATTGTCGGAATTGTATCTTATGTCTTCTTTTCCTTGATAGTATTAGCCTATTAGGTCAGTTTGCACGGATCTCAATTATTTTATGTCATCGAGCATTTGCTATCTCCAAGTAACATAAGTATTAGGTAATTAACTCTATTACCGAGGCTTAAGCAAATAAAAAAATCATATATTTTTTTTCTCTGATAAGATCCGGCCATTAATTTCTCATAATTTTCATACACGTCTGTCCTTAGACAGCCGACCTCATCAAGATGCGGGCATTGCTAAATGCTCTGCCATGAATCAAGCTTTTCCTTCTTTGGGATCGAGTCGTGATAGTAACCGTGGTAGTAATGCTCCAGCCACAGGGGCGTACGCTGGAATTTTTGTAAGTGCTATCGAATTTTATAGAAGTACGAGAATAGTAACTTCAATTATCATAATTCTAGACAAAAAATATTCTTAGTCTATTAATTTTGTTGAGTTTCAAGTTAGAAAAGGTCTTGTGTTCAATTCTACTTCATCATAGTGTTTAACCATATATGCTCTCTCAAATATTTGCAAAAAAAATGTGCTAGATGAGGTTCGCACCCCTGATCTTTTAGAGCAAAATCAAGCACATAACCAATGGCAACGCACAAAAATATAGTTTATGTTAAATTGTCATTTTTTTCTATTTATCTATTTCCTCACATTATTAATATATACATTTAGTAAAAAAAAATCGACGAAGCAGTATCGCGTGATACTGGTTCATTTAGCGTGCATCCATCCTAGCCCCATAGCTCAGCTACCGACCCAAGGCACCGATCGGGACATTGATCGTTATACCACACCTTTCTATCTTCTTTTGTATAACTTTTAATCCAATTTATTGCTTGTTTCTAGTGTCAAATGCATAATACACAAGATAGAGACATGAGGTAGAGACCAAGGGTTGGAAACTTTGAAAGTAGATTAGGACCACTTGTTACTAACTAAAAGATAATATTACACGAAAATATAAGATTTTTATTTGTCACAATGCATAATGCTGAGGACCCTTACCTCTATTTTTGCTCCCATTTCCAAGCCGATGGATGTGATGTGAAATAATGCAATGTGATGTGAAATGCATTATTACAAGTGTTTCTTTAGTTACATTAATTGACAAATAGTATGTAGACGTTTTACTTAATGTCTATGTCTAAGGTCCTATATTCGATATATGTAGTGGGGTAATTAAAAGATATAGTGGCTAATAATATATCCATCGCCCTTCCTCAGTTCGTCCCCATAGCAAGTTTCCTATTGGTTTTTCATCACGGACTAAGACTCGCCACATTGTGTGGGTTAGAGGTGTCTGATGGGCGAGTTAGGCCGATTTTGTGCTGGTCAAAATGGGTTGAGTCAATAATTGAGCGGGTTAATAACCCGCCCAAAAATTTCTTGGATCAAGATAGGCTAAAATTTGGGTTATAGCCCAATTTATCAAACTTTACTTAATATGTGTTCTTTTCTTCTAAATTGTATAATTAATAAATAAAATCTTTTTTTCTTTTGTTATGATCATATATAATATATCAAAAAAAAATATTTCTAAAATATTTGGACAAAGTTACTCATGGATCAATTTAGGCTAAAATCGGTCAAACTTTAAATGGGTTGAGATGGGTTGGACCAAGATGAATTGAGTTCAATAAATAGGCAAGTCAATAACTAGCCCAACCTTGGACGGAGTGGATGGATTATTTGGGCTTGGACCAAATTTGACAGCCCCACTGCTGATAAATGTTTAAAATGTAGAGCTGAAATAGAGTGTTTTCTCTCTTTCAAAATTTCAGCATACTGTTGTTTATTATTATTGTTATTATTATTATTATTATTACTTGTGTTCATGAGCACCATTTGTTTTTTCTTATTTCCACTTCTTTTCTTGGATATTATTTGGACAAAAGAAACTTAAAGACAGAGAATATGAGACAAAAATGCTACTGCATATGGTACTGAAGTCAGACCCAAACCCCCCCCCCCCCCCTCGTTTTCTCAAAAGTATTTCCTTTAAATTTTAACTCATGTATAATAGTTAGTTCTAATTTTGATGATATATAATTAAGTATATTTAACCTTTAATTAATTAAACTTGTGTTTTGGTCCTTTTATTTTTGCTAAAAAATCAGGGATCGTTCCTGGGGCTTCGAATACCAGTATTGATAGCTGGAGTTGTGTTCCGTATTTTAGTTGGGAGCAAAAATATCAATGTAATCGGATAATTAATTACTTTGCCTATTCATTTGAAAAGGCAACCACGCTCTAATCTAAAAAGTGGCTACGCCAACCAATTTTTACGCTTTTTGCTAAACAATCAGCCCATTCAATTAGTATGTTCAATAGGGTCAGCACCTGCGCCCCATCTATATTATATTAAACGCACGAAGGCCCTTAATGAAATGTCGTTCGCCTTTTTTACTTTTTAAAAATAAATTTCACACTCGACGAAAGTGTAATTTAAGTTTTTCCCAAATTTTTAGGAATTTAAATTAACTAAAATGTTAGTACATATTAAATCCTTCCCTGTTTTGAACTCCTATGCAATTAGTCCTAACATATAGGGCTCACACAAGAATAGAAACAAAATATTTTTATGAGGAAAAGAAAAATTAGGAATCTGTTATAAATAAAATTCTATTTAAGGTGAATGTCTATATTTAGAGAAATTCTAGGGTTTATTACTTGGTGGCTAAGCCAATCTCTCCCTATAAATAGAGGGTTGTATTCCATTATAATTTATCCCAAAATTCAATAAGAATTTCCTCTCTCTTTCTCTGCAATACTCTTCTTCTTCTTTTATTGTTTCATAACACGTTATCAGCACGAGACTCTAACCAATTGAGTAGAAGATTTGGGATTGAGCATAATGATTGTCAATTATTCTATGAACTTCCTTCATGATTAAATTCTGGATTTAAGGTAAGTATTTTACTTTTCTCTTTCAAATTCTTGACATTCTATAATTTGATTTTAAATACAAGCAAAGACGATAAATTTTAATTGCAACTCTAATGGAGTTTGAAAGATATTATAACCACCCAAAGTGGTAAAATTTCTATGTCTTGCCATGATCAAATCCATGTATGATTGTGGGCAAAGAATTGAAAATCCGTTCCATTGAATTTGCTCCATTCTCATTCCCTTTAAAGGATGTGATAGCAGTATGTGATAAGTCTGAAAGAAGACAAAATTATTACTATGAATGTATCAATGGATGTGGACGTGACAATAGACGAAATTATAATCGTCATCATTGTGGTAATGAGAACAATAAGGATTCTCAAAATAATCATTCACTTTGTGAAAGTAATATTTATCATCGATTTGACATGAGATTTTATAAAGCACATATAGATGATTATGGTCCATTCATGATGTGAATATGACAACATCTAATTTATGAATACATATTCATTCTTGGAAGAATATGAACGTGCTAGTGGTAGTGAATATACCACATTCACCTCTAGAAGGAGGTTTGAGATGATATAAGAAAATAATGTCATTATTATGGCATGAATGATCATTAGTCACGTACCTATTGCACACCAAAATATTTTGGTAATGCGATTATTAAAGAATAACATTAATGCAAGAAACATATCTTGCATATAATTTTGACCATAACCATAATGGTATAACTTTCTCTTTAAAAGAGATATTCACCATATTGTTGTTGATGAATACGTGGTAGTACAAAATTAATTGAGAACTCTGCAAGAGCCAATTATACTATTTTGGAGAAATACAATTGATTACCAATAAGGTATTGTGTTATAGTAAGTCTCAAAGAAACTTATTCAGTTTCCAAAGTACACGCGAAAGCAGTTGATTATATTGAGACTATAAATAAAGGAAAGATTTAATATCTTCTATTACTACAACTTGTAGCGGGGTAATATGTATGCGAAAAGTTACCCGCTTTATTCTTCAGTTTGTACTACACAAATAAAAGAATGCCACAATAAAGTAGAACTTTATTGATATAAAACTCATATCATAATAAACTTGGAGTTTATTGATATCCAGTTGGCATAGCTAGTTTAGTCATATCAATTTAAGTATGATGTGCAAAAATAAAAGAGAATTCAAATGAGTAAACATTAAAGAACTAGAAAGTTCTTTACGAATTCTCCTCGGTTGTTTGTTCTCATTAATTAGTAGACCAACTAAAATTGGGATTGAATCTCATAAACGCTGGAAATATCAAAAGTGAATATGGGCCCATTCACTTGCCATGTATACCACATAAGATGCATCTATGAGATGATTACATGTGTGATTATTATTAACCCGCAATATGATGTTTTGCGAGGTAACTTGCTCAATAATTTAATTTCGAGCAGAATTTCCAGGTTTTCTACTCGAGAAAGTTTGTCTTGATAAGTTGGTTTACATCACAGTTGGTTTAGCAAAATAATTTATTGAGTGTCTCCACTTAATAGCTAAACTATTGCTTATGAGAACAAAGTTACCTATATCATTTTGTATATTACATTCTCCCCTCGCAAGTGATTCGGGGTCAGGAACCAAATAATTCCATCTTATTATTATTAATGTGCGGTGTATATTTTGATTAGCACCATGACACACAAAGATGGGCTCTCAAAGTTGAGGAAACAAGTTAGTTTTTCTAACATGAGGGGCAGACATGATAAACACTTGAGAAAAAGTTACGTGGAACGGATTATCATTTGTATATATAGATCCTCGAATATCATAATATGAACTTGAAGTTCATAAAAAGATAATTCGTTTACAATATATTTCAAAGCATGCCATACGCATTTGCTGATTCAAAGAAAGTAACTATATTCTCATTGCAAATGCTCAAATTAAGTCCTAGAAGGACAAAGTCTATGGTACGCTTAAAGCGTATAGACAAATCGGTTTCAAATAAAATTTCTTGATAAAGAAGATGAGCAAATGATCATAATAAAGGAGGCAAGTGATCTAGAAGCTCACATGACATAATACTTCATAAAATCTCAATAGAGTTTCAGGTACCTGAATATATGAATTAAGAGATCTCTATGTTATGTCTTTATGAAAAATTATTGGAACCGATATAAAATGTTCGTGGACGACATCTATCATAGCGCTAAGTATAGATGGGGATCTTAAGGCTGTCGAGACAGATACAAAAATATTGGCCAAATAGGCGATATACAATTCACATAGAATTGGTTTAATATGAAAGACATGTAGTTTTGGACATGTAGTTCAAATACTTGAAAGTATAAAGTCAATGGTATGTGCAATCAATTTCCGATATCTTATATGTCTAGCATGACATAAAAACTTGATATGCATCTAAAGTCTATTATATGGCTTATATGACTTAACTTATATGACAATCCATAAAGGATTTAAGTCGCTTAAAGCATATACAATTCTTGGTCATGAAGTACCACATCCTAAGTGCAATTTGTGCACATATGTATCTTGCTATAACTATAAACATGATAATGTAATAGCGAGAATACCTCTATGGAGATATTGAAAAGGCCATTCTACGGAAATTTATGAAGATATTACATCTCTATCAAGAATGATGATTTCAAGATGCAATATATTCATTGAAGTTAATATGGTTGATTTGTTTATCAAGTCTCTACCAAAGATCGTTTTGAAGATGGTGCACAAGATTGGAATGCAATGCTTAAAGATGTGAATTGATGCTCTCATCAAGGGGATTTAATGCGCGTTGCACTCTTTTTCCCTTACAAGGTTTTGTCCCACTGAGTTTTCCTTGCAAGGTTTTTAACGAGGTAACCAAAAAGCGTATTGTTAGATATGTGTACTCTTTTTCCTTTTCTAGAAATTTTTTTCCCATTGGGTTTTATTTAGTTAAGGTTTTAACGAGGCACATTATCTGTTGAATAGACATTCAAGGGGGAGTGTTATAAATAAAATTCTATTTAAGGTGAATGTCTATATTTAGAGAGATTCTAGGGTTTATTGTTTGGTGGCTAAGTCAATCTCTCCCTATAAATAGAGGGTTCTATTCCATTGTAATTTATTCCAAAATTCAATAAGAATTTCCTCTCTTTCTGCAATATTGTTCTTCTACTTTTATTGTTTCATAACAGAATCATCGTTGTGTGCAAAGTCTAATGGAAAACGTGTTGAACTCGTAGACGAATTCTATTCTAAACGAATTGTCATCATTTCTTTTTTTAATTATTTCAAAAAATGATTATTTTCTATAGCAAAAATTCCCTTAGCGAAATATATATTTTTTTCACCCTTTAAAAATAGCTTTTATATTAGAAAAATAGTTATTAAATTATTTCTCTAAAATTTAAAAATTTAAAATCAACTAAAATTTTGCATATTAAATCCATTTATATTTGAACTTCTATGCAATAGTCATAATATATAAGACACAAGCATGATATAAGCATGAAGAACCAAAATAAAATATTTCCTTTTATGAGAAAAAGAAAACTTAAGGCTTAGCAAGATACAATTTGCTTCGTGGACCAATGAAATAAGAAAGATATCATCGTTTGTGTCCTAATTTTAATATAAAAAAAATCAAACTTATAGATGAAATATATTCTTAACAAATAGTCATCATTTTTTAAATTATTTCAACAAATAATAATTTCTGATATTTCTATATATTAGTTTATTTGTTATAAAATATTAAGCCAACATTAGTAATTTTTCGATGTTATCACTTATCAAATTTTCTTATGAGCTATAAGCCAATATGTTTACTCCCAAAAGACCAAAAAATTTAATCTTTAATTTTTTTTAAGAAATCTTATTATTTGTTTGTTTAGGTCATAAATATATCAATATTTTCATAAAATATTCTCCGAGAAGTCCTCATAAATCACACTCATGTATCTGAGGACTTCTATGGCCAATATTTCTCTGTTAAATGGGATCAACATTCGTCTTTATAGTGGCTTGTACTTTTTTTAAAATTTTCTTTTATTAGTCAATCATATTATTTAATAACATTTTATATATTTTAAAATAGTATATTCATTGGTATTGGTTATACGCGCAAAGCGCGTACCTAAAAACAAATTAGAGAATGAAATGTACTCTCTGTTAAGATCTTTTTCATATGAAACTAATTAATTTTCATTTTATTTCTAGTGAGACTATTATGAATATAACATGACTGTCATGTCCAAGATCATGATTTTGAGGACATTTCTTTTAAGTACAAATTTAACTTACAGGTCAAGAGTCTTTCTTTTAAAGTCGAGTTCGGAAAAAAAATCGCATCTTAAGAGATGTTATGTAGGTATGGTTGTCCAACGAGACGCGTCAGCCCGGCCCATCCCGGGTCCCGGCCCGTCAAAATGTTAAACGGTACTGAGCCTATATTAAATGGGACATAGAATGGGAGGGGCTGCCCATTTTATCCCGGTGGGCCGGCCCGTTAAGGTCATGTCCCGTCTCACCGGCCCACGTGATTTATATTTTCTTCCAAAAAAGAGCCTTTCTAATTAGCTATTAAGAGGCCTAGTTCAAACAGAACCTTTCCTACAAGGTGACTGAGTATATTAGGTACTCTTTAAAAGACTTGTATTCGTATATTAAATTTGAAACTTCTATTGATAAATAAAAAGCATTAGCCCTGAATTTTTTTTATGAATTGTCTTACTTAGTTACTTTATAGCTTGAGATTATATTAAATAAATTACAAGTCTATTATAATTACTAAAATATTTCGTTACAAGTCTTTTGTTTTAATATTTTATAATGCTTTACTTAGTTTCTTTATAGTTTATTAAGTTTTAAGTTTATTAAAAAGGCCAAAATACTAGCCATTGCAAATTTTTGAAATATAGTAATTGTCAACTTTAAAAAAAATAACCGTTGCTATCTATAAAAAAAATGGTCGTTGCTAAATTTAATGCTTAAATACCTATTTAAAATGAACTTTCTTAAAAAGGCTCACTTAGGGCCCACGTCCCGTCCTATCCCGTCATGTCTCATCTCGTCTCGTCTCGTCCCATTTGTTAGAGGGATGGGATGAGCCTACCGAATTGTTCCGTTAATTCCATTGTGATGACCCAAAAAGTCATCACTTATTTTAGAAATAAATTCTATATTCCGAGGCCTTAAAAA
Source organism: Nicotiana sylvestris (assembly GCF_000393655.2). Classification (NCBI taxonomy): domain Eukaryota; kingdom Viridiplantae; phylum Streptophyta; class Magnoliopsida; order Solanales; family Solanaceae; genus Nicotiana; species Nicotiana sylvestris. The sequence goes on from NC_091062.1 coordinate 5,805,904, forward strand.
CCTCTTTCGGCATCACATCAATTTGCGTGCATAGTCCAAACGCGTAGCCGGAAAGCCATTATGTGAAAATTTGTGAAAAATGATGAATTTTGACTTTAAAATGGATTTAAGTTGACTTCGGTCAATATTTTGGGTAAACGGATTCGGACCGGTAATTTGACGGTCCCGGAGGGTCCGTAGAAAAATATGGGACTTGGGCATATGCCCGGAATCAAATTCCGAGGTCCCAAGCTTGAGAAATAAATTTTTAAAGAAAATTATTTTCTGGAATTATTTATGAGTTTTGGAAATGAAATGTGTTTAAAACTTGATGGTATCAGGCCCGTATTTTGGTTCCGGTGCCTGGTACAGGTCATATATGTGATTTAAGACAAGTCTATGAAATTTGGTAAGAAACGGATTTGAAATAACGTAAATCGGATCGTATTTGAGAAAATTTGAAAACTTTGAAGTTTTTAAGAAATTTCATGATTTTGATGCTAAATTTATAGTAGTTGATGTTATTTTGGTGATTTGAAAGCACGAGCGAGTTCGTATGATGCTTTTAGGTTGGTGTGCATGTTTGGTTTGGAGCCCCGAGGGCTCGGGTGAATTTTGGATAGGCCACAGAGTGGAAATTTCACTTAGAAATTTGCTTGTATGTTGCAGGCCTGCAGGCTTCGCATTTGCAAAGCCTGGCTCGCAAATGCTTACATTGTATTGCAAATGCAAGAAGTGGCCTGGTCTGCCTTATTCGCAAATGCGAAGAAATGGCCGCAATTGTGACATCGCAAATGCGAAGGCACAATCGCAAATGCGAAGAGGCCTGGTTTTCCTCAGGGTTCGTAAATGCGAACCCATATTCGCAAATGCGAAGGTAGCAGAAGTCTGGGTTCGCAATTGCGAACCCTGGTCGCAATTGCGACATCTGCAACCTGCAATTTTATAACTTAGCCGAAAATCTTTCATTTTTAACACTCTCTCAAAACCAAAACACTCTTGGGCGATTTTTCAAAGATAACTCTTCTTCCAAATAGGTTGTAACTCGTTTCCTTCAATCATTAACATCTTTTACAGGATTTCAACTCAAAATCATTGATTTTCATGGGGAAAATTGGGTGTTTTGTGTAGAACCTAGGCTTTATAAAAATTGGGGATTTGGACCTCGATTTGAGGTCCGATTTCAAAATAAATTACATAATTGAATTCATGGGGGAATGAGTAATCGGGTTTTGGTTCGAACCTCGGGTTTTGATCATGTGAGCTCGCAGGCGATTTTTGACTTTTTGGGTAAAACTTTAGAAAACTTATTTTCATGCATTAGAATTGATTCATTTAGCGTTTATTGATGTAATTAAGTAACTTGTGGCTAGATACGAGCTAATTGGTGGTGGAATCAATAGGTAAAGCGATAGTAGAGACTTGAATTGTGTTTGTGGCATTGAGGTAAGTGTTTGGTCTAACCTTAGCTTGAGGGATTAGGAGTCGAGTCCTAATTTCTATGTGGTATTTGTCGAGTACGACGTATACGCATGGTGACGAGTATCTATACGTTGGTGTCAAACATGCCCGTGAGTCTTATATTGTGATTATTATGGCTTCGTTGCATTATTCATGCTTTGATGATGATTTCTATTGTTGGGCAAAGTTTGTGGAAGTAATTGTGACATTTGAACATTGAGGAGCGTTGTCTCAAGTTGTACAACGAAATGTGAAAGTATAAGTGGTAATTGGACCTTTTAGAGCATTGGCTCAAGTTGTGAAGTGAGTTGAGAAGTAAAAGTGAAAAAGAGAATAGTTATATTATATTATATCCCTTGCCGGGAATTTGTTGCTTTTAATATTATCTCCCTAGCTGGGATGTTGATGCTTCTTATGATGTTGTTCCCTTGCCGGGATTTGATTGTTGAACTATTGTTCCTTTGCCGGGATTCTTATTGTAATTTCATTTATTCCCTTGCCTTATTGTTTGTGATTTTTGTTTGGGTGAGAAAGAGTGTTAAAGCACGAAGGGTGATGTCGTGTATTATTTTGCTGAGAGAGTGTTAAAGCACGAAGGGTGATGCCGTGTATGATTTGTGAGGAAAGAGTGTAAAGCACGAAGGGTGATGCCGTGCCGCACGATGTACCATTCCGTGCCAATTATATTAATTATATGGTGAGGACAAGAGTAAAAGCACAAAGGATGATGTCGTGCACATTTTCATTATTTGATTGTTTTGGTGAGGACGAGAGTAAAAGTATGAAGGGTGATGTCATGCACTTATTGATTCCTGATTCTTTGTTGATATTTGAGATATGTTGTTTCTTTTAATTACCCGTTGTCTTTCTATTCCAAATTGATAGTTCCCTGCATCATGATACCCCCCCCCCCATACTTGACTGTATATTATTGTTCTTCTTTTCCGCTGTATTTAGTTAAATTGCACAGGTTTATTTGGTAGTTTGGTCCTAGCCTCGTCACTACTTCGCCGAGGTTAGGATAGTCACTTACCAGCACATGGGGTCGGTTGTGCTGATATTACACTTTGCACTGTGTGTAGATCCCGGAGCAGTAGCTTTTGGACCGTAGGTTGGGTGGCTGCCTTCAGTCCACGCAGAGATCCAAGGTAGTCTTGCAGGCGTCCGCAAGCCCTAGCGTCTCCCTCTGTCCCTTTACTCTTGTTTCATTTACTTAGTTCAGAAACAGTGTATCTTTTATTTTTCAGACTTTGTATCTAGTATTTTAAGATCGTTTGTGAAACTGACACTAGTACTGGGTGGTTGAGGCCCAAACAGTTGTATTAGATACATATTTCAGATAGTTTACTGTATTTCTTCTGCTTATTGTAATTTCCGCTGTCTACACGTTATTGCTTTATAATTGTTAAGGAAAATTAAAATTGATAAAAGGGTAAATTGTTCAAACAGTCGGCTTGCCTAGCTCACATTAGTAGGCGTCATCATGACTCCCGAGGGTGGAAAATCCGGGTCGTGACAAGTTGGTATCAGAGCTCTAGGTCACATGTGTCTCACAGTTCACAGATAAGCTTAGTAAAGTTTGAGGGATCGGTATGGAGACGTCTATATTTTTTCCCCAGAGGCTACAGAGTTAGGAAAAACTTCACATTTATTCTTTCCTATCATGCAGTTTGGTTTCACAATGCTAATTGGATTTCTACTCTGTTCTTTTGCAGATGCGCGAGAACACGCGCTTCCTCATCCACTGACCCGCAGCCCGAGCCCCTAGCAGAAGCTCCCATGAGGGACAGAGGGCGAGGCCGAGGCCGTGCAAGAGGCCGAGGTAGGGGCAGAGCTCATCCCAGAGTAGCAGCACCAGCGGTGGAGCCTCAGGTTGACTTTGATGATGAGGTTCTAGCCCCTGCAGTTCTGGTCGGCCCAGCTCAGGTCCTAGAGGAGTTTATTGCTACCCCAGGACTACAAGATGCTCTAGTCCGCCTAGTGGGCCTTATGGAGAGTGTCACCCAGGCATGCTTGCTTCCTGTAGCACCAGCCGTCTCTCAGGATGGAGGAGGAGCCCAGACTCCTGCTACTCGCACTCTGGAGTAGATGGCTCCCCAGTTCTAGACTCCAGCAGTTCAGCCAGTTGGAGCAGTTCAGCCGGGTGTGGTAGCTCAGACCGTTGATGGAGCAGCTATGTCTGCCAATGCTTTGTGGAGGTTGGACAGGTTCATCAAGCTCTTCACTACTACTTTTAGCGGTGCATCTTCTGAGGATCCCTAGGATTATCTAAACTGTTGTCATGAGGTTCTCAGGAGTATGAGGATAGTGGAGACCAATGGGGTCGATTTTGCTACTTTTCGCTTGTCTGGATCCACCAAGACTTAGTGGAGATATTATTGCTTGGCTAGACCAGCCGGATCACCAGCTTTGACTTGGGAGCAGTTTACTCAGCTATTTCTGGAGAAGTTTCTCCCTATTACTTAGATAGAGATCTATCGGAGGTAGTTTGAGCGTCTCCAGCAGGGTTTTGTGACTGTTACTCAGTATGAGACCAGATTCATCGACTTGGCCCGTCATGCTCTTATCATACTTCCCACCGAGAGAGAGAGGGTGATGAGGTTCATTGAGAGACTTATTCAGTCGATTCAACTTCAGATGGCCAAGGAGACTAGGAGTGAGATTTCTTTCCAGAAGGCAGCCAATGTGGCCAGGAGAGTTGAGATGGTTCTATCGTAGGGATGTGGTCAGGGGTCTGACAAGAGGCCTCGTCGTTCAGGCTGATTCAGTGGTACCTCGTCAGGAGGCAGATATTCGTATGGTAGATGCCATCCTCTTAGGCCTTTTCAGTCAGCGCTTCAGGTTTCTCACGGTGCTTCAGGTGGTCGTGGTTCCCATATGCAGTATTCTGATCAGTAGTCCTACAGTGTACCACCGCTTCAGAGTTTTCGGTGTGGTCATTCAGGTCGTCAGGGTCTGCAGTCTCAACAGTCGAGGGCTTGTTACACTTGTGGTGATATGGGTCACATCGCTAGGTTTTGCCCTCGAGCACCGAGTAGCTCTCAGCATCAGGGTTCCCATGTCATGGTTCAGGCACCGAGTGTTCCACAGCCCGCCCAGCCAGCTAGAGGTGAGGGTAGAGGTAATAGAGGTGGAGGTAGAGGTATTAGAGGTGGAGATCAGGCCGCTAGAGGTGGGGGCCAACCAGCAGCAGGTCGTCCTAGAGATGTATTCCAAGGTGGTGGGCCCAGCCCCGATGTTATGCTCTTCCAGCCAGGCTTGAGGCTGAGGCTTCTGATGCGATTATCACAGGTACTGTTCTGGTTTGTAGCAAAGATGCTTCACTTTTTTTTTATCCGGGATCTACGTACTCCTATGTGTCATCTTATTTTGCACCTTATATGGTCATGCCTAGTGATTCTTTGGGTGCTCATGTTTATGTGTCTATACCGGTGGGTGATTCTATTATGGTAGATCGAGTCCATCGTTCATGTGTAGTTGTGATTAGGGGTCTTGGGACTCGTGTAAATTTGCTTCTTCTGGACATAGTTGATTTCGATGTCATATTGGGGATGGACTGGTTATCACCTTATCACGCTATCTTGGACTGTCATGCCAAGACTGTGACCTTAGCCTTGCCGGGTTTACCTTGTTTAGAGTTAAGAGGGACTCCTGGTCATTCTACCCGTAGTGTTATCTCATATATGAAGGCTCGACATATGGGCGAGAAGGGGTGTTTTGCTTATTTGGCCTATATTTGTGATTCTAGTGTTGAGGTTCCTTCTATTGATTCTGTGCCCATTGTTCGTGAGTTTCCTGAGGTATTCCCTTTAAACTTGCTAGGTATGCCACCCGACAGGGATATTGACTTTTGCATTGATTTGGCTCCGGGCCCTCAGCCCATTTCTATCCCGCCGTATCATATGGCCTCGTCTGAGTTGAAATAGTTGAAGGAGAAGTTGCAAGACTTGCTTGAGAAAGGTTTCATTAGACCGAGTGTTTCGCCTTGGGGTGCGCCAGTGTTGTTTATTAAGAAGAAGGACGAATCGATGAGAATATGTATTGATTACAGGCAGTTGAACAAGGTTACAATCAAAAATAAGTATCCATTGCCGAGGATTGATGATTTGTTTGATCAGCTTCAGGGTGCCAAGGTATTTTTGATGATTGACTTGAGATCTGGCTACCATCAGTTGAAGATTAAGGCATCCAATGTTCCTAAGATAGCTTTCCGCACTCGGTATGGGCATTATGAGTTCTTGGTGATGTCATTCGGGTTGACAAATGCCCCAACACTTTTATGGATTTTATGAACCGAGTGTTCAGGCCTTACTTGGATTCGTTCGTGATAGTCTTCATTGATGATATTTTGATCTATTCCCACAGCCGAGAGGAGCACGAGCATCATCTTAGTGTAGTTCTTCAGACTCTGAGGGATAGTCAGTTGTATGCCAAGTTTTCGAAGTGTGAGTTATGGTTGAGTTCGGTTGCATTACTGGGTCATGTTGTATCTGCAGAAGGTATTCGGGTTGATCCGAAGAAGATTGAGGCAGTCAAGTACTGGCCTAGACCAGCATCAGCTACATAAATTCAAAGTTTCTTGGGATTGGCAGGCTATTATCGTCGGTTTGTGGGGGGTTCTCGTCTATTGCAGCCTCGATGACCAGGTTGACCCAGAAGGGTGCCCAGTTTAGATGGTCTGACGAGTGTGAGGTGAGCTTTCAGAAGCTCAAGATAGCTCTGACCACGGCACTGGTATTGGTTTTGCCCACAGGTTTAGGGCCTTATACAGTTTATTGTGATGCATCTCGTATTGGACTTGGTGCGATGTTGATGTAGGATGGCAAGGTCATTTCCTATGCTTCACGGCAGTTGAAGATTCATGAGAAGAACTATCCGGTTCATGATTTGGAGTTAGCAGCCATTGTTCATGTGTTGAAGATTTTGAGACATTATTTGTATGGCGTGGTATGTGAGGTGTTCACGGATCACAACAGTCTGCAGTATTTGTTCAAGCAGAAGGAGCTAAATTTGAGGCAGAAAAGGTGGTTGGAGATATTAAAGGACTATGATATCACCATCTTATATCATCCGGGAAAGGCCAATGTGGTGGCCGATGCTTTCAGTAGGAAGTCAGCCAGTATGGGTAGTCTTGCTTATATTCCAGTCGGTGAGAGACTGCTTGCCTTGGATGTTCAGGCTTTGGCCAATCAGTTCATGAGGCTGGATGTTTCTGAGCCCAGCTGTGTGTTAGCTTGCACAACCACTTGTTCTTCTTTATTGGAGCGTATCTGAGATCGGCAGTGTGATGATCCTTATTTGTATATCCTTAGAGACACGGTACAGCACGGAGGTGCCAAGCAGGTTACCTTAGGAGATGATGGAGTTTTGAGATTGCAGGGTCGAGTTTGTGTGCCTAATGTGGATGGGCTTCGAGAGTTGATTTTAGAGAAGGCCATAGTTCCAGGTACTCTATTCATCCGAGCGCCGCGAAGATGTATCAGGATTTGTGACAACATTATTGGTGAAGAAGAATGAAGAAGGATATCGTTGCATATGTGGCTCGGTGTTTGAACTATCAGCAGGTTTAGTACGAGCATCAGAGACCTGGTGGTTTGTTCCAGAAAATTGAGATTCCTGAGTGGAAGTGGGAGCGCATCACTATGAACTTCGTTGTTGGACTCCCACGGACTTAGAGGAAGTTCGATGCAGTGTGGGTTATTGTTGATAGGCTGATCAAGTCAGCATTTTTCCTTCCTATAGCAGTCTCCTATTCTTCCGAGAGGTTAGCTGAGATCTATATCCGGTAGATAGTTCGTCTTCATGGTGTGCCCATGTATATCATTTCGGACCGAGGTACACAGTTTACCTCCCATTTCTGGAGAGCAGTTCAGCGAGAGTTGGGCACACGGGTTGAGTTGAGCACAATGTTTCATCCTCATACGGACGGGCAGTACGAGCAGACCATTCAGATTTTGGAGGCTATGCTCTGAGCTTGTGTCATTGACTTTGGAGGCTCTTGGGATCAGTTTTTGCCTTTAACAGAGTTTGCCTACAACAGCTACCAGTCGAGTATCTAGATGGCTCCTTATGAGGCTTTGTATAGTAGACAGTGTCGGTCGCCGGTTGGATGGTTCAAGCCGGGAGAGGCTCGGTTGTTGGGTACGGATCTAGTACAGGATGCCTTGGACAAGGTCAGGATCATTCAGGATAGGCTTCATGCAGTTTAGTCCAGGTAAAAGAGTTATGCCGACCGCAAGGTTCATGATTTGGCATTCATGATCGGTGAGCGAGTATTGCTTCGAGTGTCGCCTATGAAGGGCGTGATGAGATGTGGGAAGAAGGGCAAGCTTAGCCATAGGTTCATTGGCCCGTTTGAGATTCTTGATCGAGTGGGAGAGGTAGCTTACAGACTTGCATTGCCGCCGATCTTATCAGCCGTGCATCCAGTGTTTCATGTGTCCAGGCTTCGGAAATATCACGGGATCCATCCCACGTGTTATATTTCAGCACTGTCCAGTTGGACAAGGACTTGTCTTATGAGGAGGAGCCGGCAACTATTCTAGACCGGCAGGTTCGTCAGTTGAGATCAAAGAGTTTTCCTTCTGTTGGTGTTCAGTGGATGGGTCAGCCTGCCGAAGCATCGACCTGGGAGTTCGAGTCCGATATGCAGAGCCGTTATCCCAATCTTTTCCCCGACTCAGGTACTTCCTTCGTTTGTCCGTTCGAGGACGAACAGTTGTTTTAGAGGTGGAGAATGTGATGACCCAAAAGGTCATCACTTATTTTAGAAACAAATTCTATATTCCGAGGCCTTAAAAACCTTTTTTGGTATCACCTTGATTTGCGTGCACAGTCCGAGCGCGTAGCCGGAAAGCCATTATGTGAAAATCTGTGAAAAAATGATGAATTTTGACTTTAAAATGGATTTAAGTTGACTTCGGTCAATTTGGGTAAACGGGTCCGGACCCGTGATTTGACGGTCCCGGAGGGTCTGTAGGAAAATATGGGACTTGGGCGTATGCCCGGAATCGAATTCCGAGGTCCCAAGCCCGAGAAATGAATTTTTAAAGAAAATTATTTTTTGGAATTATTTATGAGTTTTGGAAATGAAATGTGTTTAAAACTTGATAGTATCGGGCCCGTATTTTGGTTCCAGTGCCCGGTACAGGTCGTATATGTGATTTAATACAAGTCTGTGAAATTTGGTAAGAAATGGATTTGAAATGACATGAATCGGATCGTATTTGAGAAAATTTAAAAAATTTGAAGTTCTTAAGAAATTTCATGATTTTGATGCTAAATTCATAGTTGTTGATGTTATTTTGGTGATTTGAATGCACGAGCGAGTCTGTATGATATTTTTAGGTTGGTATGCATGTTTGATTTGGAGCCCCGAGGGCTCGGGTGAGTTTTGGATAGGCCACAGAGTGAAAATTTCACTTAGGAATTTGCTGGTATGTTGCAGGCGAAATGCGAGCATTGTATCGCAAATGCAAGAAGTGGCTTGGGCTGCCTTATTCGCAAATGCGAAGAAATGGTTGCAAATGCGACCTCGCAAATGCGAAGGCACAGTCGCAAATGCGAAGAGGCCTAATTTTCCTCAGGGTTCGCAAATGCAAAGGTAGCAGTAGTCTGGGTTCGCAATTGCGAACCCCGGTCGCAATTGCGACATCTGCAACCTGCAATTTTATAACTTAGACGGAAATCTTTCATTTTTCACACTCTTTCAAAACCAAAACACTTGGGCAATTTTTCAAAGACAACTCTTCTTCCAAATCGATTGTAAGTCTATTTTAACTCGTTTCCTTTAATCATTAACATCGTTTCACATGCTTTCAACTCAAAATAAATGATTTTCATGGGCGAAATTGGGTGTTTTGGGTAGAACCTAGGTTTTACAAAAATTAGGGATTTGGACCTCGATTTTAGGTTAGATTTCAAAATAAATTACATATTTGAGTTTGTGGGGGAATGGGTAATCGGGTTTTGGTTCAAACCTCAGGTTTTGACCATGTGGGCCAGGGGGCGATTTTTGACTTTTTGGGTAAAACTTTAGAAAACTTATTTTCATGCATTAGAATTGATTCATTTAGCGTTTATTGATGTAATTAAGTAACTTGTGGCTAGATACGAGCGTATTGGTGGTGGAATCAAGAGGTAAAGCGATAGTAGAGACTTGAATTGTGTTCGTAGCATCGAGGTAAGTGTTTGGTCTAACATTAGCTTGAGAGATTAGGAGTCGAGTCCTATTTGCTATGTGGTATTTGTCGAGTATGACGTATAGGCATGATGACGAGTATCTATACGTTGTGTCAAGCATGCCCGTGAGTCTTATATTGTGATTATTATGGCTTCGTTGTATTATTCATGCTTTGATGATGATTTCTATTGTTGGGCAAAGTTTGTGGAAGTAATTGTGACATTTGAACATTGAGGAGCGTTGGCTCAAGTTGTATAATGAAACGTGAAAGTATAAGTGGTAATTGGACCTTTTAGAGCATTGGCTCAAGTTGTGAAGTGAGTTGAGAAGTAAAAGTGAAAAAGAGAAGAGAATCATTATATTATCTCCTTTGCCGGGAATTTGTTTCTTTTAATGTTATCTCCCTAGCTGGGATGTTGATTCTTCTTATGATGTTGTTCCCTTGCCGGGACTTGATTTTTGAACTATTGTTCCCTTGCCGGGATTCTTATTGTAATTTCATTTATTCTCTTGCCCTATTATTTGTGATTTTTGTTTGGGTGAGAAAGAGTGTTAAAGCACGAAGGGTGATGCCGTGTATTATTTTGCTGAGAGAGTGTTAAAGCACGAAGGGTGATGTCGTGCCGCACGATGTACCATTCCGTGCCGATTATATTAATTATATGGTGAGGACGAGATTAAAAGCACGAAGGATGATGCCGTGCACATTTTCATTATTTGATTGTTTTGGTGAGGACGAGAGTAAAAGTACTAAGGGTGATGTCGTGCTCTTTTTGATTCCTGATTCTTTGTTGATATTTGAGATATGTTGTTTCTTTTAATTACCCGTTGTCTTTCTATTCCAAATTAATAGTTCCCCGCATCATGATACCCCTCCCATACTTGACTGTATATTATTGTTCTTTTTTTCCGCTGTATTTAGTTAAATTGCACCGGTTTATTTGGTAGTCTGGTCCTAGCCTCATCACTACTTCGTCGAGGTTAGGCTAGACACTTACCAGCATATGGGGTTGGTTGTGCTGATACTACACTCTGCACTATGTGCAAATCCCGGAGCAGCAGCTTTTAGACTGTAGGTTGGGTGGCTGCCTTCAGTCCACGCGAAGATCCAAGGTAGTCCTGCAGGCATCCGCAAGCCCTAGCTAATGCTGTATGGTGGGCCGGGCTGAGACGGGGACCGAACCGGGCCCGCGGTCCTAACGGGCTAAACGGGCCTGGCGGGCTGGTCCTTAATGGTGCAAAAAGCCCGAGGCGGGCCGGGTCACATAAAATAGCCCACGAGCCCGGGACCGCTAAGCCCGAGACCGGCTGGCGGGCCTGAGCCGGTCTTACCGGGCGTAATGGGCCTAACGGGCCTCTAACGGCTACTTTTTAAAAAAAAATTAAAAATAGCAACGGTCAAAAATTAAAAAAGTAGTCGTTGGGCTGCAATTTTGACCGTTTGGAACTTTCAAAAATAGCCATTTGGCCCCCAAACTTTATTTTAACCCCAAACTTTATATAATTACACTTTTTCCCAATTCTTAATTATAAATACCCCCTCATTCTTTCATTTTTACTCACCAATTCATCAATCTCTCTCAATTTCTCTACTATAATTGCTTATTTTATTGTTCAAATTTCGTGAAAAATTGTGAAGTTGGTGAATTGAAGTATTCAAGTCTTCAACGATTTTCAATTTTTAAGAAGTTGTTCGGCAATTCGGTAAACTCATTTCAACTCTTAAGTTTTAAGAATATATTTTTGTGTGTTTTAGTTTGCATAATTGTAATTAATATGACATATTTGATAAAAATGTTTGGTGGTAAGGGAAAAGCTAAAACTGGTAAAAGTAGTGGCCAACCTACTACCCTTCCCCCGGCTCCCCAACCCAGACCTGGTAGACATCCTGCTGCTCTCTTTATTCTTGATAGTGATAACCCCTGTTTTCAATTTTCTGATAGTCAATTTTGTCATAATGTTGCACCAGGTGAAAATTTAGATGATGAAACTATGAATGCTCTTTATCCTAATCAAACTATCTTTGAAAATAATGAGGAAAATGAGGATGAAGATGAAACCCAACCGGATTTAGATGATACACCTACTAGTCCTTTTAATAACCCAATTGATGTACCGCCTGACCCACCTGTAGAAACCCCTAGTTTTAATAGACAACCTCCTAAACTCCTAGAAACATCATTAGTTTGGAATTTTTTTACTCAAGTAAGAGAACAAAATTAGGCTAAGTGTAAAACATGTGGGAAATTACTGGCGCATAAATATACTGGAGACCGTAGTGGCACAGGTAGTTTGACTAGGCACATAAAAACACACCCTAGAGATAAAGTTAGATATTTACAAATAAAAGCGCAGCTAGAGGGGATACGTGTATATTCTGCGGATAGCCCTAGTACAAGTTTAAATCTAGTTCAACCAGGAATTAACACTGTGAACGGAGGTATTTTATATTACGATCCAAATAGAGATCGTGAAGAATTAGTGTCATACCTCCTTTTTCCGCCCCCGCGAGGGGTGAAGGAGTTTTTTTCCAATTAAAGGACAGTCAAAATGGGGTTTGTTTATTTATTTCAGAGTCGCCACCTGGGAATTTTATGGCGTCCCAAGTCACCGGTTTTAATCCCGAATCGAGGAAAATATGACTCTGTTTGTCATTCTGCGAACCAGAAATCCGAGTAAGGAATTCTGTTAATTTGGGAGAAGGTGTTAGGCATTCCCGAATTCTGTGGTTCTAGCACGGTCGCTTAACCATTTTTATACTTGGCCTAATTATCTCGATTTAATAACTACCTAATTTCTTGTTGCATGATTTTGTTACCGCTTTTGGTTAGATTGTTTACAATTATAAACCTTCCTTGAAACGAATCACGCGTACGTATATTCGCATTATATTTTTTTTATAAATACAAAGAGTCGTGTCACGCATACGTGTACACAATAAGATTGATAATATTTTTTGTATATTTTTTTTATATAAAAAAAATTATGTTCGAAATTGTGCTTAAAACAAAATTACGAACATTCGTCACTCTTGTATGATTAAATAGTGAACTGCACATCTCGGGTTATATAAAATTAATTTAATTTAAATATCCTCCGAAAAACCCCTTTCATTAGAAAAGTTTGCTCGAAGTTGCGCGAACGCATACTCCGAATTGTCTTTAGAAATGTAATTATGTCACACGAACGTGTCCCTAATTACACGAAATATTTTTTGATGGTGATATAAATTTTCCACAAATGTTTATTATGTCCATCTATTGTTAAATATGAAAGCCATGGGAAATCACCGAATGAAATGTCTCGAGATTTCTTAAAAAAAATCAAAATTTATTAGGTGTTGGCCACAATTTTTTTTTTTTTAAGCGGGTGAATTACATACCTCAAAATCTATTCAAATTAAAAGAATTAATGCGATGAAAAATAAATAACATGCAACTAAAACTACCGTTTTATCGTGAATATGGTATATGTACTTTCAGTACTTGATAATTATATGCAAAAGTTATTTATTATTTTCATAAGCTTAAGACTAAATGTATACGTTTGAAGTTTTTGACTTAAAATGTTGCAATTCATATTTATAAATCCAACCTTCTTCTACACAACTTGTTTTTTAATCCAAAGGTCTAATTATTTGGTTAATTTGCTTACAATGATTGAATTTGGGATAGATAAAATTAAACCAATTTTCTTTATCTCGGCTTATGCAAGCTATTTACACATACTAAATCTACACTTTATAAAAATTTTGACATTATTTTATATACTATTTTTAAGAAATGAATTGATCTCATTCCTAAAATAAATGGGCCATTTGTTATTAAGAAGAAAAAAACTAATCTACAAATTGATTTAATAAAATGACATTACATGTAACGTAGTTATACATCTGAACCATTCATAATATTCCAACATCGTAAACGTAACGGATTATATCATTTCACCTCTCACCTATGGCTATACACATAACCGTTATCACGCCATATACGAATAAAATACAACTTACATCATCTAGCTTTAAACAAAATCGGATATTTGACGAGATATGCTAGTAATGTAGTTTCTTGATATTTCCATACTATCATATACTTAGCCAACAATATCACAAGATTTAATTAATGGCCAGCTTTCTGCCATGTTCCCTATCTTGACAATTCAAAAATAAATGTCATCACTAAACTTCAAAATAAATAAGATTACCGCAGAATTTATACTACTTCAAAAGTCCAATTGGCTAATAGTTTATCATGTCAAGTATAATACAATATTAACCAACTAAAACAAAACTGAAACTTAACTAATAGATTTAAATGAGTAGAGGACATAATTGCAATTCCAAACTTCATTTACTTGCAATGTTGAAGCTTTTCAGACATGAGTCTACAGATATGTACCTGGAAATGAGGGTAAAAGAGGTAATACTTCAGCAATAGCAGCAACAGAAACCCAACAGCAGAAAAATGCCAATGATTCAGCAGATTTGAGCAAAAACAGCAAGACCCGTGAAACCCAGACGCACAGTAGCAGGAATCTTAGGAAATTTCATATTTAAACCAAACAATATCAACAAACAAATCCGGAACAAATTCAGGGAAAACAGTATTTCTGATTTTAAAAGCTTAGGAGAAACAAACTGAAACTCTCAATCTCCAAAAATCAACCTTAACACTAGCTTCTAATGTAAAATTTTGTTTTGACTGTTTCTAATTTTTTATCTCTTTTTTTTCTCTGTGTGTATATTCTATCTCTCCTCTCTAACTGTTTTCTCTTCTTTTTCTTCTGTCCTCTCTATCTGTTCTCTCTATATTCTCTTCTGTCTTCTCTACTGATTTTTCATCTCTTTTTAGATCCTTTCTGTATGTATCTCTCTCTCTCTGTCTATATCCTTGAAATCAGTCCCAACACCTCTTCTTATACAACTTATTTTTCTTCTTTCCAGCCTACTGCCCGGACCCCTTTTCCCTTTTTAAAATCATAAATTTCCACTCAAATAACACTAAGTCTGGATTTCAATTCATCAAACCACTAAGGACACCTTTTCCCTTAATTTCAGCCCCCCCCCCCCCAATTACCTTTTGTTCCCCATTATCACATTAAATAAAAGCCATTAACATTCCACTAATAACACACTAATACTAACATATTATTCTTACTGTTTCATTCCCAAAATACCCCTGTAATCATACTGTTATTACTGCCCTTAATTCAAAACTTTAGTAACCTATTATTGAACCTCTATATTCAAACCTATCAGTTGATGACTGAAGACCAAAACTGAATGACCAAGCCTGAATTCTAATTGAAACAACTGAACTGAATTTAAATCAAAACTAACACAACACAGAATTCAACAGAATCATTGCAACTGAATTTCAGACTTGAATCAATATGCATATGACTGAAGGAAATGTGAATGCAGGTTCATTGTCAGCTTAATGACAATGTCCTGAAATTAGGTGGCCATAGATCAAACATACACAACAACAATTGATGAACTTAACTGATTTAACAAACAAGAACGAATTAATCGGCAAAAACTAATTAACTGATTACCTACAACAAATGATAACAATCAATCCAAAATAGATAAACAGGTTGTTTCAATCGGCATTAACAGAAACAAGAATATATAAAACAACTAATCGACGAACTTAATCGAGTCGATTACACACATTGTAAACAATCACAACAAACAGAAACAATGCTATAATTTGATCGAATAAACGGGTATAGTGGATATGAGACAGAATCAAATAAAAAGATAGGAAAATTACACAGATTACTGAAACAGACAACAATACACACATGGATACAAAAGAGAAGTAGGAAAAATACCTCTGAATCTTCAAAACTCATACGGACACAAGCTCAAACTAGGATTCGGGCCTTTTGAGGTTGAACAGACTTTATTCGAAGTATTCTCAATTGAGAATACCTCGATTAAAGTCTCTTAGACCTCAATCCCTCATTTAATTTGGGCAAATTCCACGATTTGGATTTTTTAGGGTTCCTGATTCTTTGATCTAAAATTCGAACATTTCTAGACATGTTCGAACCAAACCAACGGTGTTTTAGGCACGAGGGGGATCAGGTGGATAACTAGTGTGAGTTTGGGGTAGGTTGGGGTAGGGTTAGGTTTTACTCGAATCTTTAGTTCCAGGAAGATTCGAACTATGCTATTAACAGGTTCATGACGAGGAAGGACAGGGGAAACTATGGTGTTAATTTGGAAGCTATCGGAGAAAGTTGGGTTTTCAGACCAAACTTTGATCGAAGATTTGAGATGTTGGGGCCTGATTCGACGGAAACTAACACCGGATCTGTAAAGAGGATGTCGTGGGGAAGCTATGTTGTTAAGATGGGGTCATTTGGACCACCGGAACCACCGTGAGGCAATTTTCGGTGGGTGTTTGACGGTGGTTAACTATGGGGTTCATCTGGTCTCTTGAAAGAGACAATGAACAGGACAGGGGGATGTTTGGTTTGGGGGGGGGGTTAGTTTGAACCCTTATATATGCATGTGAGGGTTGGATCCAGACCGTTCGATCTGATGAGATCGATGGTCTGGATTTAACTAGTAAGTGGAGCTACGTCGTTTTGTTTATCCTCAAGACCGGATCAATTTTGGATGGGCACGGGTCGGGTGTGGAAGAATTGATCTGGAGCATTGATCAAGTAAAATCAACGAACCAGATTTGAGCATGATGAAACGACGTCGTTTAATTTTGCTACAGGTGGACTGGATTTGGCCGGGTATAGAGAAAGTTTTGGGCCTGATTTTTTGTTTAAAATTTCTTGGCCCAGATCCGTTTTGCCTATTTTTCAACCCTTTTCATTTTCTATTTTATTCAAATTTTACACAATTATAAATTAAATTGTAAAATCAATTAACATTTTGACATACAAATTAAAACAAGTAGTTAAAAATCACAATCACTCAAAGGCATACTTAAATGACAAAAATTATAACAATTATATATTTTTTGTGATTTTCCTTCTTTCAAAACCAAACTATGGTTTATAATTTCCTAAATATTATTTTTTATTATTATCCTTTTATACAAACCAATGATTAATTAATTCTAAAAAATGCAATATCTACATTACCATTTTTTTATTTTTTCCTTAATTAGAATAAAAATGAACATGCACAGACGAAATGCCACGAAAAATCCAAAGACTGCACACAAAGAAAAGAAAAAAAAATTATTTGTGATTTCATTTGGAGTAGTTCTTGTGAGGCAAAATCACGTGCTCACAGCTGCCCCTCTTTATCCGAAAATATGAAGAATTTTCGTACAAAGATAAAGTGAGCAGATACGAGCGATTTTTGCCCGTTTGACTATTCCGAGTGAAGCATTTTTGAAAGATTTGACCGAACCTTGCTTCAAAGGTTTCCTACATATCCCTGGCTAAAAGGGAATCATGTCAATGTAGTTCTGGAAATTTTGGTAGCTGGGACTACCGTGGGACTGTGATGTTACTGTTGTTGCGTGCTGCTTTTACTGCTTGCTGACCTCCTTATTACACCCTGCTTAAAGAAAACAAAAGTCTAGACTAGACCATGGTATATGAATTACAAAATCTTATCTAGATCATACCCTTGCGTCTCTTGTTGCTTTGATGTCTTGGTGACTCCTTTGGTATCTTGTGCTTCCGATTTTTCTTGTATTCTCCTTAGACTACCGATCTTGAACTGCTTATTTCCTTTTTGCATTGTTTTTTTTTCATCGAGTCTAGTATTTCCTTCCTCTGCTTGGGATTCTTGTTGTTTCCCGCTGGGGATTCCGGTTGGATTCCTCTGCCTTATTGACTCTAGGTGTATTCCTCTATTATATGGGCGGGCTCTTGATTTCAACCAGCAATGTCAAAAATAAATTGCCATTCTGTTCTTCAGGGGGGCTCCTGATTACTTAAAATTTGAATTGTATTCCCTTATTCTCCAAGTGGGCTCCTGATTGTTGATACTTCAATTGTTCTTCCTTGTTCTCCAGGTGGACGCCTGATTGCTGATACTTCAACTGTTCTTCTTTGTTCTCCAGGTGGACGCCTGATTGCTAATACTTCCATTTCTCTTCCTTGTTTTCCAGGTGGACGCCTGATTGCTAATACTTCCATTGCTCTTCCTTGTTCTCCAGGTGGACGCCTGATTGCTAAT
The DNA here is from genome assembly GCF_000393655.2 of Nicotiana sylvestris. NCBI lineage: Eukaryota > Viridiplantae > Streptophyta > Magnoliopsida > Solanales > Solanaceae > Nicotiana > Nicotiana sylvestris. The sequence goes on from NC_091062.1 coordinate 5,823,687, forward strand.
ACTTCCATTGCTCTTCCTTGTTCTCCAAGTGGACGCCTGATTGCTAATACTTCCATTGCTCTTCCTTGTTCTCCAGGTGGACGCCTGATTGCTAATACTTCCATTGCTCTTCCTTGTTCTCCAGGTGGACGCCTGATTGCTAATACTTCCATTGCTCTTCCTTGTTCTCCAGGTGGACGCCTGATTGCTAATACTTCCATTGCTCTTCCTTGTTCTCCAGGTGGACGCCTGATTGCTAATACTTCCATTGCTCTTCCTTGTTCTCCAGGTGGACGCCTGATTGCTAATACTTCCCTTGCTCTTCCTTGTTCTCCAGGTGGATGCCTGATTGCTTCCCTCACCGGGTGTTTCCTGAAACAAATATTGTTTTTGCCCCTGCTTCAAATCAAAGAAAATTTGTTAGTTTAAGGCATGGTGGTTAGTTGTGGCATTCTTGCTGGGGGTGGAGTTTCTCTTTGTCCTGTTTTACTGCCTTGGAGCGATTGAAAAGACTATTTTGTCCTCGTAATTGATCCCTAACCGTAGGATCCCCAACTGTTGTTTTCACTTCAAACTCTTTCAATTGTAACCATATGTTTCTCATGGCATTACTGAACCACTTCTCTGATTCAACTTTTCTCACATCCATATCTTATTTTCATCATATTACCTCCCGCCCATCATGGCCGCATTTTGCTTTGTGCAATTTTGAATCTTGGTTGTATACCTTGACATTCCTTTTTATTTGCTTGGAACGAAACTTACCTCAAAAGCTTTAGAAGAGTAAGACTATTAGTGATGAAACATGATGATTTTGACAATTAAGAATGGAAAGAAAAATCCAAATTTGGATGACTGTTGGAGATAGGAATAAGGAACTTATTTGATTGGAGTTACTGGTACCAATGATCAGGGTATGCATTTTGGATTAATCAGCCCAGTCTTTTTAACCAATCTCCTTTTCAATTGTTTCACTTTGCTTTCCAAAATTTCCACAACCCAATTTTACTTTTTGCCAACTTACGGACCTTGTTTGACTTGCAGTGTCTTAAAGAGTTTTCACCGACAAACCTCCCTCATTTGTTTATTTCTTAATTCCGTTTCGCCTTATGGTGCCTGCGAAGGTTTTCACCAATAAGACTCTCTCATTTTACTTTCTCTCAGCTTCCATCGTCTCATGGTGCCTGTGCGGGTTTTCATCTATAAGACTCTCTCATTTTCATCATTTTTTCTTGTTTGGACCAGAGTGTTATGAATTACCTCCATTTGCTTGACTCGGCATTTTTCTAAGATTGATCGAAAGGTCTTTTGGTATGTGGTGGGAATGAAAGGGTATCAAAAGTTAAACAATTTTGATATGGGTTTAAAATTACAACTCTTGGAATCATTTTTCTTATTGCCAATACAATTCCTGCCCCAGTTTCTTGATTGGGGTCTCTTGATGTTTCATTTTATGTACATTATGCATATAATGCACCCTATGACCGAGCCGTGAGGCGCCTACGTATCCTTTTTGAGGAATCAGGTCAAACGTAGTTCACTCGTATAATTTTCCTCTTTTTATTATTATTTTTTTTATTAAATTATTGATTCCAAAATAGGGTAAGAAAGAAACAAAATACGGCTCAAAAGGGGGAACAAAGGGTGCAGTGTTTGGATAGCAGAATAAATTGCCTTCGTCATTCCAATCTTCGAAATAATGCCAAATACAAACATTCAATAACTATACCAAAGAAAAATCATGCATAATATCTCTTTACTGCATCAGAGTTGATAGTCATGTCTATGCATTTTCCTTCAATATCTGTTAAACATAATGCACCATTAGATAATACTCTGGTCACAATGAACGGTCCTTGCCAATTTGGGGCAAACTTGCCTTTGCTTCAACCTGATGTGGAAGAATACGTTTCAACACCTGTTGACCCACTTCAAACTTTCGGGGACGCACCTTTTTGTTGTATGCTCTTGCTATTCTTCTTTGATACAATTGGCCATGACATACTGCTGCCAATCGTTTTTCATCAATCAAGTTTAACTGTTCCAAACGGGTTTTGACCCATTCATCATCATCAATCTTAGCTTCGGCGATGATCCGAAGGGAAGGAATTTCAACTTCTGCAGGAATTACCGCCTCAGTGCCATATACCAACAAATAAGGAGTTGCTCCTACTGAAGTGCGAACAGTAGTGCGATATCCCAACAACGCAAATGGTAATTTTTCGTGCCATTGTCTTGAACCTTCTACCATTTTCCGAAGTATCTTCTTTATGTTTTTGTTGGCTGCCTCGACTGCTCCATTCGCCTTGGGCCGATATGGGGTAGAGTTGCGATGTGTAATCTTAAACTGTTGACATACTTCCTTCATTAAGTTACTGTTAAGATTAGCACCGTTATCTGTGATGATCACCTTTGGGATTCCGAATCGACATATGATATTTGAGTGAACAAAATCTACCACAGCTTTCTTGGTCACCGATTTGAATGTTTTGGCCTCAACCCATTTGGTGAAATAATCAATTGCTACCAAAATGAACCTGTGCCCATTGGATGCCGCCGGCTCAATTGGTCCAATAATATCCATGCCCCAAGCGACGAAGGGCCATGGTGCCGACATTGTGTGCAACTCGGATGGTGGAGAATGAATCAAATCCCCGTGTATCTGGCATTGATGACATTTGCGCACAAAACTGATACAATCTCGCTCCATGGTAAGCCAATAGTAACCAGCTCGGAGAATTTTCTTTGCCAACACATATCCGCTCATGTGGGGTCCGCAAACTCCCGAATGTACTTCAGACATGACAGCCGTAGCTTGTCTAGCATCTATGCATCTTAATAATCCAAGGTCTGGTGTTCTTTTATACAAAACTCCTCCACTTAAGAAGAATCCATTTGCCAACCGCCTAATGGTTCTCTTTTGATCCCCTGTGGCTTGTGCTGGATATATCCCCATTCTGATATACTCCTTGATGTCGTGGAACCATGGTTCACCATCAAATTCTTCTTCAACCATGTTGCAGTAAGCGTGATGATCGTGGACTTGAATATGCAGTGGATCCACATAAGCTTTGTCCGGGTGGTGCAACATTGATGCCAGGGTAGCCAATGCATCGGCAACCTCGTTATGGATTCTTGGAATATGCCTGAACTCCACTGATCGAAACCGTTGACAAAGATCATTTAAACATTGCCGGTAGGGTATGAGTTTCAGGTCTCGTGTTTCCCATTCTCCTTGAATTTGATGTACCAGAAGATCCGAATCTCCCAAAACCAAGATTTCCTGGATACCCATGTCTGCAGCTAGCCTTAACCCCAAAATACAAGCTTCATACTCGGCCATATTATTGGTGCAATAAAACCGAAGTTGAGTCGTAACAGGATAGTGATGCCCGATTTCAGAAATAATCACCGCTCCTATCCCGACTCCTTTCATGTTAGCAGCCCCATCAAAGAAAAGTTTCCATCCAGGTTTTTTAATCTGCTCCATCTCACCGATATGCATTACTTCTTCATCGGGAAAAAAAGTTCTTAATGGCTCGTACTCTTCGTCGACCGGGTTTTCGGCCAAATGATCGGCCAATGCTTGGGCTTTTATTGCAGTCCGAGTCACATAGATGATGTCAAATTCTGTGAGCAATATCTGCCACTTTGCAAGTCTCCCTATTGGCATAGGCTTTTGAAAAATATATTTCAACGGATCCAGACGCGAAATGAGGTAAGTAGTGTAGGATGACAAATAGTGTTTCAATTTCTGAGCTACCCAAGTTAGGGCGCAACATGTCCTTTCCAGATGAGTGTACTTAACCTCATAAGCTGTGAACTTCTTGCTAAGGTAGTAGATGGCCTGTTCCTTTCTGCCGGTGATGTCGTGTTGCCCCAGTACACAACCAAATGAATTTTCCAAGACTGTCAAGTAAAGAATCAAAGGTCTTTCTGGCTCTGGCGGAACCAGCACGGGTGGGTTTGATAAGTATCCTTTTATCTTATCAAATGCTTCTTGACACTCATCAGTCCACTTGACCGCAACATCCTTCTTCAACAATTTGAAAATAGGCTCACAGGTTGTTGTGAGCTGAGCAATAAACCTGCTGATGTAATTCAACCTCTCTAACAAACTCATTACTTCAGTCTTGTTCCTTGGAGGTGGCAATTCTTGGATGGCCTTGATCTTTGATGGGTCTAGCTCGATGCCTCGCCGACTGACTATGAATCCTAATAGCTTTCCAGATGGAACACCAAATGCACACTTGGCAGGGTTAAGCTTGAGGTTATACCTGCGAAGTCTTAGGAAGAATTTCCTCAAATCCCCAACGTGGTCGGCCTGATGCTTTGATTTTATTATCACATCGTCCACGTATACCTCAATCTCCTTATGTATCATATCATGAAACACCATGGCATTGCTCTCATGTAAGTTGCCCCGGCGTTCTTCAAACCAAATGGCATTACCCGGTAGCAATAAGTTCCCCATGGGGTGATGAATGCCGTCTTTTCTGCATCTTCTTCATCCATCAGAATTTGATGATACCCGACATAACAATCCACAAAAGATCCTATCTCATGCTTGGCACAATTATCGATCAAAATATGGATATTGGGCAATGGGAAGTTATCCTTTGGACTTGCTTTATTGAGATTGTGGTAATCGACGCATACTCTAATCTTGTTGTCTTTCTTTGGCACAGGAACGACATTAGCCAACCAAACAGGATATCGAGTGACTCGAATGACCTTTGCCTCCAACTGTTTGGTGATTTCTTCTTTAATTCTCACATTCATATCAGGCTTGAACTTTCTCAACTTTTGCTTGACAGGAGGCACCATTGGATCAATGGGCAATTTGTGAACCACTAAATCAGTGCTCAAGCCTAGAATATCATCATATGACCATGCAAAAACATCTTTGAATTCGATGAGTGCTTTAATTAACTCTTCCCGGATCTTTGGTTCAAGGTGGACACTTATTTTAGTTTCTCGGATATTATTTGTATCTCCTAGATTGATGTCTTCGATATCACTCAGGTTAGGTTTGGTTTTTTCTTCAAAATGAATTAACTCTTTACTAATCTCTTCAAAAGCCTCATCCTCATCATATTCCGATTCATAATCACAATATACTTCTTGAATTATTATTTCTAAACCAGATTGATTTTTAAGACTGGGCTGAAGATTCCTTATGCATGCCATATCACTAGAGCCAGCATAAAAAGGACTGTACAGCAAAAGAAGAAAAAGAAAAGAAAACTATCAGGAATGATAATGAAAAGGAAACTGTATTTTATTGGATGATGAAAGATAACAAGGTTTGCACACTTCAAACAGACTGTAAGATAAAAATTTGGATTACAACCTTGAAGTAACCCAAACAAACTGAAGGAAAATCAAAATAAACTACCAAGACTCCTTTCGAATGGGGAGAGGAGTGGCTTTCCAGTTATTAAGCCTTGTCTCTGGCCCGACGAATTGAACTTCTGCGTTGCTAGAACCTTCACCGCTTTCCACCATGTTCACATCGTCAAACAGCTTTTCGAATCTTTCAATTAATTCCTCCTCAGGATTAATCATGGATTTAGGAATTGTTGTTATCGGGTGATTTCTGGTACCGGACTTGACAAAAGATTTTGATAGATGTGGGACTGGCTTTGGAAGGACCCATGCCTTCTGTTTTGGCTTTCTGGTCTTTCTCACGTCCGTGATAGTGGGTATGAATCCCAAACCAAATGTTCCCCGGTTCTCGGGGAGAGATACTGGTTGTATAATGCCTTGCAAAGATGAGCCCAAACCTTTGCCGGGTACAAAACCATTCTTTAACATTTCATAGGCTACCATGACTGATGCAACGGTTATCTTTGGATTCAGAATGTATTTCCCCTCTGGAATTTTCTCTACCAACATTGTGTCGGAAACCTGGTAAACCCATGGTTCCTGGTCATTTTCTATTCCTTCGACCGGTACAATGGCACTGCTGTGAGCATTTAAACTGTCTTCCCCATGCACAACTATTTCCTATTTATCCCATTCAAACTTGACCACCTTGTGTAGTGTTAATGGGACTGCTTTAGCAGCATGGATCAATGGTCGACCCAACAGTAAATTATAAGAAACAGCTATATCCAACACCTGAAACTCCATTGTGAATTCAACTGGCCCTGTTGTCAGTTCCAGCACTATGTCACCAAATGAATCTCTGCTTCCACCGTCAAATCCCCGTACGCAAATACTATTCTTTTGGATCCTCTCCTCTTTTATTTTCAACTTGCTCAGAGTGGAGAGAGGGCAGATGTTTGCGCTTGACCCGTTGTCAACCAACACCCGGGTCACTACGGAGTTTTCACATTTTAAGGTGAGGTAAAGAGCTCTGTTGTGCTCAGTACTTTCCACAGGCAATTCGTCATCAAAAAATGTAATTCTATTTGCCTCAAAGATTTTGTTGGCTATTTTTTCCAAGTGATTCACGGAGATTTTATCAGGAACGTGTGCCTCATTCAAGATCTTCATTAAAGCCTGACGGTGCTCGTCAGAATGGATCAGCAATGACAATAATGAAATTTGAGCGGGCGTCTTTTTCAATTGTTCCACGATAGAATAGTCGTGGAGCTTCATCTTTCTCAAGAATTCTTCCGCTTCTTCTTCCGTCACAGCTTTCTTTATTGGTGTTGGATTATTTTTAGTTTTTCTTAACTCTTCGGGAGTAAAACATCTTCCCGAGCGAGTCAAGCCTTGCACCTCATAGGCTTCTTCCTTGACTTCTTTTCCTTTGTACATTACCGTCACCCGTTCGTAGTTCCATGGAATGGCCTTGTTGTTGATCACTGGTAACTGGGTTACTGGCTTGATAATAACCCGATCTATACGGGCTCCTTCCACGACTATGATGGGTTTGCTGGCGACCCCTGGTACAATCACTTTTGATCCTTCCTGCTTCGCCCCAACTTTGCTTGAAGATCCTTTCTCAACTACCACAGATGGCTCATCACCATTTTTGTTCTGCTTAGGTACCGACTTCTCCTCTGCTAGCTGTTCATCTGGCTTGGCTTCATGAGACCGAATCATCATGACGGTTTGTGACGGCTTATTTGTTTCCCCATCAGCCCGTACTATTTCTATCATATTGGCTTCCTGATGGGCTGGCATTGGATTTCTGTTGATATTGGGAGCTTCGGGGGTTTGAACTTCAATTTTATTAGTATCAATCAGATCTTGTATTGCATTCTTTAAATGCCAGTACTTTTCTATATCATGGCCTGGTGTACCAGAACAATACTCACAGCTAACGGTGTAGTCCAGATTCTTTGGAGGAGGATTGGGCAGCTTGGATTGTATCGGCCTTAGCATATCTAGCTGTCTTAGCCTGTGGAACAGACTAGTGTAGGATTCTCCCAATGGAGTGAAGGTTTTATTTTTCGGCCCCCTTTCACCCCTGAATGCTTGATTAGACCTGAAACCTGGTCCGGGATAGGTTCGCGGATAAGGGTAGGTACTTGGTAAGACAGGAGCACGCCAATGAGCGTGGGCAGGGGGCTGATTGTATGTTTGCACATGGTTAACGAAAAAATGAGGTTCCGACGGGTGATAGTAGTGTTGGGATGAATTGTGGTGATAAGTTGGTTGGTGCGATCGATGTTGATTGTAGTACTGAGGTGAACCTTTGGATCCCGACCAAGTTCCTGAATCAACCATTGCTGCTTCCTCTCTTTTCTTCTTTCCAATCCCTCCTACTCCGCCTTGAATAGCTTGAGTAGTTGCCTTAATAGCCGAATAACTCATGATTTTATTCGTCTTGAGGCCTTCTTCCACCATACCTCCCATCTTCACTACTTCGTTGAATGATTTTCCTATCGCTGAAACCAAATGGGCATAGTAAGTTGGCTCCAAGGCTTGTAGGAAGTAGTCTACCATTTCACTTTCCTTCATAGGAGGATCCACCCTTGCTGCCTGTTCCCTCCACCGGAAACCATACTCTCTAAAGCTTTCATTGTGCTTTTTCTCAAATTTTGTCAAGGATAGTCGATCTGGGATGATTTCCAGATTGTATTGGAAATGACAAGAAAATGCCTGTGCCAAGTCATCCTAGGTGTACCATCTCCCATGGTCCTGGTGGGTATACCACTCCAAAGCTGATCCGCTCAAACTTTGACTGAAGTAAGCCATTAATAATTCATCTCTTCCCCCAGCTCCTCGCATCTTGCTGCAGAAACCCCTCAAGTGGGCTACTGGATCACCGTGCCCGTTGTATAGGTCAAATTTGGGCATCTTGAAACCAACTGGTAATTGCACATTTGGGAACAAACATAAGTCCTTGTAGGCCACACTGACCTGCCCTCCTAACCCTCGCATGTCTCGGAACGATTGTTCTAAGCTTTTGACCTTCCTGAACATCTCTTCTTGTTCGGTATTTTTGACTGGCTTGTCAATTTCTGTTGGGAGGTCAAAACGGGGAGTAAATGAATGAATTTCGGAGGCTTTGAAAGTGGGCTCTGGGGGGGGTAGTATTGGTTGTCTTGGGCCTGGAATATAGGCTCACTAGGATATTTGTGGAATGTAGCTGGGGGAGGTGCCACGAAGACAGGAGTTACTGGTGGAGGAGGGTATGGAACTGGTTTAGGAGGTGGAGACTGCGGTGTATGAGAGGTGGTGCCTCGGTAGTGCTGGTAGATGGGGAAACTCGGGGATAGTTCAGTGGTAGGACTATCATGAGTTTGGTCTAGTGATGGGGTGGAGGCAGGGTTAGCTGGGTAAGATGGGGGTGATTGCCCTGTGGACCAAGCTCGATACATCTCAGCCATTTATTGCTTAAGTTTAAGCATCTCTTCTTTCATTTTACCGACGTCCATCTCCTCTATCTCAATACCTGTGTCGACATCCGGGATAGACATGCTTTCGGGTATCGGTCCTTTTGATCTGGTGTGATAATGATAATATGCCAGTATACTCTTAGAAAAACTAACTGCTTGAATTCTGGAAATGAAAAAACTTGTTAGTCTTGAGAGTTTAACACATATATAATTATACGTTCAGATGCAATGTTCCTAGACAAATAACCTTTTTCTATCATGCATTTGCTCGGCTGCTTGTGTCATCCCAACTTTTCTTGACCTTTCTTTTTATTGTCACTCACTCTTTATTTTATTTTATTTTTTGATTGTGGTCGAATCTTATAGAGATTGCCTACGTATCATGTCCCCGCATAAATCAGACCTTGCGTAGTTCGGACCGTAAAGCAATTGTCAACACTTTTATTTATTCTTGAAATAATACAAAGATGGAGCAGACACTACATTTGGAAAATATTATAAGAAAATGGTTTTAAAACTCGACACAAACCCAAATCAAACAAAAGACACAACTCTTAACGGCTCTGAACATGCTCCACTTCCCACTTTTGTTTTCGATCATTGGATCATCTGCTCACGGTGGGGCTTGAACCGGATGACCTCCTAGCGTGCGATACATTCTTTCTAACTCCATTTCCATATGACGGGCAAAAATAGGTGCATGCTCTATAAACCTTTCATAATCCATCCCTTGGCAGTTTACATAACTTTGAGAGGTGTAAACCGCTAAATCATGGATTTGTGCCCTGAAATCTTGGAGACGTTGGTCTTGGTTTTGCAGTTGTTGTTGGCGAGTGGTGGCTATATCTCTGATACGGTCTTCACGATCTAAAGCTGACTTTAATTGAGCTCGGAGTCTGGCCTGATCGAGTCTTTCCTGTGCTCTTTCTCTGTCGATGTCTGCGTGCTGATGTTCTCTATTGTATCTTCTCGCTTCTTGCAATTGTTCATGGAGTTGAGCTTCTGAATGCATCCAATGGTCTTTCTCTTTCTTGAATTGTGCCCTGTCTTCTTCGGATTGCATTACTTGGCGTTCCTTATTAGATCTGGCCTCCTCGTTTAATTGTATGATTCTTTCTTTAGCTTTGCCCAACGCCTTTTCGGTTTTTGCCAAAATGGAATCATAATCTTGCATTTTTTCCAAAAGACTGGCGATGATTTTTTGATCTTTCCAACTTCTCATTGGTGTTTCAGAAGCTTTCTTCATTTTTTGAAATTGAGCATGAAGATTTTTATTTTCACAAGCCAGACTCTTCTTTTCACCTTCTGCTTCTTGTGCTTGTAAGTCTTTCTCCAAATTGAGGTTCCTCAGACTTTCCTTTAAGACATGGATAGTCGCTTTGTATCCCTTTTCCTTTTCTTCCCAAATCAATCGTTCTTGGATTTTATCGTTAAAGGTTTGAACATGGGGTCTTTTTATTGGCCTTCTTAGATCGGGTTCTGGTGCATCATCCACGCGGGATCGTTTCTCAAACCACCTTGCATATCCTGGATTTATCTCGCCCTTTGTTGTGTCTGGAACTTGAGTATCATCTTTCAAGTATCGACATCCATTCCACATCTGCTGAATTAAAGCTTCGGGAAGAGTGGCTTCGGGGTGTAACTCGATTACTTGCATACTCAAATCCTGATCATCAGGCACCACTTGGTATCTCCCTAGTTGTCTAAAACTCTCTGCGGCGCATATGGTTGGACGCTTCTCAATCCCAATAGCAACAAATAACTATTCAAGGTTGACATGTGTATCACTTCCCTTACCGGGAGCCATCCCAAAGTCCACTCAATTTGATTTGCCGTTAAAGATCTTAGATGAGATACCCAGGCTTCCACCCCTTCTGGAGACTTATAATCTTTTATTCTTTCTTCATAACTCTCGATGAAATTATCATTGCTTGGACCATACTGCATAAACTTGGGGTGATGTTGGAGATGTTCAATCATCCACATTTGTAACAAAATTTTGCACCCTTCAAAGGTCTTTGCCCCTGATTTACATAAAGTCAATGCCGATAAATGTCTGAGAGAATGATCGGGGCAAGGGTGTGATTTTTCTTGGTAGTGAGGACCTGTACGACTTTCGCTGTGCGAATATCAATTGTTCGTTCTTTGTTTGAGAAGACCATGATTACCAGAAAAGCCACCATGAAAGCGAAGCTTCGGTGAATCTGCCAGGTGTCTTTGTTCTGCTTGTTAGTAAGGCCCTTTTCATGAATTTCAAATCCGTCCGGCTTTCCGAACCTTGAATATAGGAAGTTGAAAGAACAACACCCATTGACAACATTGCTTTTTCTGATTTGATTACTGATGTTCAGAAGACCAAAGAATCGATGCATTGAGGGAGCCTTTGGGAATATCAGATTTTGATTTCTTAAATCTCCGTCAATACCAGCATATCCAGCTATCTCTTCTAATGTAGGAGTAAGCTCGAAATCAGAGAAACAAAAGACATTGTGAACAGGGTCCCAAAAAGTTACTAACGCCACAATCAAATCATCACGTGGTTTAACTTTCATAATATCTGTGAGAGTTCCCAAATGCTTAATGACCCATTTCTAACCATCTTCTCCTAACTCATGCCACCACATCTGAAGCCGAAATAGAAACTCATCTACATCTGCGAATGGTGGGTTTTGGGTGGTGCTCATTTTGTATCTGCGATTAATTTAAACAAAATCAAAACTCATTTTTGAAAACAGACACTCAGAAAAATCATTTTTTTTATTTAACACTTCTTCTTTTTTTTTCAAAATTTTAAAACTATTTTGGGAATTTTCTAAAACAACCCATTTTATTTCTCGGCTCTTACAATGATTTTTTTTTTTAGTTAAGCTGGTCAACAAGCAAATTCGAGGCAAATAAATGCACAAGTAGCAAGTAGGATGCATCAGGATGGTCCTTTCATTTCGGGTTCACCTGTCCTAGACAGACCCAACCCCTGTGTTGAGTCTCCAAGGTCAAATGTACATGATGCAGATAGGCGTTCCTACTAGGGATCCGGTACGAGGCTGAGTTATTCTAAGTGAAAAACCTGAGGCAGATTGTTCTAGACCTGGCTTACCTAAACGGACAGTTTGAGCCGAAATGGGGGCAACGTACCGGGAGCACGAAAGTCTACCCGGCCTAGTTACTTGTCCCAACTTCGTCTTATTTGATATGACTTATAACAGAAAGGTGGGCCACGCGCACGTGTGCACCATAAATTTTAGAAGACTCAGAAAGAAGGAGGGTTTCGTAGCAGTTTATATACACAAATCAGATAATATTAAAGCGGTAAGAAGCAACATTTAACACATTAAGCATAAACATGTAAAAATCAGATAATAAATAAAGCCAACTATAATAGTTATTTTAAGCTCGAATTCTTAAACCCTGAACCAGAGATTCTGGGTTGCGTCCCCAGCAGAGTCGCCAGAGCTGTCACACCTCCTTTTTCCGCCCCCGCGAAGGGTGAAGGAGTTTTTTTCCAATTAAAGGACAGTCGAAACGGGGTTTGTTTATTTATTTCAGAGTCGCCACCTGGGAATTTTATGGCGTCCCAAGTCACCGGTTTTAATCCCGAATCGAGGAAAATATGACTCTGTTTGTCATTCTGCGAACCAGAAATCCGAGTAAGGAATTCTGTTAATTCGGGAGAAGGTGTTAGGCATTCCCGAATTCCGTAGTTCTAGCACGGTCGCTTAACCATTTTTATACTTGGCCTAATTATCTCGATTTAATAACTACCTAATTTCTTGTTGCATGATTTTGTTACCGTTTTTGGTTAGATTGTTTACAATTATAAACCTTCCTTGAAACGAATCACGCGTACGTATATTCGCATTATATTTTTTTTATAAATACAAAGAGTTGTGTCACGCATACGTGTACACAATAAGATTGATAATATTTTTTGTATATTTTTTTTATATAAAAAAAATTATGTTCGAAATTGTGCTTAAAACAAAATTACGAACATTCGTCACTCTTGTATGATTAAATAGTGAACTGCACATCTCGGGTTATATGAAATTAATTTAATTTAAATATCCTCCGAAAAACCCCTTTTATTAGAAAAGTTTGCTCGAAGTTGCGCGAACGCATACTCCGAATTGTCTTTAGAAATGTAATTATGTCACGCGAACGCGTCCCTAATTACACGAAATATTTTTTGATGGTGATAAAATTTTCCACAAATGTTTATTATGTCCATCTATTGTTAAATATGAAAGCCATGGGAAATCACCGAATGAAATGTCTCGAGATTTCTTAAAAAAAAATCAAAATTTATTAGGTGTTGGCCACAAATTATTATTATTTTTTTAAGCGGGTGAATTACATACCTCAAAAACTATTCAAATTAAAAGAATTAATGCGATGAAAAATAAATAACATGCAACTAAAACTACCGTTTTATCGTGAATATGGTATATGTACTTTCAGTACTTGATAATTATATGAACAAGTTATTTATTATTTTCATAAGCTTAAGACTAAATGTATACGTTTGAAGTTTTTGACTTAAAATGTTGCAATTCATATTTATAAATCCAACCTTCTTTTACACAACTTGTTTTTTAATCCAAAGGTCTAATTATTTGGTTAATTTGCTTACAATGATTGAATTTGGGATAGATAAAATTAAACCAATAAATTAAACCAATTTTCTTTATCTCGGCTTATGCAAGCTATTTACAAATACTAAATCTACACTTTATAAAAATTTTGACATTATTTTATATACTATTTTTAAGAAATGAATTGATCGCATTCCTAAAATAAATGGGCCATTTGTTATTAAGAAAAAAAAACTAATCTACAAATTGATTTAATAAAATGACATTACATGTAACGTAGTTATACATCTGAACCATTCGTAATATTCCAACATCGTAAACGTAACGGATTATATCATTTCACCTCTCACCTATGGTTATACACATAACCGTTATCACGCCATATACGAACAAAATACAACTTACATCATCTAGCTTTAAACAAAATCGGATATTTGACGAGATATGCTAGTAATGTAGTTTCTTGATATTTCCATACTATCTTATACTTAGCCAACAATATCACAAGATTTAATTAATGGCCAGCTTTCTGCCATGTTCTCTATCTTGACAATTCAAAAATAAATGTCATCACTAAACTTCAAAATAAATAAGATTACCGCAGAATTTATACTACTTCAAAAGGCCAATTGGCTAATAGTTTATCATGTCAAGTATAATACTATATTAACCAACTAAAACAAAACTGAAACTTAACTAATAGATTTAAATGAGTAGAGGACATAATTGCAATTCCAAACTTCATTTACTTGCAATGTTGAAACTTTTCATGACATGAGTCTACAGATATGTACCTGGAAATGAGGGTAAAAGAGGTAATACTTCAGCAATAGCAGCAACAGAAACCCAACAGCAGAAAAATGCCAATGATTCAGCAGATTTGAGCAAAAACAGCAAGACCCGTGAAACCCGGACGCACAGTAGCAGGAATCTTAGGAAATTTCAGATTTAAACCAAACAATATTAACAAACAAACCCGGACAAATTCAGGGAAAACAGTATTTCTGATTTTAAAAGCTTAGGAAACAAACTGAAACTCTCAATCTCCAAAAATCAACCTTAACACTAGCTTCTAATGTAAAATTCTGTTTTTACTGTTTCTGATTTTTTATCTCTTTCTTTTTTTTTCTCTGTGTGTATATTTTGTCTCTCCTCTCTAACTGTTTTCTCTTCTTTTTCTTCTGTCCTCTCCATCTGTTCTCTCTATATTCTCTTATGTCTTCTCTACTGATTTTTCAGCTCTTTTTAGATCATTTCTGTATGTATCTCTCTCTCTGTCTATATCCTTGAAATCAGTCCCAACACCTCTTCTTATACAACTTATTTTTCTTCTTTCCAGCCTACTGTCCGGACCCTTTTTCCCCTTTTAAAATCAGAAATTTCCACTCCAATAACACTAAGTCTGGATTTCAATTCATCAAACCACTAAGGACACCTTTTCCCTTAATTTCAGCCCCCCCTCCCCCATTACCTTTTGTTCCCCATTATCACATTAAATAAAAGCCATTAACATTCCACTAATAACACACTAATACTAACATATTATTCTTACTGTTTCATTCCCAAAATACTCCTGTAATCCTACTGTTATTACTGCCCTTAATTCAAAACTTTAGTAACCTATTATTGAACCTCTATATTTCAAACCTATCAGTTGATGACTGAAGACCAAAACTGAATGACCAAGCCTGAATTCTAATTGAAACAACTGAACTGAATTTAAATCAAAACTAACACAACACAAAATTCAACAGAATCATTGCAACTGAATTTCAGACTTGAATCAATATGCACATGAATGAAGGTAATGTGAATGCAGGTTCATTGTCAGCTTAATGACAATGTCCTGAAATTAGGTGGTCATAGATCAAACATACACAACAACAATTGATGAACTTAACTGATTTAACAAACAAGAACGAATTAATCGGCAAAAACTAATTAACTGATTACCTACAACAAATGATAACAATCAATCCAAAATAGATAAACAGGTTGTTTCAATCCGCATTAACAGAAACATGAATTTATAAAACAACTAATTGACGAACTTAATCGAGTCGATTACACACATTGTAAACAATCACAATAAACAGAAACAATGCTATAATTTGATCGAATAAACGGGTATAGTGGATATGAGACAGAATCAAATAAAAAGATAGGAAAATTACACAGATTACTGAAACAGGCAACAATACACACATGGATACAAAAGAGAAGTAGGAAAAATACCTCTGAATCTTCAAAACTCATACGGACACAAGCTCAAACTAGGATTCGGACCTTTTGAGGTTGAACAGACTTTATTCGAAGTATTCTCAATTGAGAATACTTCGATTAAAGTCTCTTAGACCTCAATCCCTCATTTAATTTGGGCAAATTCCACGATTTGGATTTTTTAGGGTTTCTGATTCTTTGATCTAAAATTCGAACATTTCTAGACATGTTCGAACCAAACCAACGGTGTTTTAGGCACGAGGGAGATCAGGTGGATAACTGGTGTGAGTTTGGGGTAGGTTGGGGTAGGGTTAGGTTTTACTCGAATCTTTAAATGAAGATTCGAGTAGTTCCAGGAAGATTCGAACTATGCTACTAATAGGTTCATGACGAGGATGGACAGGGGAAACTATGGTGTTAATTTGGAAGCCATCGGAGAAAGTTGGATTTTCAGACCAAACTTTGATCGAAGATTTGAGATGTTGGGGCCTGATTCGACGGAAACTAACACCGGATCTGTAAAGAGGATGTCTTGGGGAAGCTATGTTGTTAAGATGGGGTCATTTGGACCACCGGAACCGCCGTGAGGCGATTTCCGGTGGGTGTTTGACGGTGGTTAACGGTGGGGTTCATCTGGTCTCTTGAAAGAGACATTGAACAGGACAGGGGGGTGTTTGGTTTGGGGGGGGGGGTTAGTTTGAACCCTTTATATATGCATGTGAGGGTTGGATCCAGACCGTTCGATCTGATGAGATCGATGGTCTGGATTTAACTAGTAAGTGGAGCGACGTCGTTTTGTTTATCCTCAAGACCGGATCAATTTTGGACGGGCACGGGTCGGGTGTAGAAGAATTGATCTGGAGCGTTGATCAAGTGAAATCAACGAACCAGATTTGAGCATGATGAAACGACGTCGTTTAATTTTGCTACAGGTGGACTGGATTTGGCCGGGTATAGAGAAAGTTTTGGGCCTGATTTTTTGTTTAAAATTTCTTGGCCCATATCCGTTTTGCCTATTTTTGAACCCTTTTCATTTTCTATTTTTTTCAAATTTTACACAATTCTAAATTAAATTGTAAAATCAATTAACATTTTGACATACAAATTAAAACAAGTAGTTAAAAATCACAATCACTCAAAGGCATACTTAAATGACAAAAATTATAACAATTATATATTTTTTGTGATTTTCCTTCTTTCAAAACCAAACTATGGTTTATAATTTCCTAAATATTATTTTTTATTATTATCCTTTTATACAAACCAATGATTAATTAATTCTAAAAAATGCAATATCTACATTACCATTTTTTTTTATTTTTTCCTTAATTAGAATAAAAATGAACATGCACAGACGAAATGCCACGAAAAATTCAAAGACTGCACACAAAGAAAAGAAAAAAAAATTATTTGTGATTTCTTTTGGAGTAGTTCTTGTGAGGCAAAATCACGTGCTCACAATTAGCAAAGATGGTTACCGTTATGTGCTTACCCTATTCTTTTCCTTCTAATCCTAATTGGGTGCATTATATTAGAAGAGTTTTTAATCTTACTTATAAAGGTTGGCCTCGCGCAATAGTTAAGAGCGATATTTATAAATATAAACATGAATATGAATAATATTTGCAGTATTTATTTACTCATATAACTAATCGAATTTCTATTACTACTGATATTGGTAGAAGTGGTAATGATTGTGATTATCTAACTGTTACAAGTCATTGGATAGATGAGGAGTGGACAATGCAAAAACGCATTATTGCGTATAGAATAATTAATTCATGTCACACAGGTAAGTTTATAGCTAACACTGTTGCAGATATTTGTAGATATTTTTGCTTTAGAGATAAAATAATGGCAATTTCTATGGATAATGCTTCTAGTAACACTAGTGCTATAGGCATACTTACAACAACACTAAATCCTGCATTTAGGAATATATTCCATGTTAGATGTATTTGTCATATTTATCATTTAATTGTCGGTGATGGTATGCGAATTTTAAATTTAGAAATTGAAAAGGTTAGAATGGCTCTTAATTAGCTTTTTTATTCAAACCGTAGAAGTAGACTTAGAGATTATTTTAAAAAATGTGATGAATATGGCCTTAGAGAAAGAAAGGTTCCTAAAGCTTGCCCGACTAGATGGAATTGTATGTAAGAAAGTTTAGTAGTTGCATATGAATATAGAAACCCAATTAATGCAACGTTTAATGCTCGGGGTAGGTGGTGAGGATGATGATGAAATGCTTACTACTCAATATTGGACGAATGTTAAAATTCTTATAAATTTTTTAGAACATTTTCAAATTGCTACAAATGCATTTTCTAGGCAATATTATCCTACTATTTCAAACTGTTTAGTTTATATTGCAGCACTATGTGATTTGTTTGTTGAATTTTCGGAGGGTGAGGAAATTTATCAGCTTGCTATAAAGGAAATGAAAGAAAAGTTTAAAAAATATTTTTTCCCTATCCCTCCTATTTATGGTGTTTCTGCAATGTTAAATCCTACAATAAAATTAGGAGGTCCTTATTTTTGGTACTCAAATATTTATAAGGCTTTAGATCTTTCAAATGAGGAATTTGCTACACTTGTAGATGCAAAAACCTCAATTAAAATTAATGCTCAAACAATTTATAATGAATATCAACTTGCCTTAGAGCATGCTAGGCCAAATGTTCCAACCCCTACTTCGTCTAGTTCACAATCATCTAAAAGAGCTGCGGGCTTAAAAGCATTTAAATCCTGGACGGAGTTCAGGGGTTCTCAAGGTGATAATTATGATGAAACTTCACATCTAAATGAGCTTCAAGTTTATTTGTCGCAGGGACTTGAAAAGGAGAATCCAGACAGCACTTTTGATCTTTTGGAATGGTGGAAGGCAAAGGAATTTCCGGTTCTTGCAAGGATGGCTCGGGATATTTTATCTATTCAAGCTTCAACTGTTGCATCAGAGAGCACTTTCAGTCAAGCAAGACTTCAAATAGGTGATCATAGAGCATCTATGAGGGAGAGCTTGGAAAAATCTGTACTGTTCAGAGATTAGATCCGCTCGGAAAGAAGAAACTTTGGAATTGCGGAATCACAACCGGCGATAGATGAAGCTTATGAAGAAATGATGGCGGAACTTGCGGAGGATGTTGCTTCGCCCGGAAGTGGTGATGAACAAGCTTCTTTTCCACCACCACCAACACAACCTCCTCCGAACCTTGAAGGATTTATGAGATTTGTTAGAGATACAATGTAGATTATGGTGTAACTTGTACTTTGGTACATCTTCTTTTAGTTTTTTTCCTTTTAATGGTGGTATTAGTACCTTGTTGTGCTCATTCCATTGGGGGGAGTAAGACTAAGAAAGATATGCCATTTTTGGTAATAAAAATTACAAGACATGCCCTTGAATATCTTTTTGCAATATTTTTTTGTCTTTAACTTGCAATTATTTATAAGCTATAATATATATACATAACATACAATATATACTACAAGAAAATATATAAGGGAATATATATACATAACATACAATATATACTACAAGAAAATATATAAGGGAATATATATACATAACATACAATATATACTACAAGAAAATATATAAGGTAACATAACATATATATACTACAAAACATTATAAGAAATTATATTTGGAAATATATATACATAACATACTATATATAGTATACTATACTAGTATACTATATATACTACAAAACAAGATTTTTCAATATTCAAAATGAGGGCCCCACCCTCAATGACCACCAACGGCCATATTGTACAAATAGCCATTTTTTTTTCAATTTATAAAACTAACC
The DNA here is from genome assembly GCF_000393655.2 of Nicotiana sylvestris. Classification (NCBI taxonomy): domain Eukaryota; kingdom Viridiplantae; phylum Streptophyta; class Magnoliopsida; order Solanales; family Solanaceae; genus Nicotiana; species Nicotiana sylvestris. The sequence continues at coordinate 5,843,091 of NC_091062.1, forward strand.
TTCTCTAACACTATAAATACCCCCTCCCTCTTCTTCATTTCAATACTCAATACTCATTTCTCAATCTAAATTTCTCTCAATCACCAATTTTCAAGACTTCAAGTCTCAATCTTAATTTTCAAGTTACATCATGCCTCGTTCGGAAAGAGTGCGCTTATTTGTTTCGCACTACTATGAAGTGCTTGAAGAAAATGAAGAAGGCCAAATATTAAAATGCAAGAACTGTGGAAGAGTCTTAAATTTTCGTTCAGGGTGTACCACAGGCATTTTAAGGAGGCATATAACGTATTGTGTTGATGGTATTTATCCGCAAATTCGTCTTTAAGATATTTCAACAATTTGTGTTATTTTAAAATTATTAGACGTATTTATGCTTCATGTTGTACTTTCTTATTAATTTATTATGCATGGCAATTTAGTTTTACTATTGTTTTGTTATTTTACTTTTTCGTCAAGCACTTTAATAATTATATTTCTACATATATACTACATATATATTTTTATATAGCCATGATATGGTTTACAAGAAATTGCCTTAAACAAAAAAAATTAAAAAAAAGCCCGGAAATAAAAAAGCTCGTTAGACCCGCTAAGCCCACGAGCCCGACCCGTTTAGCCCAGGACCATATGGGTTTAGGCCCGTCACGGGCTGGTTCCACCCGTTGAGCCCACGAAGCCCGGGACCGTGAGGCCCGGGCCGCCATAGCCCAGGCCCGTTAAGCCCGACCCGTTTGGCCCATTTAGGCCCGGGCCCGACCCAGAATACAGCATTAGCCCTAGCGTTTCCCTCTATCCCTTTACTCTTGTTTCATTTACTTAGTTCAGAAACAGTGTATCTTTTATTTTTCAGACTTTGTATGTAGTATTTTTAGATCGTTTGTGAAACTGACACCAGTTCTGGGTGGTTGAGGCCCAAACAGTTGTATTAGATACATATTTCAGATAGTTTACTGTATTTCTTCTGCTTATTGTAATTTTCGCTGTCTACACGTTATTGCTCTATAATTGTTAAGGAAAATTAAAATTGGTAAAAGGATAATTTGCTAGCTCACATTAGGTCAAAGGCCCGTCCCATCACCGTACTGGTCAAAGTCCGTCCCATCCCGATAATTTCATCCCGTTCCGTTGGACAACCTTGCATGTAAGCAACCTATCCTAACACAAGTGTTAGTAATTGATTCCACAACTCGGACCTGTGACTTATAAGCCACATAATATATATAATATGAAATATTATTCTACTATGAAGATTAAAAATTAAATTTGAACGACTAAAATGATCCTATAATATTATTGAACTTTTATGCCCTTAAAAGTTATATTAATAATTCCTTCAAAATTAATAAACAAAAAATGTAAGCTACAAAAGTTTAGTTAGTTTTGTAATGATAAATTTACCTTGGGATTGTTTATTAAAGTATATGTATCTAAATTTTTTACTTTTACAAAATTAAGCTCTTTAACTTACAATAACAACAAACGACCCAGTATATTCTCACAAATGGGATCTGGGGAGGGTAGTATCTACGCAAATCTTACCTCTATCCCGATAGGGTAAAGAGACTGTTTCCGATTACCATCGGCTCAAGATAGCTCTTTAACTTCCCTTGCGTATAATAATAACTTTTTAGAGCTAATATTTACCGTTCTTATATTTTATCTTCTCTTTCTATTTTTCGTAGCTTAATTATTCATACTATTATGATTTCTAAGTGCCATCTTTTTCTTATAAATGCAATCACGATTCAAAGCATTTTATCATACATGTACAAAACAATGTAATTTTTTCAATTTTGTATTAACTATATGAGATACAATTGCAATGCACGTGCCCAATGACTAAGTATATATAATAAAATGATGAAACCTTAACGTCTTTGAAATAAAGAGACAAGACAAAAAAGGCGACATCCCAAATTAAACTTGGGATTAATATCTGAATATAATACACAAAATTACAAAATGGGTTCAACATATTTGAACACCAAGTGGAAAATGCATGCTCTTGCAAAATGTCATACGTAATAAGTAGTTTCTTTTTAACTTTTTTTTTTTATAATTAGACAAGCTGTTGATTTTTCTTCCGCTGCATGCTGCAGCGGAGAGTTGAGCACGGCCGGAGAGTTTCGCCGGAAAGTGGAATCACCGGCAAATTATCGCAGTTGCAGATTTCGATCATCATACCATCTGGATCATGGAAAAATAGTTGATCAACGTAAATTCCACCTTCTTCAACTCTGCTCTTTATATATTCTATTTCCATCTCTTTTAGCCTTTTCTCCACTGTTGTCATACTCTCGCACTGCAAAATACACCAGGTGAATTTAGTTGATGATATACATTACTCAGGTCAGTATAATGTTTGACTGGACACGAAATTTAAGAAAACAAAAAAGAAATACTTAAAACTCGTGCTCTTAATCGTGTCTATACGAGGTAAATGAAAATTTTAACGTTTGAAGAATTTCCAAATATAGAAATATGTCAGGTAAATTTTAAACCAACTAAATATAAAGGAATATTGTCATATGAAATTGTATAGAGGGAGTTATTTTCACCAACTCAAACAAAATTCTTCTATAGTCTTGGATTAATATAGCTGTACTCATAGTTTTTATAGTTAAAGGGCAGCCCGGAGTTTATATAGTTAAAGGGCAGTCCGGAGCCAGGGCGCCCTAACGAGTTTTGTGGTCTAAAGCCAAACTTTAGGAGGGGCCTCAATTTTTATTTTTATTTTTAAATATTTATTTATTTGAAGTCTATTTTTCTAGCTAACTTAGATACAAAGTTATTAATAGTTTTATTTTAATCAATAACTCCTAATAAGTCTTTCTTTATTGAAAATATAGCTAATCCATTTAACTTTTCTCAAGATATTGTTGATCTTGGGTAAGATGTTATCAATTTTAATTTTGAATTTTTTTTTCTGATAGTGCCGGTAACAAGAGTTATTAACATTATTCCATAAGCAATATACGCATTGGAAAAAGAATCAAATCTTTTTATTTGACCGAGTGTATCAATTAAACCGTTATCTTCTAATAGTTCTATTTTTCGTAATACTTTTAATTCCGAAAATAAATCTAAATCATCTATATCGAATTTGTTATTATGCTTTAAGGAACATTCAAGATTAAGACAATTTTTTTTCAAGATTTTAATCATCCAGTGATCTTAATTTTTACTGCTAAAGAAGAAACAAAAATTATTTCCATATACTTCGAATTGCTCAAATCTATTTTGAAGTGAAAAAAATAATTTTGTCTACTATGTATAAAGTAATCAACTCCAAAGGACTCTTCGAAAGATTTTGAGATTTTATTATCAACATTCTCATCAAATTGTCACTTCTTATATATCACACGTTTCTTACGAAATTCAGGTTTGATATTCATTTTAAGTGTAATTTTCTTGGCAAAAATCATAGCAGTTGCAAATCCTCTCTATACTTGTTAAAGAAAGAAATCAAACTTTTTCACTTTACATAATCTTTTTTAAAACTTATACATAGCCTATTAGGTATAACAAAAAATGGGGCCCCGCAATTATGGGGCCTAAAGCCGTTGTTTTACTTGCTTTATGGATGGGTCGCCCCTGTCCGGAGCACAAAGCATCCCCGTTCACGTAGGATCCAGGAAAGGGTCGCACCTCGAGAGGTTTGATGTAGGCAGTCCACCGTAACGCGAGGGTTAGTGCCTAATTTTAGGGTTAGGGCTCGAATCCGCGAGCTATCGATCACGCCTAAACAACTTTACTATTGCTCCCACGTAAAAGATCATTTGACAACAAATTAGGAAATTAAACATGACATACATGTCCAATAAGTTAAATAGTTATATTCATTTTTAAAATTGGAAATAGTTAAATATATAATATAATGGAGGAGATCGAGACAGAAGTGTATACCTGGAAGGAAATGTGATTGTCCTTGGGATTAATGATTCTAATCTTGGGCATGTTCTCTGGATCCTCAGATTGCAATAGATGTATCCCAATCCCATAATTAAACAACCTGCAAATTTAAGTCATAATTGTTATTTGTTAATAAACATGTTTTTAGCATCTTAATAATTTTTATCAATTTTGAAAACAAAGACATTAACAAGCTTAAAACATTCATTTAGCTTATAAATTAGTACTTCCTTCAGTCCACTTTAATTAATTTTTTTCGCACGAAATTCACCTTTTAATTAGCATTAAGTAACAATGCAATGACCATATTAATCTTATTTTGTTCATTGAAAATATAACAAATACTCATAGACTCATTACTCCAAGGGAAACTTTGAAAAAAAAAATAATTCTTTCTTAATATCTAAAAAAAATCAAATATCGTGGATCATAAAAAAATGCTAAAAATCAATTAAAGTAATTCGGAGGAAATAGTAGTATTTACCATGCTCCATCAAAATTAAAAGAACCAGGCCTTCTAATTGGAAAGAATCCAAGAATGTTTTGGTAAAAATCAAGAGATTTTTCAACAGATCTACAGACTACTGATATGTGATTCAATGACTTTAAATGCAAAGGATTCTCCATATATTAACCTTCCAAAAAATGAAAAAAAAAAAAGAAAAAAAAAAAGAAGAGCGCAAAATGAAGAAGAAGCTGGAAAAAAGAAAACTTAAAAGCAAGAAAGAAATCAAAGAACCAAAGATTTAGAGAGTAAAGTAGGAATTGAGTAGAAGGATTATAGGGGATATATATATAGAACAAAAATAATTCTTGAAATGATATTTTTTTTAAAAAAAAATTGGTGACAACTGTTGAAGGGTAAAACAAGTAGATACCACGTGGTGACACGTTGATTTTAATATTCAAAAAAGCCATGCAAAAGCTTTTTGACAATTAATTACGTACTTGACTAATTTAGTGATGAACTAGACAAAGTGAACTTGACAAGTACTACTACAATTGGTATATGTACTGATCTATGTCAGCATTATTATGGTTTAATCGAGTAAGTCCAAGAATTCGATTTATTTACTCTCACGTGAGCGAGGCGGAGCTAGGATTTGAATTTTGGCTACCGTTTGACCATAGATTCCCAAATTTATTTTGAAAAATTTGATTTTGGTGAAGTTTGGTTTGAAAATGAAATTGTGTATTTGGACATCAGTTTTCAAAACATTTTTCCCAAATTTATTTTGGAAAAACATGGAACATGACTTATACCCATAAGTTATAAAAACTATCACAAATATCCAATAGTACCATTATCAATAACATTCATTATATTATCGCAAACTATAGTCCTGGACATAAATAAATTTGGTACAAAATTATCATTTTTATAATGAACTACATGATACACTATCAGATGACCGAGAAGACGAAACAACATTGTTACAAAATAATATGTGGTGGACTTTTTTATAAAATACAAAAATTTGGGGCAATTTTTAAAAAATGTAATAGTGATATTTTGGCCCAAAATCAACTATTGAGCTGGTTTTGGGATTTTGCCAAAATGTAGCCAAAATCTATGGCCAAACATGTGTTTGCCAAATAAAATCCAAATTTATTTTGGTAAAATTTATGGTCAAACGGGTCGTTATAAATTTGAATTTTAAGATAATGATATTAGGTGTTAGTTTTTTTTTAAATCTCTCCCAATTTAGGAGGATCTATAGTGTTTTCACATTTCCCTCCAGCGTGATTCGAATCCAGAACCTAACAGATGTTAGTTATTAGGTTTGAAATTTAATGTTTATGCATATTTGGTAACTTTCCTAAACCAAATAGTACAAAGTTTGAATTAAACCTATCAGATTCGAATCTATAGCTTACCTTTTTAGCTCCGTCCGGTTCATGTCATCGTATTATTATAATTGTGAATAATAATGTACGAATTATTATGTTGTGAATAATAATGTACGAATTATTATGTTGTGAATAATAATCTGTAAATTGTTATGTCGCGAATAATAATACAAAGATTACTATAGATAAATTATCTATATTAAGTGCATTTTTATCTTGCATTTTTATCTTTGAAGGCTTCTATATATTGGTAGAAATCTTTGTATTATTATTTCACATTCAGTTTGTGTTTGGCATATATTAGTGTGATCGAGAGTACTAATCTTGAAAATCGATGAACATTATATTCAATGCAAATTTTTTAGATATTATCTTATGAACGTAAGTATAGCAAAGTAAACCTATATATTTAATTTTTGTGTAGTAGTTCTAGAATCGTCCACTATCCTTTATTCTTCTTGTCCTGCCCGCATCCAGTGTCATTATTATTTTACAAGGCTAATCAATTTAACATTTCTTCCTCTCCTTTTTCACCTCTTGCGTTACTTGGATATCGATTATTCACTTTTTTATCCTGAATTAATGGTTTTCTATAGTCTTGGAAATGAAAAAAATTACGGTAGAGAGTGTTTTCTTTGTTCATGACTTACGCAGCAAATTTAAATTAATCGGAGATCCAATACGGATACTGAACATCAAATGAAAAATCATAAATTGTCACGATCCGAAATTTCTACTGTCGGAATCGTGATGAAGACTAATATTTTCACTTGCTAGGCAAGCCAATGTTAGAATATTATTAAGTCAAACCTCATTCAATTGAACAATTAACAGTAAATAAACTAAAGTGAAATACAACGAGCGTGGAATAATATAATAACTTCATCATTTACTACTACCCGGATCTGGTGTCACAAATTCACGAACATTCTAGGATTTACTACAAGTAATAGTCTGAAAGTAATACAGCTGTTTGAACGAAACAAACAGTAAAACAGAAGAGATAGACGGGGACTTCAAGGTCTGTGGACGCCGACGGATCTACCTTGAGTCTCCGGTGGCTGGGTTCGAGCTGCTATGCCTCTCGATCAACTAGGATCAATACCAAAATCTGCATAGGAAGTGCAGAGTACAATATCAGTACAACCGACCCCATGTACTGGTAAGTGTCGAGTCTAACCTCGACGAAGTAGTGACGAGGCAAAGATAAGATACCTACAAATAAACCTGTGCAACATATATATATATATATATATATATATATATATATATATATATATATATATATATATATATATATATATATGTATATATGGGTCTCGCTAACATACTACATGAAGGTAGTAAGTTAGCAAGGTACCCATTTTTGCTTTACCAAAAATGCCCCTAATAATTCTTCTATTTCCTTGATAAATTCTGAACAAAATGGTCATTTTACTCTTAAGTGAAAAAACATGTTCCAGTACAAACTCTTCTATAGTCGTTTAGGAGCTAGTTTCACCATTACCCACACAGCCTCATCATCTTCCCTATTTAGGCTTTAAGTTATTCTTCATTTTTTTGTTTTAGATCTATGTTTGTGGAAATTTATCATCACTGTTTTTGGTGAAATCATATTCAAAATTAATCTTAAAAACAACAAGTAAATTGCATTCTTTATAATTGCATATGATTGTAATTATTTCAAGACTATTGTAGACATTAAATGGTGGGAAATAGACAGAGCTAGAAATTTCAGCCATGGGCTTTTTACTACTAGCTGGAAATTGGAGCCGACGGTGATAGGAAAAAAAGTAAAGTTGTACCCAGAAAAAAAGAAGAAGAAAAAGAAAAAGAAGGAGGTCGAAGAACAGGAATCCTAGAGAGAGATTAGGAAGAGAATGAAATCGAGAAACTTTCCCAGCGAAGGCAAAGAACCGAGAGGGGGCAACTGGTCAAGGAAGGATCTTTTTGGGTATAGGTTAAAAAGACAAAACTATCCCCATTATTAAATTAGGTGGTGTAGTACTTACGAGGGCAAATAATGAAAAACAAAAATGGATACCTTGCTAACTTACTACCTTCTTGTAGTATGTTATATATATATAACAACAATAAAAGAAACAAGACCAGTAATACTGGGAGGTGGGAGGGGGACATGCTGAGGGGATCATAAAATAAAGGATCACAACAGTAAATAAGCACCTTGATCAACCGATATACTTTGAACAAATAAGAACAAGTAACCACAGTAAAAGAAAGTACACGGCATCACCCTTCGTGCTTTTACTCTCAACCTCACCATATGAATCAAATAGAAATGACACAGCATCACCCTTCGTGCATTAACTCTCTCATAACATGGCACGACATCACCCTTCGTGCATTAACACTCACAAAACATGGCACGACATCACCCTTTGTGCATTAACACTCTCCCTCATCAAAACAATGAACAATAACAACAGGGAGATAGAAATATCAAGAACAAGTCTTACTTCAACATTTGGTTCCACCAATACCAACCTCAATTTTGAATCAATACCAAAATTCGTAAACATGATAAGAACGATCAACATAACGATTAACTAGTCTAAGCATGAGTAATATGATCACGGAGAGCTACAATTACATGAATAAGACTCACTCGTATGCTATAACTCGATAACAATGCATAGGTACTCGTCACCTCACCTATACATTGTACTCAATATTCAAACACGTTGCAAATAGACAAATACGACCTAATCCCTCAAGCCAAGGTTAATCACGACACTTACCTCGTATAACGGCTAAACTCAAAGCTCAACCACGGCTTTTCCTCACAAATGAGCTTCCAAACCGATAGAATCTAGCATATTACCAACCAAACGATTCAAATTAAGCCTTAAGAACTACCCACGATCGTAAAGAATTCAATTTAGGCCGTTATTGAAAAAGTCAACAAAAAGTGAACACCCGGGCCCGCTTGGTCCAAACCCGAAATTCCGACCAAAATCCGATTATCCATTCACCCCTGAGCATGGATATATAATTGGTTTTGGAATACGACCTCAATTTGAGGTCTAAATCCCCAATTTTTGAAATCACTAGTTTCTACCCAAAAATCCTCAATTCCACCATAAAAACCTTAGATTTTAGGTTGAAATCCTGTAAAATATAGTGAAAGATTGAAAAAACTAGTTTATAATCACTTGCCAATGATTTGGGGAAGAAGAAGTCGTTGGAAAATCGCCTCTTATGTTTCTAGGTTTGAAATTTTGAAGAATTAGAGAAAAATCTGGTCTAAGTCATATGTTGTTCAGCTACAGATGTCGCATTTGCGACCTGGGCTTCACAAATACAAAGGAACCATCGCAAATGCGAAGCCCTTCACACCTCTACTGTCTTTGCAAATGTGATGATTAGTCTGCAAATGCGAACCCTGAAGCCTCCGCAAATGCGACCCAGTGATCGCATTTGCGATCATTTCCTACCCAACACCCACTTTGCAAATGCGAACTTTGGTTCACAAATGTGAAACCTGGCCTTCCCAGCCACTATTCGCAAATGTGATGAGTGGATCGCAAATGCGAACCCAATAGTGGTCGCAAATGCGAGGATTGACCTCGCATTTGCGAGGTCTGAGGCCTGCAATAAAAATCTGATACACCAGCAGCTTCTCCAAGTCTAATTTCACTTTATAGCCTATCCGAAACTCACCTGATCCCTCGGGGCTCTAAACCAAAAGTACACACTAATCTAAAAATATCATACGAACTTGCTCGCGCGATCAAATCGTCAAAATAATACCTAGAACTACGAATTTGGCACCAACTCAAATGAAATTTTCAAGAAAGCTTTGAAACTTCTAATTTCTCGACCGGACGTCCGATTCACGTCAAACCAACTCGTTTCTCACCAAATTTTACAGAAAAGTCATAAATATAGTATTGGACCTATACCGGGTTCCGTAACCAAAATAGGGACCCGTTATCCAAGAAGTCAAACATCTCAAATGCATTTAGCCTTTAACTATCAAATTTCGACAAAGTTCGATATCTCATGCTAGGGGCTTCTAATTTTGACTCTGGGCATATGCCCGAGTCCCAAATCATGATACGGACCCACCGGGACTGTCGAAATACTTCGGTCAGTTTACCAAAAATATTGACCGAAGTCAACTCAAATGAAGTTTTAGTCAAATTTTCTCATTTTTAACAGTTTTAACATAAAAGCTTTCCGGAAAGACGCCCAGACTACGCACGCAAGTCGAGGAAGACCTAAACATGATTTTTAAGTCTTCGAATCATAGAATTAAGTTTCAAAACACGAGATAACCTTTCGGGTCATCATATAAACAATTTTTAGTAAAACTAAACATGCATATAAATTAAATTCTATATATGTTCTTACCTATGTGGTTTTGCATATTTTCTTGAATTTGATATATCTTTAGGTAAGAAGTCATATCCATCAATCTTCAACTTGTGGTCGTCTTCTCGATGAAAGCTTAGTTAAATGAGTTCTCTAAATTACACATACAAGTTATTATGACTTATGTCTTTACAAGCCATCTCAACTTCTTATTTTATACACATGTTTATTAAGTTTAACTTCTTTTTCTCACATGGTTTTCGGTATTCACTTTAGGGTTCGATTAATTCAGGTCCTGCTAGAAAGTCTCACCTTAAGGATTAAGACGTTTTCTACTAAAAGTAATTTTACACGTGAGGCTTGAACGCGATATCTCTAGTTAATGATGAAGAATTACTTGTCACTCCATTACAACCTTTGGTGGTTACTTTTACTTTACTTAACTTTCAAAATCTAAAGTTTAATCAATATTTATTTTATTCACCAATAGATAACAACATCATGTGATTTTAGCTAAGTTCATTAATCTATTTCTATAGAGGTGTCACCACGCAAGAGTTCCCAAAACCTCATAATTATTAATCCTAAATTGTCGTCCTAATCAAAAGAACAATCATTAACTTGGTCATCTATGCATGTTACGCTACCTCCTTTTATCAAACTAGTATCAGGGTACGCGCTTTGCGCGTGTACCCTATGTCAATGAATATATAATTTTTTAAAAATACGAAAAATATTAAATAATGTGAGTTATTGAATAAAATAAAATAAAAAGTATAAGTTCTTAAATATGATGAACATTGATCATTTTTAGCCCGCTAGCTCGATAAATAAATAATAATATAAAATCTTAAAAAATACTATAATATTAGAGTTAATACTTTTTAAAAAATAATGTAAATATAAGGAGCTGTCATTTATTAGAATGGTTATAAAAAGAAAAAAAAAAAACTTCGTATGTAGGTTATCATACGAAAATTTTAATCGAATGGTCATATAAAATAAAGGTCACAAAAAATAAGGTAGAAAACCAATGTTTATTGTTATTTTATTATAATCATTCAAATTTTAATTGATAAAGTTATTTGTTTAGACCCTTGAATTATAGTAAAAGAGAAACGATAGCTGAAACCATGGTAATATCACAATGGAAGGATATCACAATGGAAGTTTAGCTTTGCTTTGAATGGCAAATACTCACGTTAGTTTTGATTTAATAAATATATTACACATCATATAATTCTATATATTAAGACTTTTACATAGTTCAAATAAAAAAAAATATAATAAGTAAAATTTCAACTAATTTTAACGTCCTAAAAGTTAGAAAAATAATTAAATAATTATTTTGAGTGTAAAATTAATTTTCTTGATTTCTTTTTATACTTCTTATATTTGTCGAAGGATATCTAACAATGGAAATGTAGCTTTTCTTTGGATGGAAAATTACTCACGTGAGGTTTGATAATTAATGTGTTATATGTTGCCAAATATTATGACTTTTTACATATATACTTCAAAAAAGAATTAAGGAAAGATATAATAAGAAAAATCTTAGGTGGTTTTAAAGTCCTAAAAAAATTAGGAGAAATAATGAAATGACTAATTTGTCTAGTACGAAATCAAATTTTAGAGGGTAAAAAAGGCGAACGATATTTCGCTAAGGGCCTTCGTGCTTTTAATATAGTATAGATAGATATAAATACTATGACACCAAATTAATGAGGAATTAATTTTTATATTCTCCTATTATATTGCTAATAATGCATCACAATATAAAGCAGTTGCAAAGCCAAGAATCATGACTAGTAAAATCGGATCAAGAATTTAAAAGCGGCAAAGGCACCATTATCGAATAAAAACTTGAGCATATATTGGAGAGGGAATCGAACCCAGTCAGCACATTAAAAGTTAAGTTGTGCCCCCCAAATGGACCGATGTAGTTACCTAAACTTTGATTCTTAGGGTGCCAATCAAAATATATACCTATTATTTGAAATATATACACATATATTCATATATTTTTTTCTGAGATTACCGAAGCCCGATAACCCCTCCTACACTAAGAGTAGGTTCGCCTCTAATGACAAGGGAAATCAAGAAAACACAAAAATGTTACACATTTGCATAGTATAACTTTTCGACATGGTAATTTACTTTCTTTGTACAATATAACTTTCCGATGAATTAGGGGATTGAATCACTTGCATTGTATGACTCCGCCATTGCCACATCGAGGTTAATTCAAGATCTAGAGCTAGTTAATTTCTGAATGAGTGTGATTTTCTCATATGTATATCCAATCCAAGCAGTAAATAATAAATTTAGTTGAATTCACGAAACTTACCCTAAATCCACTTTTAACCCCACATATATATATATATATATATATATATATATATATATATATATATATATATATATGTGTGTGTGTGTGTGTGTGTGTGTGTGATGTAACCATGATCAAGAAAATATAGTACAATTATATTACAGGAAAATAAGTTGAAGATTATTATAAGCACATGTTGATCACTCTTCTTCATTGTAGTATCAAACTACATATATGTGTCATGATCTCTAGATAGTTGTTGTGTTAATTAAATTAAGCACCCAATATTAGGCCAGCTAATTAATTAATATATAGCCTAATGATAGATAGAAAGTCGTCTTCATATTTCATGTGTTTGCTATAGTTTTATACTATATATCTAGTCATGACCTTCTCTAATTAATTCATTAATTAAGTAAATGCTTAATCAGCTTGGAGAATTAGGTCCATTCGTTTATAAAACAATAATGTGCTCACTCAGATTTGGTTTATTGAGAATTGATTTTACAACAGTTGTAATTGAATATATATATATATATATATATATATATATATAATCTTAAAACATTTTAGACGCTGTCACATATGTAAAATTAATACATTAGTACGTCAAAAATCAGATCTCTATGATCCAAAATATTGCAGCATCATCCCATGTGAATCTCTACCAAATTTATAGTTAGTCATTGCATTTCGACATTTCAGTAAAAAATAAAAAATAAAAATATTCACAACTTGAACTTATTACAATTTTCAGAATATTTATCTCTTTAATTTAATGATACAAAATACAGTTTTAGACTTCACTGATACAATTAAAACTTTTAGTGATTTTTATGATAAAATAGTTGTGTCTTTACATTTCTCGTTTATCTTTTATTTTATTTTCCAAGCAATAAAATATGATTTGCTTAAAATTCATGATTTTTACAACTAAACTAATTCTGTGGGCGGTTTCGCCGGTAGAATTAGAAACCCTTCTAGTATTATGAGGCGAATTTAGAATTTTAATTTTATGGGTTCTTATACAATTCTTAAGTTAATATACAAAAATAACTGGATTAACGGACTGAGTTTCAAGCTAAATATTCTTATATATTTAATAAATTTTTCAATATAAATACCGAATCTAGATAAAAGTTACTGAGTTTACGAAAACCCATATCTAACTCACTAGATCCGCCCCTGAGTATTATAGTATCCTTAGTTATGTAATTCCAACCACTACGATAAACACATAATCAAGTATTTTGACTAGTATTTTGTTATTTTGTCTTTACGATTTTTAGTAGCCGATAGGACACTCAAAATTAAGAGTTACTAGCTAAGACAATCTCCAACCCTAACACCAAATTTTATATTAAAATAGTGTAACACCAAATTTACTCCAACCATTACACCATTTTTTACACCAAAAAAGAATATTTCTTCTCTCTCTTCTATATTATATTATATTATATTATTATCTTCTATTTAAATTTCATTTTTTATTTCCTTCAAACAAATTCTATCTTTTTTCTTTTTTCCATATTCATCATATATAATTCACATTCACCACTTATATAATCATGATAAATAATGGTTATATTTCTTTTTATACAATTGTAATAATAATAAAATTAACTTATAATTTTATATAAATATAATATATACAAAAATTAATATATCAAAAAAATAGGATATAAAATTAAAATTATAAAGATCTTAATATAAAAATTAATTATATACACAATATATGATAAATTAAAAGTCCAAAAAAATAAAAAGATGAATAAAGTAATAATAAATCAAATTTGGTGTTGATGAATAGTGTCGTAGCAAATTTGGTGCGACACTATTCACGCACTATAATGGTGCAAGATTTGGTGTTTCATTGGAGCAAAAAAATACTAATTTTACACCAAATTTAGATTTGGTGCAAAAAATAGTGCACCCTTGAAGATGCCCTAATACTAATGCCTTTTGATTGATTGAGGAGGTGCATCTGCTCCAAACCGTGACAGATAGAATTTAGATATTATGGATTCTGACAGACAGACAGATAGATTGTATATTTAATTTTATCTATATAGTTGGAGTTTAGATAAAGATCCAAAATTTAAACTTGATGACTTTAATTTTTTAGATTCTTAGCATAAAACTCATTCTATGTTTAAAATAATGGGTTTAGAATATGATATTGGTTGAAATTTTAGTGAGTTTTCACTATATATCTATGCATCGCATAAAAAATATTGAGTTCGAATGGATCTGTTGCGGAAGAGTTGCATCCATTGGTGTGTAATCTATAGTAAAAATTACGTGGGATAGTCACTTTTTAAAGTGGTATTTAGTTTTTATCCAACATTTTTAATGCTGAGAAAAAGTAGCCACTAGTCTATTAAAATTAATATGAAAAGACAGTATTATCCTTTCATAATTTCATAAAGGTAAAGCGTAGGAAACTGCTGCGTGGAAGTTTACGTTTCCCTCGTTCAAGTGGGAGTTTTCTTCTCTCTTTTAATTTCTCACCGATTTTTTAACACAATCTTTGGTAGACTGCTCGTTGTTCATAATTGTTGCCAAGAATGTATGGTTTCCTACATATTATAATGGATGAGTGTCATGACTGTCTCTATCTAGTACATAAGTAACAAAAACGGGGCAGAAACATAGGTAATAGCAAACTACGATGATTCTGGAAGAATTTTGTGCACTTCATTTGACATCAATCTTATATGTAAATTGCAATTATTATTATTATTATTATTATTTTTTGTGAAAAGATACAAATAATGTTTGGTTTTCTGCTACGTTATGGATCCTGAACTTATAGTTACAAATTCAAAAGTTAAGGACACTTGGTCCTGAACTTCGAGTTCCAAGTTCAAAAGTTAAGGACATTTGAACCTGAACTTAGAATTACAAGTTCAAAAGTTAGGACACTTGGTCCTGAACTTAGACTAACAAACTCAAAAGTTAAGGACAATAGGTCCTGAAGTCCTGAACTTAGACTAACAAGCTCAAAAGTTAAGGACAATAGGTCCTGAACTTAGGCTAAGAAGCCCAAAAGTTAAGGACAATAGGTCCTGAACTTACAGTTACAAGTTAAAAAATTAAGGACAATAGGTCCTGAAGTCCTGAACTTAGACTAACAAGCTCAAAAGTTAATGACAATAGGTCCTAAACTTAGACTAAGAAGCCCAAAAGTTAATGACAATAGGTCCTGAACTTAGACTAACGAACTCAAAAGTTAAGGATACTTGGTCCCGAACTTACAGTTACAAGTTCAAAAGTTAAGGACATGTAGTCCTGAACTTAGAGTTACAAGTTCAAAAGTTAAGGACATGTAGTCCTGAAGTTAAATTCAAAAGTTAAGGACATGAGCAGAAGAGTATTTTCGTCTGGACAATTAAAATTTATTAAAGCAATGGCTAAAGACTAAAAACATTTTAAATAGTGGCTTAATAATAAATACATATGTTATTAATGGCTAACCGTGCACTTCCCCCTAATCTATAGGGTTCAACGTCAATATGCGAACTCGTGGTTGGATCTGCAACTAACTTAAATCGTCCCTTAGCCGCCAAAAAAAGAAAGTAAGATGTTTATTAAGTAATTAAGTTACAATTTGACCCATAAAATTATAGAGCAACCTGCCATGCGATTCTAAATTATAATGGGTAAAATTTAATTACTTTAACGTGATAAAAAGATAATTATATGACTTTACTGTTACAATATAGTTAGGCTTTTAAGTTCTAAATTCCAGAATTGCTAAGCCCAGCTTTTACTAGGCCCATGGAATAAGCAAACCCAAAGCCCATTTCTTCCCCATTAGGGCACAATTCAGAAATTCCCCGACCCATCTTCCCGGACAATCTCCCAGAAAATGAACGGCGATCTCGAAATCTCCGTCGATAAGCTTCCAATCAAGCGTCTAGAATTTATCGAAGAAGGCGGCGCCGAACGCTTCCCTTCGTACTCTCTCTCTCTCTCTCTAAAATCACGGACGCATATTTAGATGTTGAATTTGATAACTAATCAGTTTATGAGCTTGATATTTTAGATTTAGCCTTTGTTTAATGTTGCAGGGATATAGGATACGATGAGAAAACGGTGAATTTGATAAGGAGAATTGATTTTGCATGGGCGGTGGAGAGAGAGGAGCCTAAGAGTAAGAAGCAGAAGAAGAAAAGCAGTAGTAGTAGCTCTACCTCTACATCTTCGAAGGAGACAAGCAGTAGCAATCAGCAGCCATGGCAATGGCAGACGTTGGTGGAGAATTTGCGGTTGGCTCATCAAGAGCTTCAAGTCATTATCGATCTCATTCACACTGTAAGTTTAACAATAGCATTTCGGCTCTCCATACAGAATTTTGTGGCATTATTATCTTAGTGATTGAACTTCATTTCCATAATACTGCTTGATAGGGTCAGTTGATTTTAGCACCCAAGGGTGTAACCTAGTGGTCAATGAAGTGGGTAGACCTTGGAGATCAAGGTTCAAATCGTAACATTGATTGAAAAAATCACTAGGTGATTTCCTTGAGCTTTCGTGGGCGGAGTACCAAAATGGAGTTATTTGGTACCTGTGTTGGTGGGAGGTAACGGGTACCTAGTGGAATAGTTGACTTGCGCGTAATCTAGCCTAGTCTCTGTCGTTTATTAAAATAACCAATTAGTTGAGATTAAGGTTTAATTGTAGTTATATTTACATTTGATCCGGTGTTTGTGAGGAGTCTGGTTAAAGACTCACGTGTTAGTATAGGGATAAATGTGAGATTTAGGGAACTCTTAATTTAAAGAGCCTCTAATTTGCTTTAAAAGACAAATAATTTATTTTTCAACGAAATGAGCTTGAATAGAGCAAATGAGTAGTTAGAATTAGTCAATGCCAACTAGTATGGGATTGAGGTGTTAGGTAATTGATTGTTTGTTAGTGCATGTTAAGTGGATTGTGCCTAGCTGGTCATGTGTTGTGCAGTTACCATAAGAGGAGAAACTGTGTGTTGTAGCTTGATGATGTGTTTGAAAGTGGAAGATATTCGTCTTTATCTATACTCATTGTTCGTTCAATGACTGTTTGTCTGTTTGCAGTTTTAGGCTGAATAGATGTATAGGGGCAGATGATATAGGGTTTGCATCACGGACAAATGTAATGTAATTTTATTATGAGAATATTACATACTCGTTTAAATGCAAATTTGAGTTAATCATGAAAGTGGGTTGAAACATTTTTTTAGTTATCAATACTAGTAAGGTAGGAATCTAGTTCAGAACATACAATTACTGAGATATATATTAGATAGAAAACTGTACACAGTACACATATATATGATTGTGTTTGTACTTGAAAAAGTGGTTAGAGAAAGGAAATTCAAGACATCCTATTAAGTATTAACAATGGAGTAGTTATTTTATTCAAAAGAGAAGCCACCTCTAAGTTGCTTCAATAGGGAATTTCATGTCTGCGTGATAAAACAAAACCTTCGGGGAAGGTCTAATGTCACTTCTGGGACTCGTTAGCATCGTTAGCGAGGATGTTTTGGCTTTTTGAATTAAATCAGCTAGGCAGCGCTTGAGCTGTTTCCTTCCTGTTTTGCATGACCACTATTATTTCCAGAACAAGTGTTAGGAAACCATAAATTCTGGTTATTAATCTCTAAACCTTCATGTAGATTATTGGAAAAGTTGTGTTCTGAATTTCCAGAAAGAGAAGTGAGGCTTTGGCAAAGTGCTGCTAACTTATCTGTTAGAGTTTTGCTTCAGAATGAGTTAGCTCAGTTTGTAGAGCATATGCTTAGCTATATTTGTGAAATGTGGTGATGCCTCATTCAATAAGGATTGCCATGTGGATTTAAGCTCTAGAAATCCAATTGAGATATGCAATGCAGAAATATCTAGCTGATGCAGTGACTTGTATTGAAGGGAGATATTGCTAATGTGGGAGTATTTCCCTAGGATATTGTAACTTTTCCTATTAACGAGCTACTTGAGGGAGTCAATGATGTATTATTGTCTTCTCTTCCATTTATTTCTTTGTTTTGCTTCGTCTGATGATATTCATGAAGTTGTGCATCACCTCAGTGCCTCTTTTTGTTCATAAGACGTACTTATCAAAAGAAATCACCTCCTCAGTTTCCTTTTAAACCTCATTGTCAATTAACCTACTTGGGTAACTGGTTCTAGATAGTGCACATGCCTCAGAGTATGTGTCTTTAGAAGGTTTCCATTTCTTTATGGTCCAGTGAGGTTTTAAAAGGGAAGCCTGGTGCACTAAGCTCCCACTATGCGCGGGGTCCGTAGAAGGACCGGACCATTGGGGTCTATCGTACGCAGCCTTACCCTGCACTTCTGTAAGAGGCTGTTTCCACGGCTCGAACCCATGACCTTCTGGTCCAGTGAGGTTATGTTGCATAAATTTGCTTATAGTCAACTTATTGAATGTGTTGCTGAACTAGCAATTGTCATTTGGGCTCTTTTGTGATCCTTTCACATGGATAGTATTTGAGTGTATTATTATGTTGTGATGAAGCACTGACCAAATCACATGTTTTAATTCTGTTCTCAAAAAAATTAAATTGGGTATTATATAAGAAAAAGAAGCAGAACAAGCCATGACTATCTTTTGATTTTTCCAAGTTTAGTGAATTTGATTCGATGGTTACTCTGCCCCCTTGATTTTATTATTAGTAATTATGTGATCCAGTTTCATCGATAATTTGTAGAAGAAACATGGATAGGATGGCATCTCAATTTTCACTTCATTGTCAGAATGATAGAGACAACTAAGTATTAGAGAATTCGACTTAAGCTTTTGGCTTAGTTTTAAGGTGGCATGAAATTGTTCAGTCCATTTGCCTCCTTCAGTCCCTTCATGCCCACCTTTTCTAGGCAAAATAAGCTGAATAGATTAGTCCAAAGGGAAAGTGTGAATTATTTATTGCATTACTGACTCTGATGTTCTGCATACAGGTGGAGGCAAACGATGCAGTGACAGTGGCTGGCATGACCAGGCCAAAGCAATTGCCTAACGAGCATCTGTCGGACCTTGCTGTCTCCATGGCTACCAAGCTGCAATGCTTCCGTGTATTTTTCTTTGTCCCTTCTGCAAGGTGTTTTGGTTGATCTATAGTTCTAGGATTGAGTTAAACAAATAATCCTCTGAATTATTTTTTAATCTTATGGTAGACAGCATTCGTAATATTTTTTCTTGTTTGAATTATGCACTTCAGTATTAAAGCTGTATGAGTATCGTAATTTTGTTTTTCTTTTGCAGCATTTGGGGAAATATTTTAAGCAGTCTGCTAAAGCATTGGAACAACAAGTTGCTAGAGAAGCAAGATTCTATGGTGCTCTTATCAGGTTTGTTCTTTCTGGCTACTAATGGTATTAGTACATTGGGGAACGGACCTATGTGTTCAATCATTTGGACTACCGTGTCTTTATGCCTTTCCTCAAAATTTTGTCTTTGTATTTCCTGATGAGCGGATAGATTGCAGCAAAATTGGAAGGTTAAATGGCATCGGATGGTTGCTGCTGCTTCTGGAAATGAAGGGTTTTACATTGATTTATTTGACAACTCATTATATGATCCGGCAGTTGCATTTCGCCCATCTTCTGCATCTGTGGTGCGTGTTGAGCATGACCCAGCTGGGATGCTGGCAGTGAATTTGCCGTCAAATTCCTGCCGCACTCTTCAATTTGAGTTTCTCGGTGCAAGAGCACCTAGTGGCATCATAAAAGAAAGCAGAACAAAACCAAAGGGCTCTTTTGAGGTTTCTTCTGGAGAAACTAAGAGAGAAAAAACTGATGATGAGCATGTGAGAGAAACTCACTCAACCCTCCGTGAAGTTCATCGAGCAATCTTTGATGAGCAGGTATATTTCTAGGTTCCCTCCTTTCGCTTTCTCGTACACTTTTAGTTTTATTTTTCGTTTTTTTTGTGACCTAATTCTATGTCTGATTATTTTAATGGCCCTCATTGCAGGTGTTTGATTTGGTTAATCGTGAAGCATTTAATCCAGCTTTGGGTGTTGACGTGACAGGAATACAAGAAAACTTGTTACGTTTAAGCATAGGTCAAGGAGCTTCTCTGTCAATTTCACTTGTGCCATCTACTGAAGATGATCAGGCTGCTAATGCTGTGGCTGATGAGCATTCTGAAACTGCTATTGTGCCTCTTGAATCAGTTGATGCTTCAGAGCTTGATGAAGGGAAACTTGACTTTAAGAAGTTGGGGTTTCCCAATCGAATTAGCTTTGAAATTTATTTGCAACAAATTTTTCATGAACATGTGTTTATAAAAGCCAAAAAGAGATTATCATCTTTGGGTAAAACTCAAACGTCTGCTCCGCCCACGAAAGATGGCCCTAATCTTTTGGGACATTTCTGCGTCTCTCTAGCTCATAGGATCTTCTCAAACAAAGTCCTTGCGGAGCTTGAAAGTCTGGTATGACCTTACCTCTTTGGGTTTATAAGCTGCCAGGCAAAGTAATCATTATGTATCTCAAGAATTTCTTGTTCTATCTGTAGGTTAGCAGGATACCATATGTCCAGTTGATATCGCATCCCAGTTGGCATTCTCGAAGATCATCATGGACGCTCTCCATGAAAGTACCTGATTCGATTCTCCACGCAGGAAGCCTGTCTCACTCATCTGACTATGTAAAGAATGTGAAATCTCACTTTCGTACGAAAGTCATGGTACGTGATGATTGCATCAGTCTGGAAGGGGAAGGTGCTCCTAATGTTGTTGGCCTCTTCAAAGGGAAGCCTGATATTACGTGCCCCATGAACAGATATGACTGTGACTTGTCAGATCTTCCAATGATACTGTTGCAGCAGGTCTGTGTCCTCCTCCTCCTCCTTTTACTTTTGTGTTTTAATATCTGAAAGTTTAACATACTATGAAAAAGAGTTCATTTTCTGGCCTGATAAACTTCTGTTCTTCCTAGAACTTGCTCCTCTTACTTTTCTGTGATTGCGTTGAACCATCCAAGTTCTTTGAATCTTTTTTTGTTGTTTTATTTCTTGGAAGATTTATGACACGATATTACAGACAAAAACCTAATATTTAATTGGAGAAGGATAGAGGGCTGCGTATTATCCACCAAGTTTCGGACCGTGCGCCAGTTGGCCCTCGGAGATCTCTTGGTTATGACAAAAAGAAATACAAAAAGCACCAAAACTGTACCCTCCCTTTTCTATTAACAAATCGGTATACAATCTACATTAGAAGGCTATGCCACTTCCTTCTTGCAGAAACGCGGTCATCAACATATCCTTAATTCAAGCTATTATTTTCCACAGGTTGCCAGCCAGGTGATACGGTGGCTTCACGAGGAAGCTCTTATGGTTGGTATCAAAGCAAACCGGGACTTCTTATCCTTGTCATTTGAGCTAGAGCAAGGCGAAACACTCTGTCTGGTGGCACATGTGGACCCTGAAGATCTTCAAGGATGTATTTCATGGTGGTTGGTGATGGACGACGAATTCTCTGAAGAAAGCAAACTTAATATGGACATCAACAATGGTGAATCAGAAACAAGGAAATTTCTAGGTTACTTATCTTTGGAAGTGTTATACTCGACCTTAATGGATATGGTAAGCCTAAGTAGTACTGCAGGCCATTGAGTTGTCTGAAACTTTTTGTACCTGTAATTGACTAGCAGATTTTCAAATTCCCGCGTCCACGATTCAGAAGTTTTTCTGTCTCCTTTTAAATAGTGTTGTTGCAACTAGAATTCTACTGTTTAGCGAAAAGAACATCCCCATTCGAAGAAGAATTATCTGTACAAATTTGTGTAGCTGACAATATCATACATCCAATAGCTCATAGCTAAATCATTGTGGATTCAATTTTGCCGAGTAAATTGTTTGTTGGGTTGTTTCCATCAGTTGGAGAAACTTTTAGGTACTTTAGTATATAATATAGAGTTTTCTTGTTCTCCTTTGTGTAAATATATTGTTTTCTCCTGCCTACAATTCTTGCAAAAACCACTTAATGCATACATCATTTTGCAGATAAAAATAATTTTTAGTCTGATTTGGTGAGAAAATGTTTTCAAAGTGTATCTTTTCAAGTCAAGTTTTGGCAGTTTTCAATCATCAAAACATTACAGAAAGAAGCTTAATCAAGAAACCTTCCCTTTTGTGGCTGTAAAGAGTGGAGTTTGCATTTTAATTAGGTCTATTTCATTTGTCTTTATCTAAATCATCATCATTCATCAATACTTATTAGAGATAAACCAAACACTTCATCACAATAAATAAGATACAATTTCTGACAAGACTTCCAAACCACTAATAAGAGAAGCTTCATCAACATGAACTCCACTCAAATCTATCTTAAACCAATACTCCATATAGTATACCCATTTGTAGTTGTTACCATTATAATATCATCCATAGAGGCAATGACATATATGAAGAAAAGCTGACTTCCAAGTTCATTCTAGAAAGTATACATGTCAATATAAACTTACACAGATATAAACTTACACAGATATGATGTTTATGCCAAACCAATGAATACAAAAGAAATATATTTTGTACGAACATTTATCATTTAGTTATAGTTAGGTAAAATGTACTTTTATTTTAATATATATTAGAAGAATTAACTAAATAGCAGTTCATTCAATCGCTTAAATTAAAAATAATCGGCAGATGTATAATATATATATATATATATAAAATCCATATATAAATGTGTATAAACGTATATAATCAACGTATAATATATATAGCAGCTGAAAAAAGTAATCAATGAATTCGACAGGCTATTTATGTAAAAAAAACTATATATCATAACTTTAGTTTTAACTGCTAAGATTAAATTACTTATTTGATATAAACGTCGGGTACAAAAAATTATCTACTATACACGGGTCCTCAAAAAGTCCATCTATTTAAGCTTTGTTTAACAATAATCTTTTAAATTAGATAATGAAAAGGTTCTTGATGGCCTTCCATATTTGTTGGGATGTAGTTTTTCTTGGCTCAAGTGGACATCTAAAAAAAACAAACTTTTATAAAGGTGTGGAGTTGTGGGCAAGCAAAGCATGCTTCCTTTGAACATTACTCTTGCCATGGCTTAAAAGGCAATATGGTCCTACTATTTTAAAATTTCAATTCTTGTCTCCACCCAAATATAATATTATATCTCAAAACATCTCTGATGTAGTGTCATAAAACCACTTTATTTTATTTATACCATAAAGTTAGTTTCCGTTAGGAGCAGTCACATATTGTATTGAATTTTAAGCTAATCCCAAGATGTTATTTTTTTTTAATAATTTTTTTGTATATGCATAATGAGGCATATACTTACAGATTTTTATATGTTTCACAATCATTAACATTTTCAATGATGGAGAACAAATACTATGACAAAATAATATTACGAATAAATTTTTTTATCGAAATAAAACCACCATAAACGACATTAATTCAGCTAGTTTTAACTCCATTTTTCTTTTGTTATTAAGGGAACAATTCATATCTCTAGAGATCACAACTCAAATTATAATATCACAAGTTCAATTTGATAATCAAAAGTGACTACAATTCAATTAGACCTTTCTTACTTTCTTGCTAACTATGTAAAAACAACCTCCCCCACCCCTTTACCATATGTTGATAGATAAAGATTATTTTGTAAAATAAAAGAAGAAAAAAGCCTATCATTATAAATAACAATTTAACTTAATATGGATTTTTTTTCCTTTTAGCGAGCCTATGCGGTATATTAAAAACTTATATATTTTATTAATTATTATTTTTTTGAGCGGCTAAAAATTATATATATTTCGTATTAAGGACGAACTGGGGTCTCAGCACGAAACATAAGGTGAAACCCCCAAAAAAAACAAGATATGGGAAAGTGATTTCTAATATTTACTGCAATAAACTTAAACTAAACATTTTAAATTTCCAAAAGTGAATCTTAATAAGGGAACTATATATTAAAAAGTTTTCAATCAAAAACATTCTACCTAAGGTACAAGAAACGAATCTGGCATTACCCAACTGTCAATCTCTTCACTACTCTCAACTTACATGCGCAGATCTCTTTCTCTCTCTCTACAAACCAAAAAAAGCCCAACCGAAGTCTCTTAAAAACCATTTATTGTCTTCTTTTCTTGTCATTAGTAACAACACTTGTTGTGCTTATATGCATTAATTGTTCATTGATTACTCTAATGTGAAAAAACCTTTGGGTTTTTACGTTTTGGGTATTCGAGAATTCAACCTAAAGAGTTCTCTTTTTTCTGGTACTGATGGGGTTTCTTGATTTATAGTAATAATCTTGCTATTTCATGAATTGAGTTGTGAAAAAGTTTTGATTTTTGATTTGGGGTTGTGAAAAAGTTTTGATTTTTGATTTGGGGTTGTGAGAATTTTGTATTCTTGATATGGGTTTTAGATATTGGGCCATTTAGTTAAGTCTTGTATGAATCTTGATTCAAGTGGGGGCATGTAGGGTATAGTTGAATGAGCTGCAATTTGGTAACTGGTGGGAGATACAGTTACTTCTTATTGTTATATAGTTGGCATTTTTTTGATTCTTTACAAGTGAATTGGGGTTGGATTTTTGTTAGGTTTTATAGAATTTTTTGGAGATTTTTTTTTCCTGGGAGCTGGTTTGTTTGATTGGCTTTTTCAGCTAAATTGACTTATGAGATAACTTGGAGGAGTTACAAAAAAGAGAAATTTGTTGATTTTTTTTGGTATAGCACAATTTTGTGTTAATATGTTTGGTGGAACACCAGTTGGTGGTGGTGGATATGTGAGGCAGCGGCTAAGTCAAGGGTATGGTTCGAGTGGCGATGATCTTGAGGATGATGCTTGTTCTAGGTTCGTTTCGCAATCAAATACAATTCCAATTCCCAGGACAAGGACATGGACTGAGATCTTAGAGAATTTTCTTTGGATTGCTTCTGCATTATTCATTGTATACTATGGTGATTGGCATCATAATTTGATTTTCCTTTTGTGGCATGATGGTCGAATTAGGAGGTAAGCCTACGAGTTCAATTTCTCCTTTGACATAGATTACTTTAGAGTAAACTATTTGTTATTCATATACTCTATAAAAGCCTCGTTAGTTCCAAGCATTATTTTGGCTGCTATAGCGAAGTGCTGTTATAGAGAACATGTATTATAACATAACATGAAAATTGGTTCTAAGGAAAACCTGGTCGTTATAGTGAAGTGTTAATATAAAAGATGACTGTTATAAAGAAGTTTGACTGCATAAATGTTTTGCTCACCTAAAAGGGAAAGAGGGGAAAAAGAGAATGATAAGTAAATAAACATGGAATGATCGGTTATTCTTTGAAGAGAAAAAAAACATCTAATCTCAATTCCAAACAAGTATTAGTAAAAATGGTGTAGTTTAATTGTTGTCTACATAGTATATACTACTGCCTCAATTGTTGGCATATTGCTCATCTTTGATGTTTTAGTTAACTCACATGATGTGAATAGATGTAGCTAATGTTTTGGCTATTGTGCTTCTTGAATTGGATTGGTTGTTTTTACACTTGCATATGTAAACCATGTCAAATATTGTTTTGAATTATTAGTTGAAAGATTTCCAAACAAGCTTTTTCTTTGGTTGAAACAATATGCTTGTTTATAATGCTTTTATCCTGTAGCATAGCAAAAATGATTAGCAAATTCAAGTGCTTTAAGTGACTTACTTTTATGTTAGAGACACTCCAATTATTAGATGTCAGAATTGTCTAGGTACACTTTTAATTTTTAGTCATATTTTCATTTGTTTTGCATCTTCTTTTCTCTTGATAATTGGTCATTTGGATTGGCTGCATCGGACTCTTTCACTGAGTTGAAAATGCACCTGCCTTGAATACCAATTTTCTCCTTGCGTTTAGGTAGTAACCTTCGAAACCTCTTCTTTTGCTTCATTACATTCAGAGATGGAGAAACAATGCATTAAGTGTGTCGTTAGCAAGAGTGTGCACGCAATGATAAGATAATTTGAAATATACCATACAACAACAACAACAACAACAATAAAATCTCACTAGTGGGGTCTGAGGAGAGTAGAGTGTACGCAGGCCTTACCCCTACCCCGAAGAGGGTAGAGAGGCTGTTTCCGGGAGACTCTCGGCACAACAGGAGAGACAATAATATCAAAAAAGAAACAAAAGAAAAGGCATGTAATAACAAAAGCTAGAAAGAAAATAACAATAACACAAAACTAAGCAAAACAACAATGTGAACACAACACAGACCGCTAACAAACCTAAACAGAACTCTATCAGACTATCCGGTAAAAAAAGGGAAGAACTCTCGACTACCCCCCCGCTCGACTACCCCTTAGCCTACCACCCTAATGCTCGACCTCCACATGTTCCTATCAAGAGCCATGTCCTCGAAAATCTGAAGCCTCCCCATGTCCTGCCTGATCACCTCGCCCCAATAAATCTTAGGCCGCCCTCTGCCTCTTCTTGTACCTGCCAAAGGCAACCGCTCACACCTCCTAACTGGTGCAGCTAGGCTTCTCCTCCGCACGTGTCCAAACCATCTAAGCCGCGCTTCCCGCATCTTGTCGTCCATGGGAGCCACACCCACCCTCTCCTGAATATCTTCATTACTAATCTTATCTAGCCTAGTGTGTCCACACATCCATCTCAATATCCTCATTTATGCTACTTTCATCTTCTGGATATGTGAATTCTTGACTGGCCAACACTCAGCTCCATACAACATGGCCGGTCTAACCACAGCTCTATAGAACTTACCTTTGAGTTTCGGTGGCACATTCTTGTCACACAGGACTCCAGACGCTAACCTCCATTTCATCCACCCCACCCCAATACGGTGCGTAACATCCCCGTCGATCTCCCTGGATAATTGACCCTAAGTACTTAAAACTCTCTCTCTTGAGGATGATCTGTGAGTCAAGCCTGACTTCCACATCTGCTTCCCCCGTCACGTCGCTGAACTTACATTCCACATATTCCGTCTTAGTCCTACTCAACTTGAAACCTTTAGACTCCAGGGCCTGCCTCCATACCTCCAGTCTCCCGTTAACGCCGCCTCGCGTCTCATCAATCAGAACTATATCATCAGCAAACAACATATACCATGGCACCTCTCCTTGGATATGGTGTGTAAGTGCGTCCATCTTCTAATTCACTCTAGATCGAAGAAATAAAATAGCATGTGTAGGAATACACGGAAAAATATAGCATATATGAAGTTTGGAAATTTTTCGGATTCATATATAGAGCTTGCCAAATGCCTAATTAGTTTCTTCAAACCACTAATGCTATTGGACTATGTAAATTTCACTTCTGTTTAAGGATCATTTTTGGAATGATGGATACCAAAATATACAGATATCCATGCTGTTCTTTCACATAAGCATCCTTTTATAACTTAGCAAACTGCAGCTGTTTGCCTGTTAGTAAGATGCATGAGATATCTAGGAATTACTAAAGCTGCTTGACCTTTTCACCGATAATGCTTCGAGAAAACTTGCACATTTTGGCCATAAATTGGGAGCTTTATTCATCGATTCTTCACATTTTTGTTGCAGAATACCACTATACATTGGGATGTTTGGTGTTGGTTTGAATGTTATGTTTTTCTTATATACAAGTATGTTGGCTTTGGGCGTCCGGAAGTCATATGAGAAGTGGGAGATTTCCAGTACAGCTGCCCTTCCCTTCATTACTGTGCTTGGGCTCCTATCTTTCCTATTGTAAGTGATATAATGATCACATGAATTATTTGTGCATCCAAATAGTAATACACAGATATAGTTTGAAACTTCTAGATCAAATGAGATTTACGAGTCGTTTGTTTCAGGTTCTGTTATGCTCTGTGGCCTATTTGGAGCTTGTTGACCCTTCCTCTTGTGGTATGACCTGAACTTGGCTAAACGTTATTTATTTCCGTTAATTATTGTTGTCCCTTTATTTATGTTTAACCAGTATACTAGTTGACCAACTTCAAATCACTTTTGTTTTCAATGAATCATGTAAGAGAACCAAATAACAATTGCCTACCAAAGGCAGAAACGAAAAATGTTTATTCAACATATCATTCAAGCAATGTTATTAAAAGTCATTGCTTCGTTGATTAAAACGACGAAGCGTTGCAAATCGAGAGATTATGGCTTCATAGGTGAAGCCATGTACTTTAGAGAAGTTTGTGCTTCAAATAATGGTGCACATTCAACAAGAATCAGAAACTTCTTTGAATTTCAGTTTTAAGGATGGTTTAAAGAGTTGGATTAATCTCGGTATTATTGTATATTAGATGCTAAAATTAGTTATTTTAATAGAAATTCAATTATTGCCATTTTCATTTATTTTTCTGATTCTTAGAATGTTGGCACTGTCTTCTTGATGTATGTGGTTGTTATTGTTCCATTGCCTCCTTGTGCCGAGGGTTTTTCGGAAACAACCTCTCTACCTCCCGGGGTAGGGGTAAGGTCTGCCTACACACTACATGTTGTTGTAACATTGTTAGATATTTTTTAATTTCTGTAAATTGTGCGCTTCACTTCTCGCTTTAAAGCCCCTAGACCTTGTTGCATTTTTGTGCTTTTCGCTTTTAAAATCACTGCATTTTAGATTATTACCTCTTCCTTTCCATTTCTTGTCTGTCTTAGCAGTTTCTCACTTCTGATTGAACATTATTTGCCTTGACTTCAATGTTTTGCAGTTCACTCTATTCATGGCTTGCATGGTTATACTTCCATATTTGGTTCTCGGGTCATTCAAGCCGCAAACTGATTTGCTTCGTACAGATTAGATTCGTTGGGTTAACAAGGACAGAATTTACGTCTCACTGACTTAGCTGAAGGTGCATATAGCCGAAGGTGTATACGGGTAACGAATCATTCGTATCCATTCCAGTAGTTCAAAGTTTCTTTTTGAACGATTAGTTTTGAATGAAGTAAATATTTGTAAGTTTTGATAGTGTTTCGAAAGTGCATTGGATTCTATAATATTTTGCAACATACATGCTGAAGAAAGAGTAAATTGTTTCTCTCATGAACTGTCATGACTCACACTTTTTGGTGATAACAAATGGTGTCCTAGCCGGTTTGCACGCACTACAACTATTCTATCGGACATGCTACCTTGCAGCATTACAGGTACCGATAACTCTATCCATCAAGGCTTAGGCAGATGAAAAAAATCACTTATCTTTGTCGAGATTTGAACCTCAATTTTCCAAGTTTGAATTCGCTTTATTGATTGTTAGGCCACATCCCTGGGTGCCCTCGTCATTAGGGTTGTTCAAAACCGAATCTTAATCGTTAAGCGAATCGCAAAATTGACTTATTGGCTTTGGTATTAGGTTATCGGCTAATGGTTGGTGAATGCATTGAGAGTTTATAATTAATGGCTTAACGGTTTGGGGGTGGATCACTCAATTTTATTATCGGATAAACCGTTAACCCGTTAAGACTTTTTGTATTTATACTTTTACCCCCGTTAAGCTAAAGGTGGTTGATATGACCAAACTCGTTGCCCAAATACTACACCCGCTCCAGCTTTGAATGAATTTGATTTGCAATGACTCTACCGGCAATTGAACTACATTGAAGAGTAGACATGAACTAGTTGGGAGAGCGTTTTATTGGGGTTCAGCTTCTATTTTTTAGTGTAACTCAGTTAGTTCAGCTTACAATACAAAATGCTTCATTTATTTCATCCAGAATCATCGCAAAGACAAAGCAAAGTCAAGAATTTTTAGCCACTATTTTGTTTGGACTCTATAAATGCTCAACTAGAGGGAGGCGAGCATCGAGCAGATGTGATACTTCACTCCAAGTTTTCCCTTATCACTAATTCTCTACTTTTTTTATTCTCTATTTGATTTAGCTGATAAACCGTTCGCTAATCGATAATCCGCTACCAAACAGTCCGATGTCTTATTGGTTGGCTAGCGGATTACTACACAATTGATAACCGATAAGTCAAACCATTAAGCGTAAATATCCGTCTGATTCGCCCCGTAAGCACCCCTACTCGTCATGACTTTTCACTTGGATACATATAAAGGAATACACCCATAATATCAAGTTCTGTGAAATCAAAACCTTATATTAGCATTTGCTTTTATTCTAATGAAATTTGTTAAGTTGGCTAGAATCGACCCTAAAAGGAGCTCCACCACTTTCCTTAAATGGAAACCTACATCATTTCATCTATTGAATTTCCAGAAGTGCTTGACTTGCAATAAAGATTGAAGAAGTCTCTGGTACATTGAGCTCAATGATTTCTTTTAAATGGTAGTATCATAATAATAGCACAATGGGGGTTATGTATATTGAATGTTCAAACTGGTTAATAGAAGTCTTGAACTAATATATTACAACAACAACAACAACAACCCAGTGTAATCCCATTTAGTGGGGTCTGGGGAGGGTAGTGTGTACGCAGACCCTACCCCTACCCTGGGGTAGAGAGGCTGTTTCCAAATAGACCCCTCTTGAACTAATATATTATGACTTTAAATTTTGGATTAAATGCTCTCATTCATATATTAATATAGCGCAATCAGAACATCAAAAAAATTCCACAAAATCAACATATATTAATACACTTAAAAAAGTAAATATAGTCATAAATTCGTGTTGCATGACCCCCCGAAACATCGAAAATTCAACTGAAAATTCATGGCGAAGTAATGAGTGTTGGTCACTTGGCCGTTTTCTAGGGAGAAATTCAAAAATAATCAGATTTACAAGTGATCATTCAAAAATAGCCACAGTTTCAAAAGTCATCAAAATTTAACCACTTTTCATGTAAAGATAAATCTCAACGAAAATACTGTTCAATCTGGAAAATACTCCAGCATAATATACTGGAACTCCAGTATACTTTGCTGGAACTCCGGTATATTCAGCAAAGTATACTGGATCCAGCAAAGTATACTGTTCCAATATAATATGCTGGAAGTTCATATACAGGTGCACCGAACTCCAGTATATTATGCTGGATCGGTCTCTATTCCAGCAAAATAGTGGCTATTTTTCAATGACTTGGCAAACGCTGGCTATTTTTGAATGACCAGTCCGAAAACTGGCTAGCTCGTGCTATTTTTACCGTTTTCAATGCACCTACGAAATTTTAGACCAATCAAGGTTCGTAAAAAAATTTACATAATCAACATGTACTAATACACATGAAAAAAGTGGATATGCTTACAAAATCGTGTTGCATGACCTCGAAATGCCAGAAAATGAACTCGAAAGTCATGGCGAAGCAATGCTATTAGTGAGTAGGCCATTTCTAAGGAACCCACAAAATTTCAGGCCGATTGAAGTCCGTCAAAAAAATTCTACAAAATCAACATGTACTAACACACGAAAAAGTGGATATAGTCATAACTCGTGTTGCATGACTTCGAAAAGTGCAATAAGATGAACTCGAAAGTCACGGCGAAGCAATGAGTATTGGTCACTAGGTCATTTCCTATGGACCTTTGAAGTTTTATGCCAATCGGAATCGGTAAGAATTTTCAAAATCAACATGTATTTATACACGAAAAAAGTGGATATTCTAATAAATTCGTATTGCATACTCCAAAACACCAAAAAAATAAAGTCGAAATACCAAAAATGAACTTGAAAGTTATGGCAAAGCAATGAGTATTGGCCACTAGGTCATTTCCTATGGACCTATAAAATTCCAGACTAATCAGAGTACGTCAAATTTTGTTTATTACGAGTATGCGCTAATACATACGAAAAGGTGAATATAATCACAAATTCGTATTGCATGACCTCGAAAAGCCACAAAATGAACTCGAAAGTCATGACGAAACTATGAGCATTGGTCACTAGGTCGTTCCCTATAGATCTACGAAATTTCAGGCCAATCAGAGTTCGTAAAAAGATTCTTCAAAATCAATATGTTCTACTACACACGAAAAAATGGATATAATCATAAATTCGTGTTACATGCCCTCAAAACGTAATAAAATAAACTCGAATGTCATGGTGATGACTTGAGTATTGGTCATTAAGTCATTTTATATGGACCTATGAAATTTTAGGCATGTCAGCATCCGTCAAAAAAGATTTTCAAAATCAATATGTACTAATACACACAAAAAAGTAAATATAGTTATAAATTCGTGTTGCATGACCCCAAAATACCAAAAAATAAACATGATATGCCAAAAAGTAACGTTAGTCATGTCGAAGCAATGAGTATTGGTCTTCACTCTCCTATTCGAATTGAACTAATTCTTTTGTTTTGCACTCAAATGTTATTACCAATTTGGTAGAATCGGCTCCTTATTTTATTTTTTCTTACTATAATTCTATTTTACTTTTCACCCTATTTTTTTAATAATTACTCTCTCCATACTTTATTTGTTTAATAATATTATAAGCTTATTAAACAAATTGATGGTAGAGTTAGACTTCTTTATAACGTCATCTTTATGTAACAATACTTTCTATAAAAGTCAAAAATTTTCGGAATCAAATCTCATATTATATTATACCATATATTTTTTATAATAGTAATTTGCTATAATATTTAAAAATATTCGGAACAAACGAGACTTGAGGTTTGACTGTATATGATATTATAGAATGACACAATTTTTCAAAATATTACTATAGAATACGATATAATACTATTTATTAAAAGAAACATATGTAACAATCATCAAAATTTTAAAAAATAATTGCCCAATTTGTCAAATATAGCAATAGACAAACGCCGATTCCTTGCCTGAATTGGCAATTGGCGCTCCTTTGCCCTACATTTTCTCCAGTCCCTTTTGAAAAGCTGCGATCAGTGTTCTTTGTAGTTCGGAGCGACCACCATTGGCCGAGCTTCAGTTGCTCAGAAGGTACAGGAATTTAATTTTTTCCTCGTAATTCAAAAATTAGTAGATATGGGGAACTAAAATTACTATATTGCTTTACCATTTCTGTTGCTCCTCTTCATTGGTTACCCTTATAAGCTGCTTTGCTTCCAATTTTTGGGCTTATTCTTATGATTGATGCTTCCTGGAAATATCAATTTTCTATATCTCTGTTAATTTCACCTAAAATTATATTTTATTCCTCGATAAAATGTGGAAGGTATTTTCTTTTTTTTGTTAGCGCTACCTTATTTATTGGTTTCTCTATAAATTGAAGGTCTCTCTTTCCCCCTTTGTTGAATAGAGGTGTTTATGGTGTTACCCATTTGTTTCTGGACGTGAATTTAATGTTCTTTTTTCTGAGAAAATAATTTACATGGGGTATATTCATAAATCAGATTTAAGGGGTTTGTTTTGAAGTTCTATATAACTAGTTTTTTAGTTTTGAAAGATTTGTAAAACTGAGTTTGGAAATTTTCTTGTAAAAAAAAAGGGAATTTCTTTCGACAAAAACAGAACGCTTTCTATAGAAATTCACGCAAGCTCAGTTTTTGGGAACTCCAAAAGAAATGGCTTAAGAATTTTACTATGTTGTAAGCTTTTGACGAGTCACAAGTGTGGGTTAATATATGGAATTTTGGTTTTCTTGTGGTTATTCATTTGTTAAAACATGAAGAGCTGACTGGTAGTTTAATATAATCCCCTTCGCCGAAAAAATGTATGAAGTATATGGGTAAAACAATGTTTTATGTTTATATAGAACTTAGGCAAAATACATAAGTAGCCACCCAACCTATAATCCAAATCCCTGTTACACACTTTTTGAGGACGAATATCATATTACACACGTAACCTTTCAAAATTATGTCTAGTACACACTACTTATGCCAGATGGCACGCGTGTGTTTAACAAAAAAACCAGAGCGCGTGAAACCTATTGATTATCTGTCCAAATACTTATATAAGAACATTTTTCTCCTTAATTTTCTTAAATTATTAGTTAAAAGATAAGAAAAAAATGTTGAGGCCCTTCTTCCCCATTTGGAGCCCTTACCGTCCTGGGAATCCGGCGAAACCACAGCTCCCTTTTCTCTCCCACGCCTCCCATCGGCCATCTCATCCCCCTTTCATCTCCTTTAAGTAGATCTCGTCCTTAACTTATAACGTCGGTGACGACCTCAAGCAACACAGAAACCTCCAGGTCGTTACATTCACTGTTAGATCATGACCGACAAGGTCAATCTTCTCCGGCTGGGTAGAGCTCTCAGATCTTTCCGGCAAGTTGGTGGTTCTTCGTTCAGGTCTGGTCTCGTTTGGTTAAAAAATGCAAACGATGGCGACCTCCATTTTCCGGCCACTATTACAGTGGCAATACCCTTCGGTAAAAATGGTGTTTCCATAGCAAACAAAACCTAGAAACCAAAAAATGGTGATAAAGTTTTAGAGTAGGGAGAAATAGTGGTAAAGAAAAATAAAAATGATGAAGAAAGTGGGTCTTCAAAGAAAGAGAAGAATGGAAGTATGGTGGTGCCTCTGGTTTTCTTGTGAAAGAGAAAGACAACAGGAAAGAGAAACTGGTCAAGAGAAATTTAAGTATTTTATTTTTTTTTAAAAATTATTAACACGTGTCACAATGTTATTGGTGCGTGATATTACACATTCTGAAAAATTGGTCAAGAAAAAAGTAGTGTGTACTAGACATAATTTTGAAAGGTTACGTGTGTAATATGATATCCGTCCTCAAAAAGTGTGTAACAGGGATTTGGGGTATAGGTTGGGTGGCAACTTATGTATTTTGCCTAGAACTTATTGAATACCTTTCACATAAATAAAATCTTTAGTGTAGTGTTTTTTGAATCCCCTTGTTAGAATTTATGGCTTCACTGCTGCCCATTGCTAAAGATGAATAACCAAGGAGCATTTGACGCATCATTTGTATGTGTTAGGATATGAAATGCTTTGTGAAATTACATTGTAATTTGTCTTCTTTTCGCGTGTTTGAATATCAATGAAGCCTAGCATTTTCCCCCTCATAACTACTCATTCCCCCAAATAATGAAAAAAAGATCTCCTGACCTTTAATGTATTCTTTAATGTATGTCCATTTTTTTTTTCATTATATATTTTTTTCTATAATATTCATGTTAGAGAACTATGTTGGCATGCCTCACTTGATGGAGATACAGTTTATTAAACCTATAAATTCTCCCTCATATTTACTATTGAAGTGCATTTACATTTTATAGACAAACTTTTATCTGTTGTACTCATGTTAGACTAATATTATATCTTTTCGATGTTTCACTAGATGGTGATTCTTATTTTTTGTTTTAGTGCTTTCTTCGATGAGTTGACACTGAGAAGATCCTTATGGTTCTTAATGCAGGCAGTAAGATAATGTTTAGATCATTTCTTCTAAAGGCTGTCTATAAACAGCTTAGTTATCATCCAGCTGTCACTAAACAGCTTTGTCGTCATCCTTTTCAGTTCCATCCAGAGGTAAAATTTTCAAATCCTGTCAATCCAATTCTGGGACAGTAGTGATTGGTATTCTAGTTTCACTTAGTGCTAACTTTTGCTTCTCCGATAGAGAGGAATGCACAGCAGAAATAAGAAGGCGATGGAGTACATTGCTAGGGGGTGGAATGCTCTGCAGGAAGTTGATAGAGTAATTGATTATTGTGAGCTTAATGACAAGCGTCTCATTCCTTCACTTAGGGTACGTTTAGTAGCAAATAGCTTGATACAATTGCTCTTCTTTTGTTTATGGTTCTTTTGAAGGAAATTAATGTGTTTGTGTCTGTGATTTTACTTCTTTAGTGCTTACTACTATCTCCATTTATCTTAGGTTGTGCTGTTTTACACCCAGAGACATTGTTGTTAAGTTTTCATATTATGTCCTTAGAATAGTGTGTTATCCTTGCTGTAAGTCTATTTAGAAGATTGCAACATGAACGAAGTGGCTCAATGGTCATTATGTTTTCTTCGGTTTCTTGAATAAGTAATGGAAGTTGGTTGCTAGTAATGATTGTAAAAGAGCTAATTCAGTTAAGTAGATTTACTGATCTTTCTGGGGTAAATTTAGCTCCCAACATGGCTACGGTCAACTTAACCCTCTGATCTCTCTTTTGTAAAGCACCCGACTTGTGATTCTTGCTGTTTTTTGAGTTTGGAGATGAAGGCACAGCATGGTAATTAGTCTTTTTTTCTAAAGAAGGAATTGAGGTTATTCCAAAGAAATGGAAGACGCATGCACTTTTGGCCTGGTAGCTAAATTACAATAACTGTCCTGTTTATAATCGACTTTCCTTATGAAAATATCATCATTGTATATTTTGTTTGCTTCTTTACTTCTCACGTGGTTACGTCTCTCTTATATCAAATCAACATTTACTAAGAAGTACCTTCCATTTGTTAAATCTATTTCGTTTTTTGTATGTTAGATATTTGTTGTACTACTTAAGCATGTATTTCTTGGTAGAGTTTATCCATTAATATTCTTTTTCTTGGATTTTTGACTTATCAAATATTTTCTCATTGGGTGGTTATGTGTTAGACAGCAAAGGAGAATTTTGAGTTGGCTCTGGAAGCAGACAACTCAAATACCCATGCAAGATATTGGCTTTCAAAACTGCATCTCAAGTACCATGTCCCCGGGGCATGCAAAGCTGTGTAAGTTTTGTCTCTTTGGTGTGAAGATTGGACATCTGCAAAGTGCAGACACTTATCATCGTTCATGTGCTATATTGTTGCATGCTTTTAAGCAGGACCAAATAGATCTTCATGCTCCACTTAAAAGGTTTCTAGCTTTTCCAAATATATATTATTGAACTTAAGCCATCATGTGTATTATTGAGGTTTTTAACAATTTCCTAACTGATTTGACCATTTTCTAGTTATTAATTACTCTCTCATTCCCCTTTTATGTGCCATCCTTTCCTTTTTAGTCTGTCCCAAAATATTGGCACTTTTCTATATTTAGAAACATATTAAACTTTTTAACTTCTCGTTTTACCTTTAATGAGATAACTTATAATCACGCATATGTCTATGGCTTGTTTTGGACCACAAGTTTTAAAAGTCTTTCTTTCTTAAACTTTGTGCCAATCAAACACCATCCCGTTTTATGGGACAGAGGGAGTAATTGATTTTTCAGCTTATTTAATCGCTGCGTACATGATATTTATGTCTATATAACTTCTTAATTTCGTTATGAGATGAGGGAGTTGTTAATTATTTGATTGAGCAATATCTTCAGTACTTTTTCATGGACTAATTAAATTGACTTGAGCAATACTTTCAGCACTTTTCATGAATTACTGTCAAAACTAACAGCTAATATTTCTTCCTATTTTTAATGACAGAGGGGCTGCTTTATTAGTGGAAGCTGCAGAGATGGGTGATCCAGATGCTCAATTTGAATTAGGTTGCCGTCTAAGAGTTGAGGTGTGGTTTTCTTTTTTGGAACATATTAATTTTGTCAAGAAGAATGGCTACACCACCTATGAGCTCGAATGGTGTTAAAGATTCTCTATTGGTTTAGTGATGAATAATCTGAACGTCTATGCAGCTAGTTTTAATTTAAACCTCAAAATTTGGCTAACATGACTTTGATATCTGAACAAGGTTAGCTTGTTGGATCTCCCTTTCCGTGGTATGACTTGTGAACTACTCTAGTGTGAACTACAAAGGAACATTTTTGATAAAATGGGCGTAATGTTGACACCTTCTCGATGTGCTTTTACAATGTTTATCTTATCCACTTTGGTTGGGCAATATAATCATATATCTGAAGCCTTTTCACATACTCTATTGCAGTAGTGGGAAATTATTGTGCGACTCCCCTTTGCGCTATTAGTGTTTGGTTGTCAGACAAGTCTGTGTTAAACATTCTGTCAGCTCGGTCTTTCTTTCCTTCTGTTGATAGGTTAATAAGTTCGGTGTTTTAAGAATATATGTTTTTGCTCCATAATGTCCATCAGAAGATTATTGGTTTAGTAGTGCATAATCGACTACTAATCTACTTACTCCTTCGGGGTAGGGGTAAGGTCTGCGTATACACTACCCTCCCCAGACCCCAGTAGTGGGATTTTACTGGGTTGTTGTTGTAGTGCATAATCAACTACCTTATTGACTTTCCCCTTGAATTGTTCTCTTGTTCTGTCTTAGAAACATTCTGTAAAAGTTTTGACTGTCTTTATGTATGATCTTCACAGAACGAGTATGTGCAATCAGATCAGCAAGCATTTTACTACTTGGAGAAGGCTGTTGACCAGGTGTGTGTTTTATTAGCAAAGCTGAAGTTATTCTTCCTATTAAGTGCCCTAAATTTCTCACGAAAAATTCTCTTCTTTTTTTTTTCAGTTGCATCCAGGTGCACTTTACCTCTTAGGTGCTGTGTATCTTACTGGGGATTGCGTGAAAAGGGATGTTGGCTCTGCATTGTGGTGTTTCCATAGAGCATCTGAGAAGGTACCGAGCATTTTACTGCTTGTTGAATGCTACAACTAATCAGTACATATAGTCTAACTATGTAATGACAAATTATATGCTGTTCTGAACGACGATGTTTGTATTAAACTTAAAAGAGAAAGTACATTTGGGAAGCATATTCGTGTTGACAAACTGTGGTTGGCGTAATTTAGCTCTATCTTGTAGAAAATTGCTTTACTAGCGAGTAAGTGAAGAGCCTCTACAATTATCCCCACCTAATTTTCTTTGCTTGAATCTAGGGTCATGCTGGAGCAGCTATAGCTTATGGATCCCTTCTACTGCAAGGTACACTGTCCCCACTTGTTATCTTTTTTCGAGAAAGGTAACAATTTGTATATATCATCAGTACAAATGCAATACCGGAAGCTATATATACAATTCAAAGACAACAAAAGATACATACGTGCTCTTCTTACAAGGATTTTATAACATCTAACAGTGAGACTGTCCCCTCTTGTTATCAACTTAGCTGTGTGTCGCTTCATCTTATTTTTGTCTCTTTTTATTGTTTACTTAATGGGTTGTAGTTCCTGCTAATTCAAGTGATGCAATACACGTGATTGGAATATGTTATGAGCTCTTTTTAAAGGTTCAGTTTGACATACCATTTTACAAAGCAAAAATTTAAAAGTTTAAAGAAAAAGACCATGATATCATAATTAGAGTAGTATGCTAATAGGGAATATGACTTGCTCAGAATGGAAGAAAGAATAACTGAAAATAAAAATAAAAAGGTGGGAGCTGCTGATCAGTGATCACCACAAAACATTTGTCGAGCCAGTGGAGGAAAAGGTATCATGAACTTATCATATTGCACAGAAAATTCTGATTAATCTTTTGAGTTTAGAGATACAAGATGATATACTGGCAGTTGGGTGTATATTGGACTTTTTGCCCTCAGCAAATTAAGATTCTCTGTTTCATGTGGCATTATTTCAGGTGTGGAACTTCCGGAATCAATAACAAAATTTTTAGTGAAGCGGGGGTCCTCAAGCAGAATATCGAGGAGGAATGGAGTTGATCCTGAGCTTAATCCGATTGAGCTGGCCAGAGAACAATTTGAAATTGCTGCAAAAGCAGGATCTGACCTTGGATTTAGATGGTTAAAAAGACTTGAGGAGGAAGAGAAACGTCTGCTGTCGTCCTAGTTCACGAATATCAGAGACTATAAAAGAGTTGATTCATTAATGTACCTACAAGGGTACGTACTAGGCACTAAACTGTTGAACATTGTTAATTTGTGTAAATCTTGTTTTTGAACACCATTCCTTTTCTTGAGGATTGTTATATACGATAACATATATGTGTGTGTTCATATATTATATGTGGTACACATTTTAAAGTCCTCCTTTGTTAGATTCGCAAAACATAGTCAATCTCGTGTCTAGATAAGGATGGTTGCAGTAGGTTGACATATTCAAAGGATTCATGGCCATGCTTTGCATATAGACAGTTATTTTTAATAATTAAACTGGGAATTATATATACCTGGAATAAGTTTGAAACTGTATATCTGAAGTAAGGCATTTCTTATTAAGTTATTCTTCTTTTTAGATTGAGATTGTGTGGGGGAAGAGTGACAAAATGGATGAGCTGATGGTGCAGCAGCCGAGAGGACCTTAGAAATGATGAGCAGAGTTGAGAGCAAGCGTTTCGATTCAATAAATGAAGATCTCTACTGAGCTTAATTGCCCTGATGTTTTTTGTTAGAATTGTTAGGAGTACACTCTTATCTGCTAGCAAAGTTTTGTTGCTCGACATTTTTGGCTCTTTAGGTCAATGTATATGGTGTGCTGGAAAGTGATTAAGATAGATTGTGTCTGTAAAATTTGTTCAGGTTTCTACTTCTGTTTATCTTGTAATATAATTCAAAGTTGGTTGTTGGTTACATACTGATAATTTATAGGCTTCTACTTTTGTTGAAACTTTAAATTCTGTTGTCTTGAAGCAACTGTCTATTTGAGCTTCTCCTATGCTCGGATAAAGGGGGAAGTTTGTGGTAAGACAAAGTAATGAACCAATATAAATTTAATAACTTCTCTATGCATTTAGCATACAAACTCAAATTTAATTTGTATTGTCATATACTTTAGATAGCCTTGGTAGTTATCCTTTCATTAAATTTTTCTGGCATTGCACTATACCATCCATCTATTTCGTATTTCGTATCTCTTATATTGCTGTTATTTTATTATAAGTTTATTGATAGTACTAATATATCGTCTCTTGTTGCTTTCTTGAGCCGAGGGTCTCCTGGAAACAACCTTTCTGCCCCTCGGGGTAGGGGTAAGATCTGCGTACATATTACCCTTCTCAGACCCCACTTGTGGGATTATACTGGGTCGTTGTTGTTGTTGCAGGTAATTTTTCTCATTAAAGTGTATTGTCTCCTTTTTCAAGAATCTCTTCACAGTATCATTGGAACAGAAATTAGACGATTGATATTTTTTCCCTCTATCAACACAAAATAATCAGATTTTTGCTCCTCCAAATGGCAACTGCCGCAATAGACAAGTTCCTGCATATCGCATCATATGATGTCAAACCAGAAAGAAATACTCCCTCTACTGCACTTTTCCACATCACTTACTATATGCGATATGAGACAAAATTTAGGAATTTGTTGTTGAATCCCAAAAAAAAAAAGGAAAAATAATTTGGGTGTGGCAGGAAGCTTATACACTTTCTTGCTGGCGAAAAAGAAGAATAAGCAATTGAACTGATTAAGCTTACACTACTTGTCTACTTGTTACTACCTATCAAAACTTCAAACTGACACTGCAATGAGGAGGTTTCAAAGTCACTTGGATTTTCCTTTAATTGAAGTAGGCCCTTTTGATGATGTTTTCTTGTAAGGTGACTTCTTCACTTTCAACTTGCTTGGAGTTGATGACGATTTCCCTCCTTGGTTCCTTCGGTTCTTGTCCTTTTTCACATTGTACATGTTTACAGCCTGTGGTATAGGTGAAAATAAATCAACACAAATTAGCACCTAGGAATTTTCTTCGAACGATGAAATGAAGGAGATGTACATATGTAGAGACATCGGGAAAAGGTAGCATAAACCATACCTTTTGCACATTGAGTATCTCGTGGGAATTCTTGGCCATCAATTTGTTTAGAACCTTTTCGGTTTGCTGTTTCTCTAAGGAGCCCATTCCTGATCCTTCTGCAACTGGTAGGAACTGGTTATACACAAGAGTAGAGTTGACTTAGACAATACAATCAGGTTAGTCCTAAGCAAATTTATGCATGCACTTTCCATAATACAAACCTTACGGTACTTCTTATCATGTTTTAGGGGTTTTTCCCCAGGCAACTTCTTGTCAAATTTTCCGCCACTAGCTGTTGCATTTGCTGCCATTCCAGCGACATTGCCGAGTTCATCCTTGCTAATTTTCCTCGGTGCAGCTTGTGTTCCTGTTATAGGCAGTGCTGTGGCAGCAAGCTGAACATGACTGCAAATAGAAACACATCTTCGTTTATCAACAACATGACTTTAAGAGAATAAGGAAGATGCAAGGTTCAAGACAATTGAAACAGAGGTTGACAATTTTCTTGAATGAAATCTGCTAAGCAATAAGATACTCAATAGCTAGTCATCAAAACAAAGGATTTGAGACATGGAGCAACAAACCTAATTAATCTTCATAGATGGCAGGAATTAATAAAGAATTAAGGTTTTGGCAGAAAAACAATGAGAAGTTTAGATGGACAAGACCTTGGCAAGGCACCAGCTTTTGCAGCTTCCTTCAAGTTACTTAATCGATTTTTCTGTTGCTTTTCTACTCTCTTCTTCTTTTCTTCTTGTCTCTTAGCAAAAGGATCTTGACCAGGCTCTGAAAAAAAACAGGGAGAGAACATTTTCAGAGCAATGTCAAAATGCTAATGCAGATACGGTCCCTTCATTCACTAAATTAAGTTGCTTTCCTCTATAGTGATCATGGTACGGATGATTGACGTAAGAGAGTACAATCAAAATCACCATCCATTGATAACTGAGATAATGAACTTTGACTTAAAGACAAACATTTATTTTAGGATGATATGACCCTTTAAATTCTATGATTCAGAATTCTTGCCGCGCTTGAGACCTAAAAGCAAATTGAGATATTGCAGAAGGCAAGAATGAAAATTCTCTTATTTACCATCAGTTTCCTTGGCTTCAATGATTGGCACATCTTTGTCATCATTTACACGATCGTAGCCATGTCGGCGCTTCCATGAACCAGTTTGTTCATCAAAAACAACCTTGTCTTTCTTACGTTTTTGTATACCTGCAAGACATTTTCAAACATAAAAACGATGAAAGTCAATTAAATCGAGAATTGACAGTTCTAAAATCCACACGACATTCACACGGTACCTTTCTTCTTCGCAAACACTTCCCATTTTGTTGGAGGTTTAGGCCTTGGAAGCTGAAATAAGCAACTCATAATAAGCTATTGATACCACAAGTTAACTTTCAAGCAACTGGATAGAAGACAAATCAAACAAAATGAAAAGATCCAAAACCAACTCTAGCTATTGTAATATCTAGCATGTATAAGGATATGGTTAAATTGCATTTTCATAGCTTATGCTGCATATAAGATTCAATTCATATTTGGAGATCGAGTCACATATGAGGTTCCACTTATGCTGCCCCCAAGACATTACGAGGTTGGACTATTCTTTATCAGCAAGTACCAACTAATAGAAAATACTTTCAGTTGTTGAAAATATAGCGAATGCCCGGAAAAATGAGTTCATTGTTGCAAATACATACTCTAACACACAACTCTTAACTGATTAAGAAAAACACACAATTCTTGCATAAATAATAGAAATGAGGTTTTACAGGCTTCTCTCGAGGTAATCTCGTATTTGGTTGAGGCAACTTGACTAGAGGACCATCAGGACTTTCTGTTGAAGGTAAGTTGAAGAGGGCATCTGCAATAGCTTGAACTAACTTGGTTCCCTCCTGTAGACACTCCTTCACAAGTTCCTCCCTACATGTTTGGCACAAGAATATAAGACAAATAGAAGAAATCAGTTGAGTGTTCCTAGCATTGAAACTTAGTGAAAACATCAAATCTGAGCTAATAACTATGAGCTAGTTCCGTTTCCCCTCGAGTTAAACTACAAAACAGCTTTAACAGAAATACTTCTTACATATTAGGAGACAGAATGTACGAAGCATAGAAGAAAT
Source organism: Nicotiana sylvestris (assembly GCF_000393655.2). Taxonomy (NCBI): domain Eukaryota; kingdom Viridiplantae; phylum Streptophyta; class Magnoliopsida; order Solanales; family Solanaceae; genus Nicotiana; species Nicotiana sylvestris. The sequence continues at coordinate 5,887,063 of NC_091062.1, forward strand.
TCCATGAGTGTCATTCTCATTACAGAAAACATCAAATACTTTTCCTTGTTAAATTGAACACAGCCCCCCCCCCCCCGGACCAAAGAGAGAGAGAGAGATCAACAATAATAGAAACATGGCTTGTTCAATAATTAGGTGCCAAAAGGCATAAAGCAAATACTTCTTGAAACCATCTTAAATACATAAGTATAAGCTAAAGGGTTGCTATAAAATATAGAACTTGCAAGACTACAACTTTTCGTTTCAATTCAATTTGAAGCAAGATTACTAGACGTCTCGCATAGCGAGTGTCAATTATGATATTGAGACAGTTGCAAAAGAATTGGCTTGAACCGCCTTTAATATCGAACATTTGGAAATTGGTAAATATTTGCCCCTTGTTCCCTTCAAATTGAGTCCCTGGGACCCTGAGATATTAGGATATGTCAACAGTGAATTATTAAGGACCGCATCCCAGGAAGGAAACTCGAAAGGAAGCTGAACCAGAAAAAGTAACTAACAAAGGTGACGTATCAATCAATTAACTATGCTTCAATCCAAAATCAGCTGGGGTTGACCATCAAAAACCTCTATATACCTACTCTGCTGATATCCAAAATGGTGTAATAAAATGCTCTAAAACCTAACCAAGGTTCAAGCTCGGTATAAACAAGCACAGAGAATACGGTACATGTTAAAGAAGGGTACTATTGACAATTTCATGTGATTTTACATCTATCCCTTTAAGAAATAGAGGGAAAGACCACGTACTATAGACCTTTATGGTCCGGCCCTTCTCCGAAACCTCTTAGCGAGAGCTTAGTGCACCATGCTGCCCTTTTTTAGACCTATCCCTTTACTCCAAATTCACTATATCACTCCACAAATAAAAAATTGTCCAAAAGGGAGGCATAAAAAGCTCTAAATCCTATCAAAGATACCAAATTCCAGTATAAAAAAGCACAGAGAATACAGTACATGTTAAATTCTTAGCTAAATCTGCGCGAGTTTACGTGATTTTAGGTCTACCCCTTTACTTCGAAAATTTAACTTTATCAACGCATAAATCAAAATAACAACATAAATTAAGCAAATATGGTCAAAAGGGTGGAATAAAATGCTCTAAAATCTTTCAAAGATTCAAGCTTTCAACAGAAAAAAAAATCACAGAAAATAACAGTACATGTTAAAAGTAGGAAACTTTTTAAGAAAGTGAAACCTGGAAATAGGCGGAGAAGCAAAGCTGTGATGTGGGTATGAAGCCATGAGATTTCCTAAGTCCAGCGCGTATGATTCTTGAGCAGCCGCCTCCATTTGTGTGTGTGTGTGTGTGTGTGTGTTTTCTGCTAAGTGTCTGAAAGAGAAGCGAGGGTTTAAGGGGGCTGTTGGGTTGGGTGGGGCTGAGTTTTATGAAAACCGGAGGGTAGAGAATGCAAATAGGTCAAACTTGATATGTCCTTTATTTCTCTCTTTTTTTCCCTTTTTTTTAGGTGTTCTAAAGGCGACCTACAGTTTTAAAACAGGAAAAACAGACAAATATATCTCTATACTTTAGTATATTATTCATATTTATCCCCGTTATATTATTGGACCTTATCTACTCTTACCATTAGCCAAACTTTTTAAAAATACCCTTCACCCAACGGAAAGCTACAAGATTAATAAAATGACCATTTTAAAAAAATTCATTAACCCATAACCCGTTAAACCCATCATTAAAAAATTCGGAACCAAAATCTGTGCGACGTCTAAACACATTTTATTTATTTAGAGAGAGACCGAAAATGATGGTAGAAGTAGGGTTAGTAAGAACATATATTTTGGTTATTAGTTGTTCAGGTGGCATTAGGATGTCATGTTATCACTTTCGGTTTTTTCCTTTTGCGTGGTTATAATATGACTTTCATTTGTCTAATGTAATGCACTTGACAGTTGGTTTGTATGTTGATAACAACTGATATATATTGTAGTAATACTTGTGTTTGGTTAATACATGAAGATAGAGTACTTAGGCTGTTAAGTTGCTTTCCAACTTCTTGGTGTACTTTCTTTCATTCTTGATGAACGTAGCTTGATATTAAATTGAATCTCATCTAATTATTTTTTTTCTGATTATTGTTCATTATAAGTTCATTGTTGCAAGGAATTATGTGTATCCCATTCATAGCTTGGAATCTAACTTTGGTTTTTAAGGCGTCACTTGGCGATAATTAATTGTTGCCCAAATACTTAAAGCAGAATAAGAAAATTATGGTACGTGAATACTCATCAACAAAGGCTCATTGTTGGAGGAAGAAATACTTCGGTAGCTGCATTAAGACTTCAGAACCGTTAACCTAATAAGATACTATAAACATTTAAGTCATGGTGGAAAAAAATCATGACGAATACTCAGTACAATTCGACATGGTGGAAAAAAACACAAAGAGAAGCTAGAAGAAAAAAAATTAGAAAAGGTAGAATATAATACATATAAAATAAGGATATTAAAAGAATCGGGAATTAATATATAAGTAGATATAAGGTTGTTATTTTTTTTATGTCTTTCACTTCTTGAGTTCAACAAATAACTATGAAGGAGATGCCTAATATGTGAGGAAGAAGAGCAGTAAATGAAAGGTGGTTGACAGGTTATTAATGAGTTTTAAAAAAGAACAAGTGTTTTTTTAAATTTGGTGGCTTTCCGTTAGGTAGAGGATATTTTTATAAAGTTTGGCTAATGGTAAGGGTAGATATGTCCCTATAGTATAATAGAGGGTAAATGTGAACAATATACCTTAGTAGATGGATATATTTGATCCTTTCCCTTTAAAAAATAACTGACTAGAAGTGCCACTAACTTACTAAAAATACTAAACTCGACCCAAACTTTTTACCATATACAGTAAACTTTTTTATAACATTATCTCTATATAATAGTCATTCATTATAAAAGCCAAGTTTTTTGGAAATCGATTTTATGTTATGTTATAACATATGTCCTTTATAACATCACTATACTATGGTAGTTGATATTAGGCAATATAGATGATATTTGCATCCTAAATGTACCATGCTTTATTGTTGTTTTGAATGCTAAATGATAACAAAATGCTCTAATTGGTGTTCTTTTGCTTCGCAGGGACTAATCTGAGTTAGGAACAAACCATGGAGTGTTTTGGAGTCAAGAAGATGGATAAAAGGCCAATCGTGAAGAACCCGAGCAAAAATAAGCAAGAAAGAGGCAAAGAGGACTGAGCTGGAAGCCACCGCGGTCGACCGCGGCTGGACCGCTATAGGCTAAGGGATCGAGGCAGAATGGTTGTCTTTCACCGCGGTCGCGCCGCGTTCTGCCGCGGCCGTGGTGAACTGTGTAGCTGCCAGAACTTTTGGGACTAAAGTGTATATTGGGGAAAACTTATTCCAAACCCTTATAAACTCAAGAAGCTCGTCCAAGAAAGTTTTAAGCTTGTTTTTAGACTACTTTGGAGGAAGAACAAGTGTGAGAAGAGCAACCAAACATTAAAGTTTTTCTATCTTCTCTTTATTATTGCAATTACACATTATGAATAATTTAGTAGTTTTATCTTCTTTTGTTATGAGTAGCTAATTCCTCAATCTAGGGTTTTGATAGAACCTATTGAAAGATGAACCTCTTGTTATGTTAATATAGTTTGCCCAAATTACTCTCTATTTGTTCAACTGCGTTCTTGTTGTAGTTAATTGATAGGATCTTCAATTAGCTGTGCATATTTAGTGTGCATAACTCGGAAGAGAGTGCATATTTAGGTAATTATTGAACGACATCACTCCCAAAGTATATGAGGATCAATAACTGAGGGTTTAAAGTGGGATTAGGGATAACGAAGCTTTGGGTGCAATCTAAAGTGAGCTGTAATAAACAAAGCCAGCTAGCATAACTCGGGAGAGTGCGTCTAGTAAATCGTCGTGATTACTTGGGATAGATTTACGGTAATAAGAGTGTTCATGATTGATAGAGACGAATAGGCGAATTTATGTGAAACATAACCGGAAGGGATTCCATCAATAGGGAAAATCATAACCTTAGATCTTTCTCTTAATTGTTTACAACTTAATCATAGTCTGTCTTTATTTGCTTAATTACAGTCAGTCTTAGTTAGTAGAAACATCCTCAATTGTTATTCAAAACGTCTGGGAAGTTGATTACGTAGAATTTTGTAAGTCTAACGAGAGTAATTGATAGGATAATTCCTTTGGGTTAGACTCTGGGCAAAATACTCAGATTATATTTGCAACGTCCGCGCGTCCTTTTTATAAGGCATAGTTGTGCATGATCAAATTTTAGCGTCTTTGCCAGGGACTTAACGGTGTTATCAGTTACAATTGAAAGAAATACAAAAATTGTTAGTGTAGTCAGTTTTCTCTATACCCAATCTATACATTGAAATTTTAACATTTGTTGACTTGGTTGTATAGGTGCATGCCTAGAAACTCATCGAGAATTGGTGAAGTATTTGAAGCATTATCAGATCCCGAGAAAGTTTTCAAGGCCTTGAATCGGGCCAACCGGAAAAACAAACAACTAAACAATTCGAACTAGACATGGGGGATCATATAGTAGACCCAGCTGCACCGGTAGCGCCAGTGGCACCTCTTGTGCCAGAGGCAGCTCTATATAATTGGGCACAACCCACAACAGAGAACCTGGCCACAACGATTTTAGTCCCGCAGATACATGCCGAATTGTTTCAAATCACGAACAACATGCTGCACTTGTTGCAAAACAAGGGACTATTTTCGGGGTCACAAATCGAAGATCCTCATGAGAACGATTCAAGGGGATGCCAGTTATATGTCCTCACCACGGTATTCCAGATCTGATGTTGGGGCAGCGATTTTACATGAGATTCTCAGATGGCGTGAAGGGTAATGTTGATGCTTCAGCTGGTGGAGCATTTTTGAGCAAAACATGGAGAGAAGGCCAGAGTCTGCTTGACAAGATGGCACAGAATTCGGGGTGGACAACTAGGAATGCACCTATCACTCCAGTAGTTCACTTAGTACCCTTAGATCCATCCAACACTTTTGCTAAAAACATGGCCACGTTAATGACACAGATGAGTATACTCACCAAAAAGGTAGAAGAGTCAGGGCATAAGCAGCAAGTACACATTGTAGATACTACTAATGGGGGCTTATGCACATCTTGCATTAGTCAGCCAATTGGTAACCAGTGGAATTCAGAAAGTGATCATCATCACTACCTTGAGGACATGAATTATGTGTCTAATTATGGAGGTCAGAGACAGAGTGGTCAAAATTGGGGCCAACAAAATCAGTAGTACAGGCCAGTCCAACCATAGCTCAACAATGGAAACATGGGATGTATGAGACCTCACAACAATATGGCACCTTATCAAAGGTCACAAGTATATAATAATCAAAATCAGCAGCAGGGGTATCCTCCTCCTCAGCAGCAGCATGGTGGACGGCAGGAAGATAGGTTTGCTAGACTCGAGGCAATGATACAGCAGGTTATTGGGTCAAACGCAAAAATCAGTGAAAGAGTAGATACACATGATTCAGCTATTAAGAGTATTAAAGTGCAGATGGGCCAGATTTCGATGTCTTTGAATAATCGTCCTCATAGGACATTGCCTACAGACACTCAAATAAATTCAAAAGATCAAGGCCCGAAGCAGCTGATGGCAGTGAGTCTACGTAATGGCAGAGACTTAGATTTTAAGCAAGAGAGGGATCGAGAAAGCAAACAAGCTGAGACACTTGTACCATTGCCCATTGAGCTAGATGAGTCAACGAAACTGACCGAGGTGATAGTACAGCCTGCCCACGAAGAATATAACACACAGATTGAGGCTGAGAGAGAAGCTGAGACAGCCCAGGAACCGGTAGTTGAGGTGGTAGTTGACAAAGAAAATACCCAAATCATTGGGAAAAAGAGACACCCCACACCATTCCCACAGAGGCTGGCCAAGTACAAAAAAGAGGAACAATACAAGAAATTTTTGGAGATGCTGAAACAAATCCAAGTAAATATTCCATCGATTGATGCTTTGAAGGAGATGCCTGGTTATGCAAAAATGATGAAGGACTTGATATCCCAAAAATTCGATTTCCAAGACTTGGACATGGTGACTCTTACTCAGACCTGCAGTGCGGTGGTGACTAGACCAATTGCTGAGAAGCTGTCTGACCTAGGGAGTCACAATTCCCTGCACTATTGGTAACTTTGCTTTCGTCAAAACACTTTGTGATTTGGGGGCTAGCATAAATCTTATTCCCTTGGCGATCTATAAGAGGTTGGGGATTGGAAGAGCTAGACCCACTTCGATGTTATTGCAGCTGGCTGATAGGACCGTGAAAAGATCTTCTGGTATCTTGCATGATGTGTTGATTCAAGTAGGGAAATTTATGTTCCTTGCAGATTTTATGATTCTAGATTACTAGGTGGATGAAGAGATTCCCATAATTTTGGGAAGGCCGTTCTTGTCCACTGGGAGAGTTCTCATTGATTGTGAGACTGTGGAGCTCAAGATGAGGTTGGACAATGAAGAGATGACATTCAATGTGCAGAAATCTATGAGGCGACCAAGTGAATTCACCAATTGTTCTTTTATTGATGCCATGGATGTAATCGTAGAAGCTGATGATGAGATGCTGACTATTGAGGACCCTCTTGCTGCATGTCTGCTAAATTTAGATGAGGTTAATGGGGAAGAATTGGCAGCATGGGTGTTGGCTTTAGATGGCAGAGGGTTTTGGGATAGAACTCTTGAATTTAAGCCCTTGCACTTAGAAAACAGAGAAACTCCAAGAACCACCAAAGCTGGAATTGAAGCCACTGCCCGCCCATCTCAGTTATGAGTTCCTCGGACCTAACTCCACATTACCTGTTACTATCTCATCTAGTTTGTTAGATGTGCATGCACAATAATTTTGCAGGTATTCAAGAAGTGTAAGACTGTCATTGGGTGGACCATGACAGACATTAAGGGGATCAACCCAGCCTATTGTATGCATAAAATTCTGCTGGAAGAGGGACACAAACTTTCCAGGGAACACCAAAAAAGGCTGAACCCCAACATGAAGGAAGTGGTGATGAAAGAAGTGATAAAGTGGTTGGATGCGAGAATCATTTTCCTAATCTCTGACAGCAGCTAGGTTAGCCCGGTGCAATGTGTGCCTAAGAAAGGTGGCATGACGGTGGTAAAAAATGATAACAATAATCTGATCTCTACAAGAACTGTCACGGGCTAGAGAATTTGCATGGACTACAGAAAGTTAAATCTGGCCACTCGGAAAGACCACTTCCCACTTCCCTTCATTGATCAGATGCTAGACAGATTGGCAGGGAGGTCTCACCTCTGTTTTCTGGATGGGTACTCAGGGTACAATCAAATCTCCATTGCACCAGATGAAAGAGAGAAGACCTCCTTCACTTGCCCATATGACATTTATGCTTTTTGCAGGATGCCCTTTGGCCTATGCAATGCACCTGCCACATTCCAAAGATGCATGATAGCCATATTCACTGACATGGTAGAAGACATAATGGAGGTATTCATGGATGATTTCTTAGTGGTGGGAAACTCTTTCGATGAGTGACTTATAAACCTAACTCGTGTGCTAAAACGGTGTATTGAGACTAACCTGGTTCTTAATTGGGAGAAGTGCCATTTCATTGTACAAGAGGGCATAGTCTTGGGACACCGGGTATCAAGTAAAGGAATAGAGGTGGATCGTGCTAAAGTTGATGTAATAGCAAAGCTGCCACCTCCAACTTCAGTTAAGGCAATCATGAGCTTCCTCGGGCATGCCGGTTTCTACCGAGATTCATAAGAGACTTCTCAAAAATTGCCAACCCTCTTTATAAGTTGTTAGAAAAAGATCACCCTTTCTTGTTTTTTGATGATTGCAGGGTAGCATTCGAGGAGTTGAAAAAGAGGCTAGTCACAACACCCATCATTGTTGCCCCCGACTGGGAGCAACCATTCGAACTCATGTGTGACGCCAGTGACTATGCAGTGGGGGTAGTGCTGGGACAGAGGAAAGACAAGATAATGCATCCAATTTACTATTCCAGTAGAATGCTGAGTAGAGCCCATCTGAATTACACTATGACTAAGAAGGAGATGTTGGTTGTGGTGTTTGCTTTCGACAAGTTCAGATCATACTTGATTGGCCCTAAGGTAATTGTATACACTGATCATGCAACTCTCAGGTACTTGATTGAGCAGAAGGAGTCTAAACCGCGCCTGATTCGTTGGGTGCTATTACTGCAAGAGTTTGACCTCGAAATTCATGACTGTAAGGGCACCAAAAACCAAGTCGCTGACCATATATCGCGACTTGAGGGAGCTAAAAACTCAGTTGAGGTTGAGGATATTCCGGAAACCTTTCCAGACGAGCAACTGCTCGCTACAAGTCTTGAGGAAGTGCCATGGTATGCAGACTTTGCAAACTACCTGACAAGCGGTATAGTTCCTTATAACCTTTCATCTGTGCAAAAGAAAAAGTTTTATTATGACTGCCGCATTGGGATGAACCTTATCTGTTTCGAATATGTGTTGACAATATGATCTGGAGGTGTGTCCCCGAGATAGAACAATCTTCTATTTCGCGGGCATGTCATACATTAGCATATGGAGGGCATTTTGGAGGAGTGAGGACAACCGTGAAAGTGCTAGAGGTCGGTTTCTTTTGGCCAACAGTATTCAAGGATGCACATCAATGGGTGAAGAGCTTTAATGAATGTCAGTGAACTGGGAACATTTCTCGTCGCCATGAGATGCCCATGAACCCAATTCAAGAGGTTGAAGTGTTTGATGTTTGGGGGATCGACTTCATGGGACCCTTCGTCAGCTCTTTTGGCAATAAGTACATACTTGTTGCTATTGATTACGTGTCCAAATGGGTAGAAGATGCAGCATTGCCCACTAACGATGAAAGAGTGGCGGTGGTTTTTTTTGAAGAACATATTCACCCGTTTTGGGACTGCGAGAGCTATTATCAGTGACAGAGGCACCCACTTCTGTAATCTAGCCTTCGAGAACTTGCTAGCGAAGTATGATGTGCGACACAAGGTAGCAACACCTTATCACCCTCAGACCAGTGGACATATGGAAGTGTCTAATAGAGAGATAAAAAGTATATTGACCAAGACTGTGAACGCCAGAAGAACAGATTGGGCAAAAAAGATAGATGATGCACTCTGGGCCTATAGAACTGCTTTTAAAACACCAATTGGTATGTCACCATATAAGTTGGTGTTCGGAAAGGCCTGCCACTTGCCTGTGGAACTTGAACATAAAGCTTGGTGGGCACTGAAACAGCTGAACCTAGACATTGAGGCTGCGGGCACAACGAGAATCACTGAATTACATGAGCTTGATGAGTTCTGATATCTGGATTTGGAGAGCACAAGGTTGTACAAGGAAAAAATGAAGAGGTTGCATGACCAGAATATTGTTGAGTGACATTTCAACCCCGGGGACAAGGTATTGCTCTATAACTCAAGATTAAGGCTATTTTCGGGTAAATTCAAGTCACGATGGCCTGGCCCATTTCGAGTTGTCGAAGTATTCCCTTCAAGGGCTGTGGAGATTGCCTTAGGGAAAGACTCTCACACGTTTAGAGTCAATGGGCAGAGATTGAAGCTATATGTAGGCATGAATGAACCAAAAGAAGTGACAGAGATCCACCTGACGGAACCTCAGAGGTTGGGCGAACCATAAATGTACTTATCTGCATCGTGCCGCGACGTTAAATCAGGCGCTGCATGGGAGGCAATCCATGAATATTGTTGTTTTTTTTGTTTTCTTATGTAATGTTAAAAATAATAATAATAAAAAAATATCCTTGCACCGCGACCGCGATAAATGACGAGTAGTCTATCTCGAATTTGCTCAACCCACTACGACCGCGGTAAAACGAGAACATTCTGCCTCGAGTTATTAAACTCACCGCGGCAGCGGTAGGACCGCGGTCGACCGCGACAATTCGCTACTTTTCGTCGCCAGGTAAGTAAAAATTTCAATTTTTATTATTTTTTTCTCTTCGTTTTCTAATTTCCCCTCCTCTTTATTTCTCTAACACCCCCCCTGCCCACCCCCCTCACTTTTCCAATTCCTTTCTCTCTCTAACCCTAACCCAACGCTCCCCTCCTCTCTTCTTCTTCTTTTTCTTCCTTTTCACTTTTCTCCCATTCACTCCCATCTCCCACTCTCACTCAACCTCAATTCCTCTCACTCTCTACTCATCCCAGGTATGGCATGCTTCTCTCTCTTCTTGTATTTTGTTTTAGTGTTTTGGTAGTTTAATGTTTTAAGTATGTAGTGTTTTCGTAGATTTTTTTCTTTTGATTTTCCTTTTTACTTTTTCATGGGTTATATGCCTAATATTGTAGAGAAGTGTGTGCACAATGTTGTAGATATGTATGTCCTTGTGTGTGTAAGACTAGTTGTTATGGGGTGGATTGGTGAAGTACAAATTGTTGATTTGGGGGATGAATTGATGTATCCTTGAGGGCTAATGCGTTAGGATAGTGCCTTGCTCACAAGGTGCTTGTAGAATTGCCCCAATGGAGTTCTAAGGGCTAATGTGACCATGGTAGTGGTGAAGTCTGAGTAACCACCCATGGTTTATACAACTCACACCCTCACTAATAGAAGATTCTGTGTTTGACAGGTACAATGCATCCATATAGGAAGAGACGCAACACAGGGTCCTCTGCTAGTGGACCGGGCAGTTCTTCGAGAGCTCGGGGTCAAGCTAGTGCGGAATAGTTTGACCACACTAGATTTGTCTCCAAACTGCCTGAGGACAGGTATAATGCCAAGGTGTCAAAGAAATTATTACCGGAGGTGCATATTGACCGGGTAGCTTTGCAAGTGGAATGCCCGAATATCTTTGCTGAGTTGAGGAGGTGCCAGCTGGACATCTTCTTTGAGGAACCGGATGAGGCAAATGTACAGATGGTGAGGGAATTCTATGCTAACTGCCCGGAACATGAGAATGGGATTGTCACAGTATGCAACACCCGGGTAAATGCATCGTTCGAGGCCATCCACCGAGTGTACCGGCTGCTAGTATTCACCGGGGATAAAGATTGTTACATTGTTTCTCATCGCCCAACTATCTGGTGGAGACCAATTCTAGAAGCACTATGTGTGTCTGACAAGGAGTATATATAGACAAAGCACCGGATCACATTGAACCCACAGTCTCTCAATTGGGAGTCTAAGTGTTGGCTCACAATTATCAACAGCCGATTGCTACCCTCTAGCAATACCACTGATGTCAATGGGCCGAGAGCAACAACTATATATTTTTTTATGACCCATCAGGACTTTGATGTTGCCAAACTCCTCCATGATGAGATGTTCATTCTCTCGCCAGAGGTACTCAAAGGATTTTACTTCCCCTCTCTGGTTACCAGGTTGTGCTGTGCTGCAAGAGTCTCTGAAAATCCCAGAATTAATGGGAAATTGCCACTGAAAGCCCCGTTCCGGGATAGCAAAATCACAATTGGAAGAGAGTTGGTAGTGATAGTTGAGGAAGATGATGAAGCTGATGACGATACTAAGGATGCTGAGGACGCTGCTGTCTCACCACCACTGAGAGCTGATGAGGCGGGCCCATCACAGGCCCACCGAAGTACCTGCATGACAGCCCTGGAACAAGAAATGATTGGTCTCCGCACTTCTGTCAATGATCTGGGCACCAGAGTTGACACTCTGACCACTCAACAGGCTAAGTCGGAGAAAAAGATTATGGGATGGCTTCGAGCGCTAGGACGAGCATGTAACCTCGATCCTTGCACCATCTATGATCAGGAGTGATCTTCAGGGAAGTCCCCCTACCTTACTATGCTTTATATTTGTTGACATGGGGACATGCCAAAATTTTAAGTGCGGGGTGGGTGATGGCTGTTGTTGTAAAAAGAATGTATAACTTTGTATGATGTTGCTTTCTTTTTGATTGTTTGGTATTGTAGGGTCATGTTAGTAAACTTCGACTTGGCCCGAAGGTGACACCTTTCGACATGTCTCTTGAGGGACATTAGTCGAACAAAAAAAATAAAAAAAAAGAATATAAGTACTCTTCCTGATGAGGATCCTTTAGACAATTTCTTGAGGGAAGTAAGTCTAGAGAAAACACCAATAAAGATTTTTTTTTAAATTTTAGGTAGTTTAGTAACTCCCCCTTGGTTTTTCTTTGGGCCACAGTTCTTTTCCAAGGTTTTAGCTTGAATGGGGTGTCGGTAGTTTTTGTTTATTTTGTTTTTAATTTTTAGTTAGTATTGATGGGCTACGAGCTGAAATAGAAACAGAAACCTTTGGTGTTAATACACCTGAACACAATCGACACTAGAGTGTAACGCTTAGTCTCAGGGATTGACTCTTGCTAAAGTGCCTTAAATTTGTATGTTTGTAACTGACTTGAACATTCAAAAGAGAGTGTCTTGATAAACCAATCTGGAGTGAATCATGTGCCATGTGTGTGTGAGTTGTACTGTATTTTATGCTTTACATTTGATGCCTAGAACTTGCTCCGTGTGTCTGCAAAGAGAAATAATAGCTCCATTCAATCTTAAAAGTGATATAGGCATTTCTTTGTTAAGCCAGATATATAAAGTAAACCCACCTAAATGTAATACATCATAGTTAACCCCGTTGAGCCTATAAGTTTGTTTCTTTGGCAACCACATTACGAACCTTACCCAATTGTTTGAATAGCCATCTGTTTGAACCCTTTTTACCTCCCATGAACACTTGAATGGCCTTGAAATATGCAAAAGTTAAAGTGTGGGTGGTGGTTTGGTTTTTGAGTGGAACAATGAAATAGAGGAAATGTGCAGTTTTTGGAAAAGTAAAAGAAGAAGCACCACTTAAAAAAAAAAGAAAAAAAAAGAAAAGATAAAAGAATGAATAAATGTAGTAGTGGACAAAGTGATGGCTTGATACAAATGCACCTAAAGGAATGAGATGTTAATAAAAATGTGGTTGAGCGTCTGGTTGACATAAGTATGATTTTGGAGTTTAATATGGTTGTATTAAAAGTGATTAGGGAGGTTAGTCACTATATCCAAATATATCCTACCCGTCCCTTAGACTACATTACAACCAAGTGAAGTCCTAATTGATCTTAGACTGAATAGGCTCGATTAGTAGAGTAGTACATTACGAGCAAGCTTATAGTGCATCTTTGTGGCATGTGAATGTTCTTTTCGAGAGTGAGTGAATTTTGTCTATCTGAGTTCCTAATTGTTCTTGATATTACTATTCGTGGAACTACTCTCTTGTGTGATATGAGGGCATGTGATTCACGAAAGAAAGGTAAGTCTTGACCTCTGTATAGAGTAGTTTGAGTAAGTACGAATATTGCACGACACGTGAGATTCGACTTTTGAGGCAAAAGTTGTTCACTACTAGGTGCAACTTTGGTGAATTGTTCTTGGTGTGATTCGTTAAAGGAAAAACTTCGGGAAGGAACTTTGATAGAGTGTGGTGGATTGCTCGAGGACTAGCAATGTTTTAAGTGTGGGGTGTTGATATTAGGCTATATAGACGATATTTACATCATAAATGTACCATGCTTTATTGTTGTTTTGAATGCTAAATGATAACAAAATGCTCTAATTGGTGTTCTTTTGCTTCGCAGGGACTAATCCAAGTTAGGAAGAGATCATGAAGTGTTTTGGAGTCAAGAAGGTGGATAAAAGGCCAATCGTGAAGAACCCGAGCAAAAATAAGCAAGAAAGAGGCAAAGAGGACTGAGCTGGAAGCCACCGCGACCGCTATAGGCTAAGGGATCGAGGCAGAATGTTGTCTTTCACCGCGGTCGCGCCGCGTTCTGCCGCGGCCGCGATGAACTGTGTAGCTGCCAGAATTTTGGGACCAAAGTGTAAATCGGGGAAAACTTATTCCAAACCCTTATAAACTCAAAAATCTCGACCAAGAAAGTTTTAAGCTTGTTTTTAGAATACTTTGGAGAAAGAACAAGTGTGAGAAGAGCAATCAAACATTAGAGTTTTTCTATCTTCTCTTTATTATTGCAATTACACATTATGAACAATTTAGTAGTTTTATCTTGTTTTGTTATGAGTAGCTAATTCCTCAATCTAGGGTTTTGATGGAACCTATTAAAGGATGAACCTCTTGTTATGTTAATATAGTTTGCCCAGTTTACTCTCTATTTGTTCAACTACGTTCTTGTTGTAGTTAATTGATAGGAACCACAATTAGCTATACCTATTTAATGTGCATAACTCGGGAGAGAGTGCATATTTAGGTAATTGTTGAACAACACCACTCCCAAAGTATATGAGGGATCAATAACTGAGGGTTTAAATGTGGGATTAGGGATAACAAAGCCTTGGGTACAATCTAAAGTGAGCTGTAATAAACAAAGCCAGCTAGCATAAATCGGGAGAGTGCGTCTAGTAAATTGTCGTGATTACTTGGGATAGATTTACGGTAATAAGAGTGTTCATGATTGATAGAGACGAATAGACAAATTTATATGAAACATAACCGGAAGGGACTCCATCAATAGGGGAAATCATAACCTTAGATATTTCTCTTAATTGTTTACAACATAATCATAGTCTGTCTTTATTTGCTTAATTACAATCAGTCGTTGTTAGTAGAAATATCCTCAATTGTTATTCAAAACGTTTGGGAAGTTGATTACGTAGAGTTTCGTAAGTCTAACAAGAGTAATTGATAGGTTAATTCCTTGTGGGTTAGACTTTGGGCGAAATACTCAGATTATATTTTCAACGTCCGCGTGTTCTTTTTATAAGGCATAGTTGGGCGTGATCAGCAACCAAAAAATATCGGAACAAATGAAACTATTATAGTGAGGTTTGGCTATACAACTTAGAAAATCGTTTCAATGCAATTAAGATCTTTGGTTATAATGTAACCCTCAGGGGTTGGCATGGTGGCAATTGACTTGAGCCTTGGGGTTTGCTCCTTTTCAAGGTCTCAAGTTCGAAACCCACTGGGTGCAAACAATTTCTGAGGGCCATCGGACTGGGTAAAACCTGAATTATCCGTGGTTCACTTGCGAGAAACTCCTTGCCGAGGGCCTATGCACCCCCGGGAATAGTCGGGGCTCGAAGAGACTTGGACACCCGGTGCAAATAAAAAAAAGATCTTTGGTTATAATGTGTTATAACTGTGCTTATAAGTCTATATATATGTATATGAGCAGTTAATCTCTTCCTGGAATTGTTTGATTCTTTTCTTTTTTATGTCATCATGTATGTTATTATCCAATAATATGCAATTTAGTGTTGCAGCCTTCTGTATCTCAATTTATATGAACTTTTCTACTTTGAAACTTTTGGAAAAGTTAATATTATTTCATACTACAAATTTAAATTTATTTAACTATTCAAACGTTTAAAATCTTTATTAAAAAAAATAAAAATGTTGACGGAGGTAAATCTTTGCCTGCTAGGCAAGTGGATAGCAAATTGATAACTGGTCCAATAGGTGACCTGTTGGTATAAAAATAACTTACTAAAAGTTACCCACTAACTTACTAAAGTTTCTAAACTCGGCCCAAACTTTCCACCATATATACCTCAGGAAAACCCTTTCACTATGTTTTTTTGGGTACATAGGGAAAAATTAATACGGGGCCCACAAAATGCCATTTGGCAAACAAAGACCGCCTCTCACAACTATGACGTGTCATGCCTCACATAGAATAAAAAATTGCCTGACTACACTATCAAAAACTTACTTGTTTTATGTATACTTTTCCAACAATTAAATCACATTTTCTTGGAATTTTTACTATCTAATCTAAGCTGATATCCTTTTTGGTTTTCACGTTTACAGGCATCAACGAGAGGCTGGAGGTTCGAAAATATACCCTTGAGTCTAAGGGTTTCAAGTTCAGCAAGACTAAAATGGAGTACCTAGAGTGCAAGTTTGACGTCGAGTCAACGGAAGTGGGATTAGACGTGAGGCTTGAATCAAAGGTCATCCCCAAAAGGGACAGTTTCAAGTACCTTGGGTCGATTATACAAGGGATGAGAAGATCTACGAGGATGTCACACACCGTATGAGGGTGAGATGGATGAAGTGGAGGTTAGCGTCTGGAGTCCTGTGTGACAAGAAAAGTGCCAGCAATTCTCAAAGGTAAATTTTAGAGGGCGGTGGTTAGACCAACCATGTTGTATGGGGCTGAGTGTTGACCAGTTAAGAACTCACATATCCAGAAGATGAAAGTATCTGAAATGAGGATGTTGAGGTAGATGTGCGGGTACACTAAGTGTCACGACTGGGATTTCCCACCTCAGGAGTCGTGATGGCGCCTACTAATGTGAGCTAGGCAAGCCAATTATTGAACCATCTACCTTTTTACCAATTTTATTCTCTTTAATAATTATGAAGAAATAACATTTAAACGATGGAGTATAACATAAGCGGAAGAAAACAATAAGCCATCTGAACATGGATATCTATTACAACTGTTTGAGTCTCGACTACCCAGAACTGGTGTTACAGTTTCACAGACGGTCTAAGAATACTACAAATAAAGGTCTAAAAGAATTAATTACAATACTGTTTCTGGAAATACATGTAAGAAACAGAAAAGTAGATAGAAGGAGACACCAAGGCCTGCGGACGCCTACAGGACTACCTCGTGTCGCCTGGTGATCAAGAATTAGCAATCTCATTGTGGTCCGAAGTCCACAACACTGGGGTCTGCACAAAAGAGTGCAGAGTGTAGTATCAGCACAACTGACCCCATGTGCTGGTAAGTGCCTAGCCTAACCTCGGCGAAGTAATGACGAGGCAAGGACCAGACTACCAAATAAACCTGTGCAGTTCAATTATATACAGTGAGAAAGAAATACAGAAATAAATAACTAAAGTTTGGAGGGGGAAACATGCCTCGGGTAATAGCAGGTAAAACAAAATATCAAGAGAATTATTAAGAAATCAAAACCACCCGCTAACAAGAAAAGGGGAACAAAGGCAGGTTTCACTTTCTTTTCATTTCTCATGGCAGACATGCCACCCGCTCCCATTTCACTTGTCTTGTGGTAGGCGTACCACCCGCTCCCATTTTATTATATCCTGTGGTATGCGTACCACCCGCTCCCATTTCATTATATCTTTGTTGCAGCGCGCAACCCGACCCACATATAATATTGTTGCGGCGTGCAACCCGATCCACATATAATATTATTGCGACGTGCAATCCGATCCACATATAATATTATTGCGGCGTGCAACCCGATCCATATATAATATTATTGCGGCGTGCAAACCGATCCATATATAATATTTACAATTATAACGAGAGTCCTAATAAGAGATCAATAAGGTCTACACTGTCCCGGCAAGGGATTCAACAGCATAAGCAATCACGTCCTGGCAAGGGAGAAACAACTATAACCAAACTTGATACCACACCTAACTACCTCAGCTATAACCAACCTTATTCTGACACCTAACTACCTCAGCTATACCCATAATCCCTACCCAACACAAAGAATTATCAACCTAAGCATTCGTAATATCAATTAAGAACACAATGCAAAGGAACCACAATTCAACAATAGCCCGGCAAGGGGGTAACATAATGATCTCTTCTCTTTCTCACTCTTACTTCACAACTCGAGCCAATGCTCTATAGTTTCAATTATCACGTATACTTTCACAACTCATTTCACAACTCGAGCCAATGCTCTAAAAGTTCAGTCACTTATACTTTCACAATTTCGCTATACAATTTGAGCCAACACTTCTCAATGTTCATAGGTTTCTTTCCACAAACTTTATACAACAATTAGAAATCTTCACCAAGGCATGAATAATACAACGAAATCATGAAAATAACAATATAAGACTCACGATCATGCTTGACACTAACGTATAGATACTCGTCACCATGCCTATACGTCGTACTCAACAAGAAGCAAATAGCAAATAGGACACAACTCCTAATCCCTCAAGCTAAGGTTAGACCAAACACTTACCTCGATGCCACGAACGCAATTTAAGCCTCAACTATCGCTTTACCTCTTGATTCTACCACCAACTCACTCGTATCTAGCCACAAGTTACTTAATTATATTAATAAACACTAAATGAATCAACCCCAATGCATGAAAATGAGTTTTCCAAAGTTTTACCCAAAAAATCAAAATTATCCCTGGGCCCACATGGTCAAAATCCGAGGTTCGGACCAAAACCTGATTACCCATTACCCCACGAACTCAAATATATAATTTGTTTTGAAATTGGACCTCAAATCGAGGTCTAAATCCCCAATTTTTGGAAAACCTAGGTTGTACCCAAAACACTCAATTTCCCCCATGAAAATCATTGATTTGAAGTTGAAATCATGTTAAAAGATGTTAATGATTGAAGAAAACTAGTTAAAAATGACTTACAATTGATTTGGAGAAGAAAGGTTGTTTGAAAAATCGCCTCTTATGTTTTTAGTATTTTTGAAAATTGCAAAATAACTGAAAATCTCGTCTATTTATACCCATCTCAGACCCCCTGTGCGGACCGCATAAAAAGGACTGTGACCGCGGAGGTCCACCGTGGACTGCATCAAAAGGACTGCGACCGCGGAGCTCCACCGCGGACCGCAAGAAATCGAGTGCGGCCGCGAAGGCTTGGCCTTGCTCACCGCGGACCGCACAAATCCCACCGCGGCCACAAAGCTTCCACCACGGACCGCGAGACTTGGCTTCAGAGACCTGCAACTTCTTTGAATTTGCAAATTTTTTCCTATGTGTAAAAATATCCCGAAACTCACCCGCGGGGCTCCAAACCAAATGTCATACTAACTCAAAAATATCATATGGACTTACTCATATAATCAAATCATTAAAATAACCTCATGAATAACAAATCAAATCTCGAGACCAATGAAATTTTCTCAAAACTTTTTTAAACATAAATTTTGCAATTTAAGTCCAAATCACGTCACATGACATCCGTTTTTTACCAAATTTCACAAAAATGTCTTAAATCATATATAAGACCTGTACCAGGCACCAGAACAAAAAATACGGGCCCGATACCATCATGTTCTAATCAAATTTCATTTCAAATTTCTTTAAACAATTCCAGAAAACAATTTCCTTTAAAAAATTCATTTCTCGGGCTTGGGACCTCGGAATTCGATTCCGGGCATACGCCCAAGTTCCATATTTTCTTACGGACCCTCTTGGACCGTCAAATCACGGGTCCGAGTCCGTTTATCCAAAACATTGACCGAAGTCAAATTAGCTCATTTTATAATCAAAACTTATCATTTTCACAGATTATCATGTTTAAGCTTTATGGCTACGCGCCCGGACTATGCACACAAATCGAGGTAACTCTAAATGATGTTTTTAAGGTCTCAGAATATAGAAGTTCATTTAAAACAAGTGATGACCTTTTGGGTCATCATATTCTCCACCTCTAAAACAACCATTCGTCCTCGAACGGACAAATGAAGGAAGTACCCGAGTCGGGGAAAAGATGGGGATAACGGCTCTGCATATCAGACCCGAGCTCCCAGGTTGATGCCTCAGGAGGCTAACCTCTCCACTGAACACAAACAGAAGGAAAACTCTTCGACCTCAACTGACGAACCTGCCGGTCTAGAATGGCTACCGGATCTTTCTCATAAGCCAAGTCCTTATGCAACTGGATAGTGCTGAAATCTAACACGTGGAATGGATCGCCGTGATACTTCCGAAGCATGGACACATGAAACACGGGATGCACGGCTGATAAGCTCGGCGGCAAAGCAAGTCTATAAGCCACCTCTCCCACTCGATCAAGAATCTGAAACGGGCCAATGAACCTAGGGCTAAGCTTGCCCTTCTTCCCAAATCTCATCACGCCCTTCATAGGCGACACTCAGAGCAATACCCGCTCACCAATCATAAAAGCCACATCTCAAACCTTGCAGTCTGCATAACTCTTTTGCCTGGACTGAGCTGTACGAAGCCTATCCTGAATAATCCTGACCTTGTCCAAAGCCTCCCAAACCAGATCCATACCCAACAATCTAGCCTCTCCCGGATCAAACCATCCAACCAGAGATCGACACCGCCTACCATATAAAACCTCATAAGGAGACATCTGGATACTCGACTAGTAACTGTTGTTGTAGGCAAACTCTACTAGAGGCAAAAACTGATCCCACGAGCCTCCAAAATCAATGACACAAGCTCGGAGCATATCCTCCAAAATCTGAATAGTCCACTTGGACTGCCCGTCGGTCTGAGGATGAAACGCTGTACTTAACTCAACCTGGGTGCCCAACTCTCGCTAAACTACTCTCCAGAAACGCGAGGTAAACTGCGTACCTCGATCCGAAATGATAGATACAGACACATCATGAAGACAAACAATCTCCCAGATATAGATCTCAACTAACCTCTCAGATGAATAGGAGACTACCACATGAATGAAATGCGCTGACTTGGTCATCCTATCAACAATGACCCATACTACGTCGAACTTCCTCCGAGTCTGTGGGAGTTATGAAATCCATAGTGATCTGCTCCCACTTCCACTCGGGAAGCTCAATCCTCTGAAATAAACCACCAGGCCTCTGATGCTCGTACTTAACCTGCTGACAATTCAAACACCGAGCTACATATGCAACAATATCCTTTTTCATTCACTGCCACCAATAATGCTGCCGCAAATCTTGATACATCTTCGCGGCGCCCGAATGAATAGAGTACCGGGAGCTATGGGCCTCCTCTAAAATCAACTCTCAGAGCCCATCCACATTAGGCACACAAACTCGACCCTGCAATCTCAAAACTCCGTCATCATCTAAGGTAACCCGCTTGGCACCCCCGTGCTGCACCGTGTCTCTAAGGACACACAAATGGGGATCATTGTACTGCCGATCATGAATACGCTCCAATAAAGAAGAACGAGCGACCATGCAGGCCAATACACGACTAGGCTCAGAAATATCCAACCTCACGAACCGATTGGCCAAGGCCTGAACATCCAAGGCAAGCGGCCTCTCACCGACCGGAATATAAGCGAGGCTGCCCATATTATATAACTTCCTACTCAAGGCATCGACCACTACATTGGCCTCTCCCGGGTGATATAAGATAGTGATATCATAATCCTTCAACAACTCCAACCACCTCCTCTGCCTCAAATTCAGTTCCTTTGTCTTGAACAAATACTGAAGACTTTTGTGATCCGTGAACACCTCACATGCCACGCCATACTGATAATGTCTCCAAATCTTCAATGCATGAACAATGGCTGCCAACTCCAAGTCATGAATCAGATAGTTCTTCTCATGAATCTTCAACTATCGTGAAGCATAGGCAATGACCTTGCCATCCTGCATCAACACTGCACCAAGCCCAATACGAAATGCATCACAATAAACTGTATAAGGTCCTGAACCTGCGGGCAAAACCAACACCGGTGCCGTAGTCAGAGCTGTCTTGAGCTTCAGAAAGCTCGCCTTACACTTGTTTGACCATTTGAACTGGACACCTTTCTGGGTCAACCTGGTCATCGGGGCTATGATAGATGAGAACCCCTTTACGAACCAAAGGTAGTAGCTTGCCAATCCTAAAAAACTCCGAATCTCTGTAGCTGATGCTGGTCTAGGCCAGTTCTTGACTGGCTCAATCTTCTTCGGATCAACTTGAATACTCTCTGCTGATACAACATGACCCAGAAATGCAACTGAACTCAACTAGAACTTACACTTCGAGAACTTAGCATATAACTGACTATCCCTCAAGGTTTGAAGAACCACTCTGAGATGTTGCTTGTGCTCCTCCCGGCTGCAGGAATATATCAAAATATCATCAATGAAGACTATCACGAACGAGTTCAAATAAGGCCTGAATACTCGGTTCATCAAATCCATAAAAGCTACTGGGGCATTGGTCAACCCAAATGACATGACCCGGAACTCATAATGCCCGTACCGAGTGTAGAAAGCTGTCTTAGGGACATCGGATTCCCTAATCCTCAACTGATGGTAGTCATATCTCAAATCATCTTTGAAAACACCTTAGCACCCTGAAGCTGATCAAACAAATCATCGATCCTCGGCAATGAATACTTATTCATGATTGTAACCTTGTTCAACTGCTGGTAATCAATACACATTCTCATTGATCCATACTTCTTCTTAACAAACAACACTGGCGCACCCTAAGGAGAAACACTAGGTCTAATGAAACCCTTCTCAAGCAAGTCTTGCAACTGTTTCTTCAACTCTTTCAAATCCGGCGAGGTCATACAATACGGCGGGATAAAAATAGGTTGAGTGCCCGGAGCCAAATCAATGCAAAAGTCAATATCCCTGTCAGGTGGCATACCTAGCAGGTCTGAAGGGAATACCTCAGGGAACTCACAAACAACAGGCACAGAATCCATAGATGAAACCTCAGCACTGGAATCGTGAACATATGCCAAATAGGCCAAACACCCCTTGTCGACCATACACCGAGCCTTCACATGCGATATAACACTGTGGGTAGAATGACGAAAAGTCCTCTCCACTCTAAATGAGGCATACCCTGTAAATCTAAGGTCACAGTCTTGGCATGACAGTCCAAGATAGCGTGGTAAGGTGATAACCAGTCCATCCTCAATATAACATCGAAATCGACCATGTCTAAAAGTAACAAATCTACACGAGTCTCAACACCCCCAATCACCACGATACAAGAGTGGATTCGATCAACTATAATAGAATCACCCACCGGTGTCTACATATAAGCAGGAACACCCAATGAATCACTAAGCATGATCAGATACGGTGCAAAATAAGATGACACATATGAGTATGTAGACCCTGGATCAAACAACACTGAAGAATCTCTATCACAAACCAGAACTGTACCTATGATAACTGCATCTGAAGCCTCAGCCTGGGGCTTGGCTGGAAGAGCAAAGCATCAGGGCTGGGCCCCACCACCCTGAACTACATCTCTGGGATGGCCTGTAGCTGGCTGGCCTCCACCTCTAGTGGCTTGAGCTCTACCTCTAGCACCTCTACCCCCACCCTAGCTGGTTGGGCGGTTTGTGGAATACCTGGGGCCTGAACCATACTGCGGGAACCCTGCTGCTAAGATTGAGTACCCACCAACCTCGGACAAGTCCTATTGATATGACCATACTCGCCACACTCAAAACATACACCTGAGTGCTCTAATACCAACTTGTCACGACCCAGATTTTCCACCTCGGGAGTCGTGATGATGTCTACTAATGTGAGCTAGGCAAGTCAATTATTGAACCATCTACCTTTTTACCAATTTTATTTTCTTTAATAATTACGAAGAAATAACATTTAAATGACGGAGTATAACATAAGCGGAAGAAAACAATTAGCCATCTGAACATGAATATCTATTACAACTGTTTGAGTCTCGACTACTTAGAACTGGCATCACTGTTTACAGATGGTCTAAGAATACTACAAATAAAGGTCTAAAAGAATTAATTACAACACTGTTTCTGGAAATACATGTAAGAAACAAAAAAGTAGATAGAAGGAGACGCCAAGGCCTACAGATAGCTACAGGACTACCTTGGGTCGCCTGATGATCAAGAATCAGCAATCTCACTGCGGTCCGAAGTCCACAACACTGGGGTCTGCACAAAAGGGTGCAGAGTGTAGTATCAGCACAACCGACCCCATGTGTTGGTAAGTGCCTAGCCTAACCTCGGCGAAGTAGTAACGAGGCTAGGACCAGACTACCAAATAAACTTGTGCAGTTCAATTATATACATCGAGAAAGAAATACAGAAATAAACAAGTAAAGTTGGAAGGGGGAAACATGCTTCGGGGAATAGCAAGTAAAACAAAATATCAAGAGAATTATTAAGGAATCAAAACCATCCGCTAACAAGAAAAGGGGAACAAAGGCAGATTTCACTTTCTTTCCATATCTCATGGCAGGCGTGCCACCCGCTCCCATTTCAATTGTCTTGTGGTAGGAGTACCACCCGCTCCCATTTTATTATATCCTGTGGTAGGCGTACCACCCGCTCCCATTTTATTACATCTTTTTTGCGGCATGCAACCCGATCCACATATAATATTGTTGCGGCGTGCAACCCGACCCGCATATAATATTGTTGCGGCGTGCAACCCAATCCACAACAATATTTACACATATAATATTGTTGCAGCATGAAACCCAATCCACATATAATATTATTGCGGCGTGCAACCCGATCTATATATAATGTTGTTGCGGCGTGCAACCCGATCCACATATAATATTATTACGGCGTGTAAGTGATCGCTGCCGACTCGACACTACACTATGGTAGGAAGAGCGGGTCGCAATAGCTTTTACCCGAATAGAGGCCCGGGATCGAATTTTCACAGGGAGCTAGTAGTGGAGTTGTATTTTCTATCTAGCACAGAGTTGCGATTGTGCTTCTAATGTCACTTCAATTTTTTTTGAGTTTTTGAATTTATAACCACTATTATAAAACAATGGATTAAAGCTAAATTATGCTAGGAGGATATTGCTAAGTTGTAATTAATGGGAAGAAGAACTCTAGGGTCGTAGTATCACCTAGGTGGCTAATTGACGAGTGGATGTTACTAAGGATAGATTGACATATTTGGGGATTATGCTGAAACCCTTGCACAATTGCACTTACTCTCACACCTCTCAGTAAAGAGAGTGATTTTGCCAAATTGACTCTGTCGAGACCAATTGAATAGGCCAATGAGACCAAACAACTAGGGTTCAAGTAGGGTGATTACTCTCTCGAGATTTAACCCGTTAATTGGGACTACCATTTCTCATGGGTCCATCCCAATTTCTTATTGAGTCAATTTTGGGGTCATAGACTCTCTTTCTCAAGAAGAGTTAAACCCACTAAGCTTGAATCAGCGTTTGCAACCACCAATTCTTGAATAAAAACATAAAATCAACCCAAATAGCAAACACCCAATATCAATCTTACCCTAGATGGCAACACCCATCAATTACCCACACTAGGGTTGAGACACAACCCTAGCTAATGGGTTTAGCTACACATAATTAAAGAAGAAACTGAAGAAATAGATGAAGAACTAAACATATTAATTAATTACTAAGAAAAAATTACAATAATCTATTGTTCATGGGAAGCAAAATATGCCAAAATGTCTACAACACCAAGCGCAACTTTCGTCTCAAGTTCCCAGATAAAAACCAATACCTAATACTAGTAAAATGTTTTATTTATACTAGGCTAGAAAAACTGGACAAAAATACCCCTGCGGGGTCAGTGCGGGCCGCACAAATTGGACAGTAGCCGCACGGGTTCTTGGACTTCAACTGTTTGTTGACTTGAATTGGGGGACGCGGACCGCGTGGAAGTGTACCACGGCCGCGATGGCAACTGGTGCGGTCCGCGCAGTCATGAATGCGGATCGCATGATCAAAAGTGCCCATCTTTGAACCTTATGAACGCGGACCGCACAAAGCAGGAGTGCGGCCGCGAAGCTTCACCGCGGACCGTACAAATCCTACCGCGGCCGCGTGACTTTAAGCCTAAATATGTCATGTCTCTGAACCTCCTAGTGCGGCCACGGTCACTGTTACGCGGTCCACACTAGGCCCTTTCTTCTTCAATTCTCTTTGTCTTTGATACTTGAGCAGGTTTCACTCTTTTTTGAGTTGATCTTTGACATTTCGTCACTTTGTCGATCAAACCTGCAATCAAGCATAACTTGTGAGCATTTTGGGACTACTTTGTATCAATTTATACTCAAAGCATAGGCAAGTTGGGGCATAAACACGTAAAAATTCTAAGTTATCAACTCCCCCAAACTTAAGCCTTTGCTTGGCCTCAAGCAAACAAAATAAAACCCACCCCTTAAAGGAACGTCCAAGTAATTCCAGCTATCCTGAAATAACCTCAACAAGCATCAATTGGGACTAACAATTGCCCTCAATACGAATGCATCATTAACTTATTTAAAACTTTGAAAACTATGGATCAAGTGTGACACAAGAGCATTAAGAGTTGACACATTTCATCAAAGAGCTTTTTACTTACTTTGGTCATTGTGGAATCCAAGCTCCCACATCCTCAACTCTTCCTAAGCGAACCTCACCTTTTAAGTATTGACACACAAACCGAGGTTAATGGAATTTTTCTCATCTCTCTCAAGAAGAAGGTCACAAGTCCGGCTCTAAGTACCATATGCTTGCCCTTTATGTAAGTATCCACTAATGTAAGCTCCCTTCAACTCGAGATCAAATAGGGCTTTTGTAGAGTCATTGTGAAGGCTTTTAGGTAAGGGTAGGACATAATTTTATTCAAGTGGGTTCAATCTTCCCTTAAGCATTTCTTTTGATTCATTTTGGCACAACTTTCTTGACTCTTTTGAGTATTTCACTTCTTTACAAGGGGTTAGAGAGACACATTGTCACTCTTTCTTATACAATTCAAAACATTTCTCCTTTTTCTACTTTTTGCACACACCTTTTTCACTTTTGTTTTCCTTGAGTCCCTTTTTTTTATTCTTGTTCAAATTGGACTTTCTTTTTGTCTTTTTCTTTTCTTGCTTTTTCATTGCCTTCCTTTTCTTTTGCTTTTGTACCTTTTTACCACTTTGTTTCCTTTCTTGTCTCTCCCCCCAAATTTAGATATTTGTCATTACTCAAGGGAAGATTTGGGTGCCAAGAGAGGGTAATCATTTAGAATGGGTATAGGCTTGTAGCATTGGTTCTTGAAAGAAAAAGGTTTAAGGCTCAAAAGGGTTAACTAGGGATCATCTCATTGGTAGGCTATGGAATTGTTCAATTTAACATTTGGATCAAGTAGATCCTATAATCACTTCTCAAGTCAAATTTCACCTAGGATTTCGCCTCAACAAACATTTAGGGCAAGTTCTAGACCATTGGCTCAGAACTTGGACTCACATTTTGATTCCTCACCACACACGCTAGGGGATTGCTAAAGACATCGAGTCGAGGGCCCATCACGACCTTAGTTTTGATTTAAGCACACAATGGTCCGAAAAGACCACATGATGCTTGTTTGGTCAACGCAAGAGTCTCAAAGCCACGACTTTCACAATCCTGAACACAACATTATGTCATTGACCATGGGATCAAACGTAAATGTGTCAGGCCCAAGTGAAGCTTTGCTTGAGGTACCTTTAACTACAACTATCAAAAACAAAAGAAAAATAAAAGAAATGAACTCAAACCCTTAAGAAGGTAGTCACGCCATCTATCATTGGGAAGAGCCACTCGGTTCGCACAATACTCCACCCTTGGAAAGAACCGTGACATTAAGAAAACCAAGGGCTTATTGGAGGCGTCAAAAACAAAACAAGAGGCTACGAGCCTAACTACAAAGCTAAAAACATTTTTTTTTGAGAAAATAGAAAATAGAATGAATATGTACAATAGGGGAGTAGAATATACAATAGGAATGAACACATACAGAAATGTAAAGTTATATACAGCCCAAAATAATAAAAAAAATCAACAAAAACATAAACTAAGAATCTATATATACATTCACCAAGATAAAAGTAGGGCGCACCCCCACGAATAAAAGCTGGCATTGTCCTCAATGCTAACTATCAAATAAGCATCCATAAACAAAGTAAAGGATATAGGAGCTCCCTAGGCCTGGTTCGTCTGCATGGGATCATCAGTGGTCCCCAAGTCCTCTGTATGTACGGGAACCTCAAACTGGTTTCCGATCTCCTGCTGCTCAGCTGCTGGGACTGGGGCCTGCTCCTGGACCGGCTGGATGATAGGTGCGTCACTGGAGGGGGTCTCCTGTGGGTCTGCTAGCTCAATAACTGCACCAACTGAACTGGGGAGCTTCCTCTTCTTCCTTGGAGGCCTGGGTGCCTGCTCTTGCTCCTGCTGTGGATGTGGCACTGGTGCTGCTGTTGGGGCTGGATCCCCGAATAGCAAGTCCAAAGGCATCTGGTCTGCCAATAGCTTGTCCACATCAGTCCTTAGCACTCTCACCGATGCCTTGGAAGCCCTTGACTTCCTCATCTTCTTGTGCTCCTTGGCAAGCTCCCTCAAAGCCTTGCCATGTGAATCCACTGCCTTAGTCAAGGCATCCTTAGTCCTCATAATCTTCTCCTGATTGTCTAGGAGCTTTTCAGTGTATCCAATGAACTGAGAGATCTGAGCAGTGGAAGGTACTGAGTGAGCCTCAATTGTAGTAGATAATATAGACAACTTGGATGTCGCAGCTGACATCCAGTTGTTCAAACTGGCTAGTGTCCGGCTCAGCTAATGGGCCGTGAAAGGATGAGTCCGGGAAGAAGGAACCCCCAGGCCAGCTGAAGTACTGGGGCCAGTAGAAGAGGATGGTCCTGAAGGCAAATCATCAACAGTGGTGGCAGCAGGCATGGTGGAAGGCTCTGTGGAGGGCTCAACAGAAGACTCTACCGCAACTGGCTCCTCAGACTGGCCAGCTGCGGTAGAAGCAGGCAACTTGCAATTTTTGTCCTTGGGGTTGTTTGACCCCTTCAAACTGTACCAGGAGAACGGAGCCACAGGTTTGACCTTGACGTCAAACGGTCTCTTCTCCACCTCCAAGTCCCGAAAATACATAGTGAGGGTGCTGGTAAAAGGGTAGTTCCGGTCATGCTCAACCCCCACTGCATAAATGGTGCGGGACATCACATTGCCCACATAGATAGGATAGCTTGCCATAATAGAAGCAATAAGAACCGCCCGTGCAGATGGAACAGTCTGATCATGGGTGGTCGGGTCAAGCCGACTGCACACAAAGGTCAACCACCCTCTAGCCTCGAAGTTGAAAGTTCTCCAAAGTATTTTGGCCCCTGCTTGTAACCACTCTAGAACCGTACCCGGGATTGCCAGGTATGAAGCTAACCACGGACGAACCTCCTCGCCCATTGCTAGCTTTTCATTGTAAAGGGACTCATCTTCATCAACGAACCCCAAGTATTCATTCAGTGCCCTCCCGGTGAATACCATATTTTTGTTTCTCACCTTGGTCACCTTAGTGCCCTTCAAGATATGGGCCACATTGCTGTAAAATTCCTTGACCATATGCTCATTCGTCTTCAAACAATTGTCTTTAAAGAACTCTCAACCCACTCGAGCCTGAAACTGTCTAAGCATATTGGAGTGTAGGGGTAGAAGGTCTTTGTCAATGAAGCTTCTCTCAAGAATCAACTTCCGTGACAGCCACCATTCCCTAAACTTGTGGAACACCACCTGACTGACAAATCGATCTTCCCAAACTTTAGGTTTTCTAGTTCGTTCAACACCCACAACCTGGGGCACACCACTGTCCGGTACCTCATTATCACTATTAGTCCCACCTTCTGCACTTTCCCCAGATACTGAAGCTATGGGGGAGGTGGAGTATTCACCGCTGCCTGCTGCTGAGCCATCAGACGACTTAGAAGGTACACGTTGTGGGGCTTGGGCAGTATGTGAAGCTGGGACTGCAGGAGCTGGTCCTGAGTCAGAAGAGAGTCTTGATAGGGTACGTACTCACTCCCCAATTGGTCATCTATAACAACTTGTTTCCTTGTTTTCAGTTTAGGTCGGGGAGTGAGTTTAACTTGTTTCCCTTTTCCTCTCCGGGAGGAGTCACCTCGGCCGGGCTGTTTGGCACCTCTTCCTCGTTGTTTTACCCTTGTCTGCAAGCAAGCATCTAACATTGTTAGTTGAAACACAGGCAATGAAATAGGTGAATGAATTAAAGTTGCAGATAACAAACAAAATTGTTGCAGACACTGCTGCAGACTAGTCACCGTGGCCCGCGCACAAGGGAGCGCAACCGCATTGGGGATACCGCAGACCGTACAAAGTCTAACGCGGTCCGCATTGATCAAGTACCAACTAAATTCCTTCTCTGAATCTAAGCACCGTAGTCTACGTAAAATGGGTACGCGACCACGTTGGGCCAGCGCGAACCGCACAAAAGTTACCGTGGCTGCGCTGGACACAAGTTATTCCTTAGTTAATCAAGCATCGTAGACCACGCGGAAGAATAACGCGGACCGTGTTAGGGCACCGCGGACCGCGCTAAGGCGACCGCGGACCGCACTGGGTCAATTTTAGGGACTAACCTAGGGTTCAATGTTTTCTTCTATTTTTGTTCAAATTTTTACCCCTACTCAGGTACCCAATCCTTAGTTACTTTAAACTAACATGAAAGCTACCCTAGTCTAACAAATTCGAAGAAAATCGTGAAGAAAAAGAAGTTACAGACTACTGGCAAGCAAATAAAATAAAAATAATAAAGTAATTAATCATGAATGCATGAAATGTTACCAGGATTAGGAAGAATGAATGCAATCTATCCAAACAAGCAATAATTTCAGTCTTGGCAGAGGATGAACAGTAGAATTAGGGTTCTAGGTTTTCAAATTTCGAAAAGGGTAAAATGAGACCCTTGGTCTCTATTTATAGATACGCAGTGGGACCCGTACTTACCTACTAGCGCGGCTGCACAAAAGCGGCCGCAGATCGCGCTGGGTTATTTGTGTGACCCTTCAGTAATCACCCTCCGCGGACCGCACATAAGTGGAACGCGGCCGCGTAAGTCCTCCGCTGACCGCACTAACTTGAACACGACCGCGGTGAAGAACTTCAGAGAGTCCCCTTCTAAACTCATGCCAGTGTGGACCGCGCAAAGTGCACCGCGGCCGCACTGGCAACTTCAGAGACTATGCAATTTTCATACTTTGTTTTGCACTGCTTCAACACAATCCCTGCAACATCTCACAAACAATTAGTTCAAAAATTCCTAAGCTACAAAGAAAATCAAAGAGAAAGAAAAAAAAGACATGGGTTGCCTCCCAAGAAGCGCCTGATTTAACATCACGACACTACACATTTTACCAACACATCACTTTAGATGAAGAAGCGCTACTACGTGGCTGCCATAGAACTTTCCAAGATAATACTTGACCCGGTGACCGTTAACTCTGAAGACTTCACCATTTTTGTTTTTTAGATCAAGAGCACCAAATGGGGTCACGAACACAACTTCAAATGGCCCACTCCATTTTGACTTGAGCTTACCCGAAAATAGACGTAGCCGGAAATTAAACAAGAGAACCATATCCCCAACTTTGAACTCCTTGCCCCGAGCATATTTGTCGTGAAGGTACTTCATTTTGTCCTTGTACAAGGACGAGCTGGAGTATGCATGGAATCTAAACTCATCGAGCTCATTAAGTTGTTCAACCCTCAGATTTGCAGCAACATCCCATTCTAAGTTCAACTTCCTCAAGGCCCACATAGCCTTGTGCTCCAATTCCACCGGAAGATGGCAAGCTTTCCCAAACACCAACCAGTACAGAGACATACCAATTGGGGTCTTGTAAGCTGTCCAATAGGCCCAAAGAGCATCATCCAATTTTTTTGACCAATCGGTCCTATTCGCATTGACAGTATTAGACAAGATACTCTTAATTTCTCGGTTGGAGACTTCCACTTGACCGCTAGTTTGAGGATGATAGGGGGTGGTCACTTTGTGATTAACTCCATATTTGGCAAGCAATGAATCAAAAGCCTTATTGCAAAAGTGAGATCCCCCGTCACTAATGATAGCACGGGGAGTGCCAAACCTCGTGAAGATACTCTTTTTGAAAAATACCACAACACTCCGGGCTTCATTGTTGGGTAAAGCCATGGCTTCAACCCACTTGGAGACATAATCTACCACCACAAGAATGTAAGTGTTTCCACAAGAGCTTACAAAAGGACCCATGAAGTCGAGGCCCCAAACATCAAAAATATCTACCTCGAGAATCGTATTGAGGGGCATCTCATCCCTTTTTGAAATTTTGCCAGCTTGTTGGCATTTATCACATCTTTTGACCACATCACCGACATCTTTAAATAAGGTAGGCCAATAAAATCTGCAACTGAGTACCTTTGAGGCCGTCTTCGCCCCGCCATGATGGCCACTATAGGGTGAATAATGGCAAGCCTCTAGGATACTCAATTGTTCCTCCTCCGGAACACATCTATGAATCACACCATCCGTGCAAATCTTGAACAAGTATGGCTCATCCCAATAGAAATCCAAACTATCCCGCTTGAGCTTTTTCCTTTGGTTAGAAAGAGCTCACATGGGATTATTCCGGTCACAAGGTAATTGGCAATATCAGCGAACCACGACATTCCACTCATTGACACCGCAAGGAGTTGCTCATCGGGAAATGTATCATTGATCTCAAGGCCGTCACAAGGCCTCCCCTCCTCCTCCAAACGGGACAAGTGGTCCGCCACTTGATTCTCACTACCCTTCTGGTCAACAATTTCTAAATTAAACTCTTGAATAAGAAGAACCCATCTCATCAATCTTGCCTTTGAATCTTTCTTGGTCATCAAATACTTAAGGGCGGCATGGTCGGTGTGCACAATAACTTTGGCCCCCATAACGTAAGGACAAAACTTTTCCATAGCAAAAACAATAGCTAATAACTCCTTTTCGGTGACTGTGTAGTTCCTTTGAGCCTCATTCATGGTCTTGCTTGAGTAGTACACCGGATGAAACAACTTTTTGATCCTTTGGCCTAAAATCGCCCCCACCGCAATGGCACTAGCATCACACATGAGCTCAAATGGTAAGCTCCAATTTGGTGCGGTGATGATGGGGTAGTTGTCAGCTTTTGTTTAAGGAGTTCAAAAGCCTCCATGCACTTCTCATCGAAAACAAACTTGGCATCTTTCTCTAGTAACTTGCACAACGGGTTAACTACCTTAGAAAAATCTTTGATGAACCTCCGGTAGAAACCCGCATGCCCAAGAAAACTCCTCACCCCTTTGACAGAAATAGGGGGAGGAAGCCTTGAAATAATCTCGATCTTGGCCTTATCAACTTCAATTCCTTGCTTCAAGATGTTTTGACCCAACACTATACCTTCTTCTACCATAAAATGGCACTTTTCCCAGTTTTGAACAAGGTTGGTATCTTCACACCGAGCTAACACTCTATCCAAGTTTACCAAGCATTCCTCAAAAGAATCCCCAACCACGCTAAAATCATCCATGAAGACCTCCAAGATATCCTCCACCATGTCGGTGAAAATAGCTATCATGCAACGTTGGAAGGTCGCCGGAGCATTACATAATCCAAATGGCATTCTAGAGAAAGCGAATGTGCCATAAGGACATGTATAGGTGGCCTTCTCTTGGTCTTCCGGGGCAATTAGAATTTGATTGTACCCCGAGTAACCATACAGAAAGCAATAGAAAGCCTGACCTGCAAGACGATCAAGCATTTGGTCAAGGAACAGCAACAGGAAATGATCTTTTCTAGTCACCTTGCTAAGCTTCCGGTAATCCATACAAACTCTCCAACCCGTCACTGTCCGAGTCGGAATAAGCTCATTGTTGTCATTAGTCACCACAGTTATTCCACCTTTCTTCGGTACACATTGCACCGGAGAAGTCCATGAACTGTCAGAAATGGAATAAACCACACCGGCGTCAAGCCACTTGATAACCTCTTTCTTTACTACTTCTTGCATAGCCTTATTTAGTCTTCTTTGATGCTCAAGTGAAGGCCTCGCATCCTCCTCCAATATGATTTTATGCATGCAAAAGGCGGGGCTTATACCCTGAATATCAGCTAGAGTCCATCCGATTGCCCTTTTTCGCTTTTGAAGAACCGCCAAGGTGTCCTCAACCTGTATGTTAGTAAGGCAAGAAGAAAGAATAACAGGTAAAGTAGAATTTGAACCCAAGAATTCATACCTGAGGTGTGGAGGAAGTGGATTCAACTCCAACACCGGTGACTCCTCAATCAATGGCTTTGTTGGTGGAGTTTTGCGATTTTCAAGATCTAAAGATAGCCTTCTAGGCTCATAAGAATATGAACCCATACCATGCAATGCATTCACGCACTCCACTCTACTAGCATCATCATTGACATCCATATTAAGAAGCATGGCCTCAAGAGGATCTTCAACATTGATCATGGAACTTGTGTCATCCACTATCACAGCTGTGATAATGTCCACAAATGAACACACCTCCGTGCTATTGGGTTATCTCATTGATTTGCAAACATGGAATACCACCTTCTCATCTCCCACTCAGAATGTCAACTCACCCACTTCAACATCAACCAATGCCTTCCCCGTATCTAGGAAAGGCCTAACAAAAATAATCGGCACTTCAAAGTCAACCTCATAATCTAATATGACAAAGTCGACCAGCAATATGAATTTATCAACACGGACAAGAACATCATCAATTATGCCCAAGGGTCGCTTCATCGATCGATCCTCCATTTGAAGTCTCATTGAGGTAGGTCGAGGTTGCCCAATTCCCAAAGTTTTGAAGACCGAGTAGGGCATCAAATTAATACTAGCCCCCAAGTCACAAAGGGCCTTAGCAAAATCCGCACTTCCGATAGTACAAAGGATAGTAAAAGCTCCGGGATCCTTAAGCTTGGGTGCCATTGAATGCACTATGACACTCACTTGATGAGTCATCTTAATTGTTTCACACTCCATCAACCTCTTCTTTGTAACCAAATCTTTCATGAACTTTGCATACCCCGGCATTTGCTCAAGTGCCTCAACCAAAGGGACATTGATTGTGAGGCTCTTCATCATATCAATGAATTTTTTGAATTGATTGTAACTCTTTTGCTTTTCTAGCCGTTGAGGATAAGGTGGAGGTGGCCTAGGCAAAGGTGCCTTGGCCTTTTGTACAACCGGCTCGGGCATGTCAATCACGTGTTCCCTAGACGGGTTCACGGCATCTTGAGTCTCCACCTTGGCTTCATCATCAATATCAATCCGCACATCATTGTTCACATTTTGATTAACCATATCATCAACAATCAAAGGTATATCATCATCCCACAACTCAACATCTTCATCCATAGCTTGCTTTTGCATCGAGGCATTCACATCACCACCTCTCCCACTTCTTGTTGTAACTGCCATCACATGATTATTATTCCCACCCTTCGGGTTCACCACCATATCACTTGGTAGAGCACCCTTGGGATGAGTATTCAATGCTTGAGAGATTTGGCCTAATTGCACCTCTAAATTCCGGATAAATGTGTTATGCGAAGCTAATTGGGCCTCGGAATCTTGGTTCTTTTTCATCATTTGCTCGAACATGCTTTCAATTCTTCCCATATCACTTCTGGACGAACTCGAACCTTGATAAGGAAAGGGGGTGGATTGTTCGGTTGTTGGTACATGGGGGCTCTTTGAAAGCCTTGCCCCCGGTTGCCTTGGTTCCCACTATTGTTCCACCCTCCTTGATTATTGTTGTTGCCCCAATTATTGTTATTGCCATTCCAATTTCCTTGCTTGCTTTGATTACCCCAATTGTTGTTTTGGTAGTTGTTATATTGTTCACAATTACCTTGAGGTTTTTGTCCTCTTTGCCTCCTTTTCAACATAGAAACACCTTCCATTGTATTGATTTGGTGCGGGTTTTGGACTTGTTGCAATTGCACCTTTGCCAATTGATTCATAGTTGTTGTAATCTCGGCGATGGCTTGGCCATGATCATTTAATTCCTTGTGCAAATGGATGACCGTGGCGTCACCTTGGGGCACATTTGCTCGGCTTTGCCATGCCGAAGAGGTGTCGGTCATTTCATCAAGTACATCACATGCCTCTTGGTAAGAAAGTTTCATAAAGTTCCCTCCAGCTAATTGGTTCACAATGCATTGATTCATGGTGTTGATGCCCCGATAAAAGGTTTGTTGAATCATCATCTCGGTCATGTCGTTATTAGGGCACTCTTTCACCATTGTTCTATATCTTTCCCATATCTCGTGCAAAGGTTCCGTTGGCTCTTGCTTGAAAGCTAGAATTTCATCCCGAAGAGCTGCCATATGACTTGTAGAAAAGAACTTGGAAATAAATTTGTCCGCCAATTCATCCCATGTTGTAATAGAATGATTGGGGAGCCTTTCTAACCAATCCAATGCTTTACCCCGAAGAGAGAACGGGAAAAGCCTCAATCTCAACGCATCCTTGGACACGTTTGTCTGCTTGCTACCCCAACATGTATCCACAAACCCCTTCAAGTGCTTGTAGGCATTTTGATCGGAGGCACCCGTGAAATACCCTCTTTGCTCGAGCAAGGTCAACATAACATTTGTTATTTGAAAGTTCCCCGCCCGGATTCGGGGAGGAACAATAGCACTGGCATATCCTTGATTTGGTAAAACTCTGGGAGCCACTCTCGGCGGTGCCGGAGGAGGGTCTGGAATATTGTTGTTCTTATTTGCATTTACATTGGCATTTCGGCCTCTCCGTGGAACTTGAGGTAACACCTTATCTTGTTCTAGATCTTCTACCTCCACCCCCGTTATCAAATTGCCGAGAGGGTCATTTGCATTAAGAGCCATTGTACCTGATAGTGATCGACACAAACAAAATTAGTAAACAAGAAGGAAAGAGAAGTAAAACACAATACTAACTAAACAGATAGCCAACACCGTAAGCTCCCCAACAATGGCGCCAAAAAGTGATCGCTGCTGACTCGACACTACTCTATGGTAGGAAGAGCGGGTCGCAATAGCTTTTACCCGAATAGAGGTCCGAGATCGAATTTCCATAGGGAGCTAGTAGTGGAGTTGTATTTTTTGTCTAGCCTAGAGTTGCGGTTGTGCTTCTAATGTCACTTCAAACATTTTTTGAGTTTTTGTATTTATAACCACTATTATAAAACTAAGGATTAAAGCTAAATTATGCTAGGAGAATATTGCTAAGTTGTAATTAATGGGAAGAAGAGCACTAGGGTCGTAGCATCACCTAGGTGGCTAATTGATGAGTAGATGTTACTAAGGATAGATTAACATATTTGGGGATTATGCTGAAACCGTTGCACAATTGCACCCACTCTCACACCTCTCAGTAGAGAGAATGATTTTGCCCAATTGACTCTCTCAAGACCAATTGGATAGGCCAATGAGACCAAGCAACTAGGGTTCAAGTAGGGTGATTACTCTCTCGAGATTTAACCCGTTAATTGGGACTACCATTTCTCATGGGTCCATCCCAATTTCTTGTTGAGTCAAATTTGGGGTCATGGACTCTCTTTCTCAAGAAGAGTTAAACCCACTAAGCTTGAATCAGCGTTTGCAACCACCAATTCTTGAATAAAAACATAAAATCAACCCAAATAGCAAACACCTAATATCAATCTAATCCTAGATAGCAACACCCATCAATTACCCATACTAGGGTTGAGCCACAACCCTAGCTAATGGGTTTAGCTACACATAATTAAAGAAGAAACTGAAGAAATAGATGAAGAACAAAACATATTAATTAATTACTAAGAAAAAACTACAATAATCTATTGTTCATGGGAAGCAAAATATGCCAAAATGGCTACAACACCAAGCAGATCGCGTGATCAAAAGTTCCCTTCTCTGAACCTTATGAACGCGGACCGCACAAAGCAGGAGTGCGGCCGCGAAGCTTCACCACAGATCGGGCAAATCCTACCGCGACCATGTGACTTTAAGACTGAATATGTCATGTCTCTGAACCTCCTAGTGCGGCCGCGATCACTGTTACGCGGTCCGCACTAGGCCCTTTCTTCTTCAATTCTCTTGGTCTTTGATACTTGCCTGTTTCACTCCTTTTTGAGCCGATATTTGATATTTCGTCACTTTGTCGATCAAACCTACAATCAATCACAACTTGTGAGCAATTTGGGACTATTTTGTATCAATTTATACTCAAAGCATAGGCAAGTAAGGGCATAAACACGTAAAAAACCTAAGTTATCAGCAACCCGATCCATATATAATATTGTTGCGGCATGCAACCCGATCCATATATAATATTTACAATTATAACGAGAGTCCCGACAAGAGATCAATAAGGTCTACACTGTCCTGGAAAGGGATTCGACAACATAAGCAATCACGTCCCGGCAAGGGAGAAAAAGCTATAACCAAACTTGATACCACACCTAGTTACCTCAGCTATAACCAACCTCATTCCAATACCTAACTACCTCAGCTATACCCATAATCCCTACCCAATACAAAGAATTATCAACCTAAGCATCCGTAATATCAATTAAGAACACAATGCAAAGGAACCACAATTCAACAATAGCCCGGCAAGGGGGCAACATAATGATCTCTTGTCTTTCTTACTTTTACTTCACAATTCACTTCACAACTCAAGCCAATGCTCTATAGTTTCAATTATCACTTATACTTTCACAACTCATTTCACAACTCGAGCCAATGCTCTAAAAGTTCAATTGTCACTTAAACTTTCACAATTTCGCTATACAACTTGAGCCA
This sequence comes from Nicotiana sylvestris, assembly GCF_000393655.2. Lineage (NCBI taxonomy): Eukaryota > Viridiplantae > Streptophyta > Magnoliopsida > Solanales > Solanaceae > Nicotiana > Nicotiana sylvestris. The sequence continues at coordinate 5,925,303 of NC_091062.1, forward strand.
ACGCTCCTCAATGTTCATAGGTCACAATTCTTTCCACAAACTTTATACAACAATTAAAAATCTTCACCAAGGCATGAATAATACAATGAAATCATGAAAATCACAATATAAGACTCACGATCATGCTTGACACTAAAGTATAGATACTCGTCACCATGCCTATACGTCGAACTCAACAAGAAGCAAATAGCAAATAGGACACAACTCCTAATCCCTCAAGCTAAGGTTAGACCAAACACATAATTCGATGCCACAAACACAATTCAAGCCTCAACTATCACTTTACCTCTTGATTCCACCACCAACTCGCTCGTATCTAGCCACAAGTTACTTAGTTATATTAATAAACGCTAAATGAATCAACCCCAATAGATGAAAATGAGTTTTCCAAAGTTTTACCCAAAAAGTCAAAATTGTCCCTCGGGCCCACATGGTCAAAACCCGAGGTTCGAACCAAAACCCGATTACCCATTCCCCACGAACTCAAATATATAATTTGTTTTGAAATCGGACCTCAAATCGAGGTCTAAATCCCCAATTTTGGAAAACCTAGGTTCTACCCAAAACACCCAATTTCCCCCATGAAACTCATTGATTTGAAGTTGAAATCATGTTAAAAGATGTTAATGATTGAATAAAACTAGTTAAAAATGACTTACAATTGATTTGGAGAAGAAAAGTTGTTTGAAAAATCGCCTTTTATGTTTTTTGTGTTTTTGAAAATTGCAAAATAACTGAAAATCTCGTCTATTTATACCCCTCTCAGACCCCCTGTGCGGACCGCATAAAAAGGATTGCGACCGCAAGAAATTGAGTGCGACCGCGAAGGCTTGGCCTTGCTCACCGCTGACCGCACAAATCCCACCGCAGTTGCGAAGTCCCCACCGCGGCCGCGAAGCTTCCACTGCGAGACCTGGCTTCAGAGAGCTGCACTCTCTCTGAATCTGTAACTTTTTTCCTATGTGTAAAAACATCCCGAAACTCACCCGAGCCCTCGGGGCTCCAAACCAAATGTCATACTAACTCAAAAACATCATATGGACTTACTCGTGTAATCAAATCATTAAAATAACCTCATGAACATCAAATTAAATCTCGAGATCAATGAAATTTTCTCAAAACTTCTTTAAACATAAATTTTGCAATTTAAGTCCGAATGACGTCATATGACATCCGTTTTCACCAAATTCTGCAGAAATGTCTTAAATCATATATAAGACCTGTCGGGTGCCGGAACCAAAATACTGTCCCGATACCATCATGTTCTAGTCAAATTTTATTTCAAATTTCTTTAAGTAATTCCCGAAAACAATTTCCCTTAAAAATTCATTTCTCTGGCTTGGCACCTCAGAATTCGATTCCGGGTATAAGCCCAAGTCCCATATTTTCCTACGGACCCTCTGGGATCGTCAAATCAAGGGTCCGGATCCATTTACCCAAAACGTTGACCGAAGTCAAATTAGCTCATTTTACAATCAAAACTTATCATTTTTCACAAATTATCATATTTAAGCTTTCCGACTATGCGCCCGGACTGCGCATGCAAATCGAGGTGACTTTAAATGAGGTTTTCAACACCTCAGAACACAGAACTTGTCACGACCCGAAATTCCCACCACCGGGAGTCGTGATGGCGCCTACTCGTAGAAGCTAGGCAAGCCACAAACTTAGAAATCTTTAACTCTTCTGTTTTAATCCTTTTTACAACTTATATTAACAAGTGATAAACATCTAAATGACAGCGGAATGTGAGATTTAAGCGGAAGTCTTACATAAATATAAAACCAAAATATTTCGAAAGTCAACACATGCCTCTACCCAGAAACTGGTGTCACAATATCCACGGACTACTAAGAGTACTACATATAACAGTTTGAAAGAAAAATAACACTGTTTGTCTCGGATACATGTGAAAACAGAACATAATAAAAGATAGAGGAGACGCCGGGCCTGCGGACGCCTGCAAGGCTACCTCGGTGTCTTGGTGGAATGAAGGATAGCTCCCATACTGCTGCTGATCAAATGCCGCTCCGGTATCTGCACAGAGTGCAGAGTGTAGTATCAGCACAACCGACCCCATGTGTTGGTAAATGCTTGGCCTAACCTCAGCGAGGTAGTGACGAGTCTAGGACCAGACTCCAGATAACCTGTGCAGGTATATAATAAATGGCGGAAAAGAAATAGGAATAAGCAGTTTAAAATGGGAGGGGGTACATGCTTCGGGGAAACATATCAAGACCAACAGAAACTTAATAAAATATGAAAGGACAGCTCAATATCTACAACAATACAATAGCAATACTGTTTCAGCACACAACCCGATCCCTTATCATTTAACATTGTTGCAGCGTGCAACCCGATCCAATATAATATCTGTTGCGGCGTGCAACCCGATCCAATATAATATCTGTTGCGGCGCGCAACCCGTTCCAACAATACAGTCAACAATAATCATAATTAACCGTCCCCACAAGGGATCAACAATAGACTACACTATCCTGGCAAGGGATCAATAATAGACTACATTATCCCGTCAAGGAAACTCAGCAGTACAAGCATATATGTCCCGGAAAGGGAGAATCAGCTATAACCAATCTTAACTCAACTCCTACTTATTTCAATTACCACCATTTCTCAATCATAAGTGAATCCCACGATAAACGAACTAAGTCTTTGCTCAATATCAAGGATTTACTCACTATTTCAACCATAGTAATATTCAAGAATACAACAAGTATCAATTTAAGACTTACGGTCATGCTTGACACCAACGTATAGATACTCGTCACCATGCCTATACGTCGTACTCAACAAGAAGCAAATAGCAAATTGGACTCAACTCCTAATCCCTCAAGCTAAGGTTAGACCAGGCACTTACCTCAATGCCACTAACGCAATTCAAGCCTCAACTATCGCTTTACCTCTTGATTCTACCACCAACTCGCTCGTACCTAGTCACAAATTACTTAATTACATCAATAAATGCTAAATGAACCAACCCCAATGCATGAAAATGAGTTTTCCAAAGTTTTACCCAAAAAGTCAAAATCGCCCCAGGGCCCACATGGTCAAAACTCGAGGTTCGAACCAAAACCCGATTACCCATTCCCCCACGAACTCAAATATATAATTTGTTTTGAAATCAGACCTCAAATCAAGGTCTAAATCCCCAATTTTTGGAAAACCTAGGTTCTACCCAAAACACTCAATTTTCCCCATGAAAATCATTGATTTGAAGTTGAAATCATGTTAAAAGATGTTAATGATTGAAGATAACTAGTTAAAATGACTTACAATTGATTTGGAGAAGAAAGGTTGTTTGAAAAATCGCCTCTTATGTTTTTGGATTTTAAAAAATGAAAAATGACTTAAAATCCCATCTATTTATACTCCTCTCAGACCCTTTCCACGGACCGCATAAAAACACTACAGCCGCGGAGCTCCACCGGATCGCATAAAAAGGACTACGACCGCGGAGCTCCACCTCTAGCACCTTTACCCCCACCTCTAGCTGGCTGGGCGGTCTGTGGAACACTTGGGGCCTGAACCATAGCGCGAGAACCCTACTGCTGCGACTGAGTACCCACCAACCTCGGACAAGTCCTCCTGATATGACTATACTCGCCACACTCATAACATACACCTGAGTGCTCTAATACCAACTTGTCACGACCCAGATTTCTACCTCGGGAGTCGTGATGGCGCCTACTAATGTGAGCTAGGCAAGCCAATTATTGAATTATCTACCTTTTTACCAATTTTACTCTCTTTAATAATTACGAAGAAATAACATTTAAACGACGGAGTAAAACATAAGTGGAAGAAAACAATAGGCCATCGGAACATGAATATCTATTACAACTGTTTGAGTTTCGACTACCCAGAACTGGTGTCACAGTTTAAGAGACGATCTAAGAATACTACAAATAAAGGTCTAAAAGAATTAATTACAACACTATTTCTGGAAATACATGTAAGAAACAAAAAAGTAGATAGAAGGAGACGCCAAGGCCTGCGGACGCCTACAGGATTACCTCGGGTCGCCTGATGATCAAGAATCAACAATCTCATTGCGGTCCAAAGTCCATAACACAAGGGTCTGCACAAAAGAGTACAGACTGTAGTATCAGCACAACCGACCCCATGTGCTGGTAAGTGCCTAGCCTAACCTCGGCGAAGTAGTGACGAGGCTAGGACCAGACTACCAAATAAACCTGTGCAGTTCAATTATATACAATGGAAAAGAAATACATAAATAAATAACTAAAGTTTGGAGGGGGAAACATGCTTCGGGGAATAGCAGGTAAAACAAAATATCAAGAGAATTATTAAGGAATCAAAACCACCCGCTAACAAGAAAAGGGGAACAAAGGCAGATTTCACTTTCTTTTCATATCTCATGGCAGGCATGCCACCTGCTCCCATTTCACTTGTCTTGTGGTAGGCATACCACCCGCTCCCATTTTATTATATCCTGTGGTATGCGTACCACCCGCTCCGATTTCATTATATCTTTGTTGCGGCGTGCAACCCGATCCACATATAATATTATTGCGGCATGCAACCCGATCCACATATAATATTGTTGCGGCGTGCAACCCGATCCACATATAATATTGTTGCGGCGTGCAACCCGATCCACATATAATATTGTTGCGGCGTGCAACCCGATCCACATATAATATTATTGCAGCGTGCAACCCGATCCACATATAATATTATTGCGGCGTACAACCCGATCCACATATAATATTATTGCGGCATGCAACCCGATCCATATATAATATTGTTGCGGCGTGCAACCTGATCCATATATAATATTGTTGCGGCGTGCAACTCGATCCTTATATAATATTGTTGCAGTGTGAAACCCGATCCATATATAATATTTACAATTATAACGAGAGTCCCGATAAGAGATCAATAAGGTCTACACTGTCCTAGCAGGGGATTCGACAGCATAAGCAATCACGTCCCGACAAGGGAGAAACAACTATAACTAAACTTGATACCACACCTAACTACCTCAGCTATAACCAACCTCATTCCGACACCTAACTACCTCAGCTATACACATAATCCCTACCCAAAACAAAGAATCATCAACCTAAGCATCCGTAATATTAATTAAGAACACAATGTAAGGGAACCGCAATTCAACAATAGCCCAATAAGGGGGCAACATAATGATCTCTTCTCTTTCTCACTCTTACTTCACAATTCACTTCACAACTCGAGCCAATGCTCTATAGTTTCAATTATCACTTATACTTTCACAACTAATTTCACAACTCGAGCCAATGCTCTAAAAGTTCAATTGTCACTTATACTTAACAATTTCGCTATACAACTTGAGCCAACGCTCCTCAATGTTCATAGGTCACAATTCTTTCCACAAACTTTATACAACAGTTAGAAATCTTCACCAAGGCATGAATAATACAATGAAATCATGAAAATCACAATATAAGACTCACCGGTCATGCTTGACACCAACGTATAGATACTCGTCACCATGCCTATACGTCGTACTCAACAAGAAGCAAATAGCAAATAGGACACAACTCATAATCCCTCAAGCTAAGGTTAGACCAAACACATACCTAGATGCCACGAACGCAATTCAAGCCTCAACTATCGCTTTACCTCTTGATTCTACCACCAACTCGCTTGTATCTAGCCACAAGTTACTTAATTATATTAATAAATGCTAAATAAATCAACCCCAATGCATAAAAATGAGTTTTCCAAAGTTTTACCCAAGAAGTCAAAATCGCCCCCGGGCCCACATGGTCAAAACCCGAGGTTCGAACCAAAACCCGATTACCCATCCCCCACAAACTCAAATATATAATTTATTTTGAAATCGGACCTCAAATCGAGGTCTAAATCCCCAATTTTTGGAAAACCTAGGTTCTACCCAAAACACCCAATTTCCCCTATGAAAATAATTGATTGGAAGTTGAAATCATGTTAAAATATGTTAATGATTGGAAAAAACTAGTTAAAAATGACTTACAATTGATTTGGAGAAGAAAGCATTTTTGAAAAATCGCCTCTTATGTTTTTAGGGTTTTTGAAAAGTGCAAAATAACTGAAAATCTCGTCTATTTATACCCATCTCAGACCCCCTATGCGGATTGCATAAAAAGGATTGCGACCGCGGAGCTCCACCGCGGACTGCCTCAAAAGGACTGCGGCCGCAGAGCTCCACCACGGACCGCAAGAAATTGAGCGCGGCCACGAAGGCTTGGCCTTGCTCACCGCGGACCGCACAAATCCCTCCGCAGTCGCGGAGTCCCCACCGCGGCTGCGAAGCTTCCACCGCGGACCGTGAGACCTGACTACATAGACCTGCAACTTCTCTGAATCTGCAACATTTTTCCTATGTGTAAAAACATCCCGAAACTCACCCGAGCCCTCGGGGCTCCAAACCAAATGTCATACTAACTCAAAAATATCATATGGATTAACTTGTGTAATCAAATCATTAAAATAACCTCATGAACATCAAATTAAATCTCGAGATCAATGAAATTTTCTCAAAACTTCTTTAAACATAAATTTTGCAATTTAAGTTCGAATCACGTCACATGACATTCGTTTTTCACCAAATTCCACAGAAATGTCTTAAATCATATATAAGACCTGTACTGGGCACCGAAACCAAAAATACGGGCTCGATACCATCATGTTTTCTTTAAACAATTCCACAAAAAATAATTTCCTTTAAAAAATTCATTTCTCGGGCTTGGGACCTCAGAATTCGATTTCGGGTATACCCCCAAGTCCCATATTTTCCTACGGACCCTCCAGGACCGTCAAATCACGGGCCCGGGTCCGTTTACCCAAAATGTTGACTGAAGTCAAATTAGCTCATTTTATAATCAAAACTTATCATTTTTCACAGATTATCATGTTTACGCTTTACGGCTACGTGCCCGGACTGCGCACGCAAATTGGGATTACTCTAAATGTGGCGTTCAAGGCCTCAGAACACGGAAGTTCGTTTTAAAATAAGTGATGACCTTTTGGATCATCACACTAAGATGGATAAGATTAAGAATGAAGATATTCGGGAGAAGGTGGGCATGACCCCCATGGGTGACAAGCTGCGGGAAGCAAGGCTCAGATGGTTTAGGCAAGTTCGGAGGAGAAGCCTAGATGAGCCGATGAGGAGGTGTGAGCGACTGGCTTTGATGGATACAACGAGAGGTAAAGGGCGTCCAAAGAAGTATTGAGGAGAGGTGTTCAGGCAGGACATGATGCAACTTTAGATTACCGAGGACATGACCCTAGATAGGAAGTTATGGAGGTCGAGCATTAAGGTCGTAGGGTAGGAGGTAGTTGTGCATATTTCTACGGAGCTTTAGAGAGAGGCTAGTCTATTATGACTTAGTCTTAGACTGTTACTGGTTAATGTTGAATCACACTATTCGTTCCTCTTAGTGTCGGACTTTATCTATTGGTTATTGTTTTGTTTTTCTTCTATTTTCGGGTTCTGGTGATGCTGTTAATTGTTCCATGGTTTCTATTGATGGTACTGATATATTGCCTCTTTTTGTATTCTTGGACCGAGAGTCTTTCGGAACAGTCTCTCTACCCCCTCGGGGTAGGGTTAAGGTCTGCGAACTGATATATCACTTCCAAATCTGTCTCGTTAGCAAATCATGGCATTCTCTATTATCCACACCCGAAATCGCCACTCATATCAGTGTAGTTTCTGATAAAAAGTACACACTATTGAGTTACAATGATGTTACAAGCCCCAATGATGTGATTTGGAAATTCAAAATTCCAATAGAATTGCTACCTTTTGAGTATGTGTTATTGAAACCTGTTAATGATATACTTTGTATTTGTGGACCATTATATTCCCATGTTTCTTATGTTTACTTGTGGAACCCTTTAACTAAGGAATTCAAAGCTATACCTAAGCCAAAAACTCATTTGGGATATGTTGCTGTTGAATTTGTCGCTGGTTATGTTCCTAAAACCAATGATTATAAAGTAGTGAGGATAGTAAATCATGAGAGAAAGCCCGATTCGCGAATTCATAAAATTTACTCTTTGAATCGCAATTCTTGGAGAAGGGTTAATAGTTCGCGCTCGAATAGTTGTGCACCTATTGATTTGGAGAAAGAAGTGATCATTGATCCGGGTTATTCATATAATAGAAGAAGGGATCAGCAATGTGAAGATCAAATAACTTGGAGAAATGAAAGAGCTAATGCTATGTTATTGACATATCCTGAAGATGATCTGGTTTTATGTTACAATGGATATGAAGAGAGATATTCGTATTATTATATATTATCTGCAAGAAAATTCGCCTTTGTTGGGAGCCTTGTTTCACTCAATAGAAATCATGACAATCTTGGTTAATAGGTGGGAATCCTTTGAATATTCTTGATATTTGTGATTTGAGTTATATGAATCAACTACATATTTTTTTTATACTGTCAGCATATAGAACATAAGTTCTTTGCGTTTTGCTTTTGTTCTCAAAAGTTTTTGGAACGTAGTGAAAAAATGGAATGTTAGGCCTTGAAGAGCTAGCATAATCTTTGTTATTGAGTAATAAAGAAGCTTTTAGTGGTGGTTTTCCGTTTGGCTAATGTAGCTAGTGATCAATTACAATAAATAATGGAAATCTTTTTCCTACTAAAAAGATTTTAATTTAATTATAATTTTTAATACATAATTTACCAATTATATATAAATAAAATTATAAATAAGAATCTCTTAACATTAGAGATTTAATAGGGAATAACTTAGGGAAAATGCATAAGTACCCCTTGACCAATACCTGTATTCGCAACTACACACGTTTTCTTTGCGGGAATCCTATTACCCCTTCCCTTCCCAAACTTATTTTAAATGGAATTATTTGTACCCTTAATGCTGACGTGACAGAATGTGTGTAAGGAGAGTGAGAAGCAAGAAAAAATAATTTTCAAATTATTTTTTATTCTTTTTTACCATTTTTTTCTTACTTTTTTTCCTTTTCCTTTTTCTTTGTCTTTTTTCTCTTACTTTTTTTTCGTTTCTTCTCTAATTCCGGCGGATATTCATTCACCGACGACTTTGTCTAATCGTTTTTCTTTCATTTTTTCTTTTCACACACAAATTAAACTCTCAAAAAGATCTATTCATAAGCAAAACAAAATACACTCAGATTTGGGGGAAAAAATTTATCATCGGAAAACCTTCCCACGCCGAAAAAATGATGTATTGAAATTTTAACTGAAAAAAGTTTTCTCAGCCTATATTCGTTTTTATTTCTTTTGCTCTTCCTCCCATACATAAATTACACTTTCAAGAAATATTTATATATATATAAAACAAAACACACTTAGATCGGGATAAAAATCTGTCGCTGGAAAAAATGTTGTTCGTGAAATTCCGACGACCACCATTTTATGCCGCCGGTGACCAAACAAAAAGAAAGAGAATGAAATAACCAAAAAAATGAGAATAATAAGAAATAAGAAAAGGAAGAAAGAATAAAAAAACTTCTAAAAATACATGTGGGGGCGCGTGTAGCTCACCACTTGCCAAGAGTTTGGTTGTCAGCGTTAAGGGTGCAAATAATTCCATCTAAAATAAGTTTAGGGGAGGTAATAGAATTCCTGCAAAGAAAAAGTGTGTAGTTGAAAATCTGGGTATTGGTCAGGAGGTACTTATGCATTTCCCGAATAACTTATGCATATATATATCTCTTTCTTGGTGTCTCTCTACCGTATTATACATTCTTTGGCAATTTTTAGTTTAAGAGGTCAAGAGACAGCTGTTTTGGTTAATTCTTCAAAATTTATTATTCATTAAAGTGCTTTGAATTTTATTAGGTTGACTAGCCAGGTGCAATTAAATTATAATATTAGGCTTTTCCTTTTCTACTTATGTAGTATATATTGATAGGTGTGTTGGGATTGTTGGTCATCACATCAAAAGACTAGTGGACCATGGCTTCACAAATTTACCAAAAAAAGATAGCTTGAAATTAAGGGATGTGATAAAATAAAAACTGTAAAGTAAAGAAATAGAAGACAAGTATAGATAGAGATTGATACATTATTAAATTTCAAACTGATGTACATAATGAACTGAAATCTTCTCTATTTATAGAAGAAAAGAAGTAGATGTGAGGCTTTTTAGGAAGCAGCTGCAAGGCTTTTCTTGAGCTGGTTGTAAGCTGTCTGCATGAGTTGCTCGCAACCTGCCTGTTTAATAAGAAGTTGTTGCAAGTTATTTCATTGAGTTGCTTACAACCTGCCTGTATCAACTGCTTAGAGATAAACTTCAATGCAATACTAAATGGATAATCTTTTTCAGGAAGATTATCTACAGCGGAGTAATAAATTGATATTCATAATAATATTTTCATAACACTCCCCCTTGGATGTTCATTATTAAGTGCCTCGTTAAAACCTTACGAGGAACAACCCCGTGAGAAAAAAATCCTAGTCGAAAAAAGTACAGTAATAATATTCATTGCAAGTTGCCTCATTAAAATTTTATCAGGAAAACCCAGTGGAAAAAAATCCGGGCAAGGGGAAAAGAGTATAGTGCATACTTTACTCCCCTGATAAAGATGTTGTTTCAAATACCCAAGTCTCCGCATTCCAATCTTGTATATCATCTTCTTGAAGGTTGTAGTTGGCAAGGATTTGTTGAAACAATCTGCATGATTTTTACTTGAACGGATTTTGTACACATCAGTCTCACCATTTTTCTAAAGATCGTGTATGTAGAATAGTTTTGTGAAATGTGCTTCATTCTATATCCTTTTATAAGTCCTCACTTTAAATATCACAATGTATGCTTAATCCCGTTCTAATGTCCCCGTGTAGGAGAAGAACTATATCTTGCTAGTAAACTAACAAAAAATGTTATGTTAGGCCTTGTAGTATTAGCAAGATACACAAGTGCACCAATTGCGTTGAAATAGGGTATTTCAGGACCAAGGAGTTACTCATCATCTTCTGGAGGTCGGAACGGATCTTTATTCACTTCTAGTGATCAAACAACCATTGGTGTACTCAATGAATGTGTTTTCTCCATGTAAAAGCATTTTAAGACATTTTTTATATAGGCAGATTGATGGATAAATTTTCCGTCTGCTAAATATTCAATTTGCAGACCAAGATAAAGTTTTGTCTTTCCAAGATCTTTCATCACAAATTATTTCTTAAGATATTCAATTGTGTGAGTACGTGATTTTTGTCCTATATGAATTACTCTCATAAACTCTAAGAAAATAGTTTTTCCCATTATTTGCAATTTTATAGATTTTTCGTAGGATTTTTGTTAATTGTTTGCATTTGTCTGTGCATGTTTATTTTATTTAAATCATGAAAAAAAATTACAAAAAATGGATTTATTTTTACATTTTTAGGTTAATTAATAAATTAGTTATCTTATTAAAAATGAAAATCACAAAAAATGGTTTACTTTTGCATTTTTAACCTCTTAGATTTAAATTAGTAATTTTCTTTTTTCAGGAGTAATTAATTTGTTGTAAATATTATATTAGATAATTATCTTAATTGTGTAAGTTAATTTAATTCAAGGGTTTAATCTAGGTTTTAATTAATTTAACAAGGAAAAGGGAAAAAACAATCAAAAATTGAAAAAAAAAGAAAAAGAAAAAAGAGAATAAAAAATCAGGGCTGTTAAGCCCAAACCCCATTTAAACCCAATTTACCCGCCTAGTCCAACCTGCCCAATTCCCCAACCCGGTCCAGTCTCCAGCCTAACCAAACGACCCCGTTTGAGCCCCTCCCATCTCAACTGTTAGATCAACGAGATCCAACGGACCGGAATTCAAGCCCCTCATGTATAAATCTGTCGGAACCAGTCCACCCCCCTCCCGGTTTCATCTCCCATTCCCAACTTACCCAAACCCTAATAAAATCCACCGCCCCAAAATTCCTGCAACCCTCTGCCGGCGGCGTCACCCCACACAACCCCAATCCTCCCCAAAATTACACCATAAAATCCCTTCCATCCCATTATTCCAAATCTCCAACTCGTTTCCTTCAAACCATCATCAAGTTCCTCGAATTTTAGATCAAAATCGGATCCCCCAAAACTCTAATTAACCCCAAACCCACCAAAATTAACATCCTACAGTTCCCAGGCTTCCCCAAACCCAAAGCCCTTGATGATTTTCCCAAGCAAGCTCTAGAGTGCGTTAGATTTGGAATTTAGGTTTTGACCTAATTTCAGAGTCGGAGTTGTCTCAAAGATTTCCACTCATCGGGGCTCGAAGCTTGCCCTGATAGAGCACTCCTGACTAAGGGTGTTCATGAGGGTAAGTTTTCGGCTTTAATGAAGCAGGTCGAGTGGCCATGCCGTTCATCTGCTGCTCTTGGCTAATGCTTCCGTTTGGTCAGTCAGTCTTTTCTTCTTCTTTTTCTCCTTGTTAATTAGTTACTTATTTCTGTTTCTTCTTGTTTCTTTCTTCTTCTTTTATTAGTTCAAATCGATTTCTGTTTGCATGTTAGATTTAAGTTATATTAGTTTATAGTAATATTAGCTTAATAATGTAGTTAACATTTTTTTAGTACTTTTGATTTTATGCTTGCCTGGCTCCATTCTCCTTTTGTTTTGCTTCTTTGGAATTCTGATGCCAGGAGTTTCAAAATTCCATTGATTTGTTTGCTTGTGGGTTGTGGTTTTTGGACCAGAAATTGAGCTTTATAGTTCAGAAGCCCGAAGCAAAGGGGGAAGGTTCAAGCATGCTGGGGTCTAGCCCAATTAGTGGTACTTTCTGAAAAGGTTAATAACAGAAGTTTAAAGGGTATTTGGGGCATTTTTATTGAAAGAATCTTTTATAACTGCCTAGAAAAGTTCTTGGAAAGTGGGGAATGGGTTGGTTTTAACAAACTGATTCAAAATGCAGGGTCTAAAATGAAAAAATAAAAATTGGGGAAGGGGTAAATGGTGAAGTTAAGAATCAGATTTTGCTGCCCTAAAGCTGTATATAAAAAGGCTCATTTCCTGTATTTGTGATCAGAGATTAGAGACCTAAAAGTTAGCAAACGGCTGAAACTATACACACTGATATAAGTACCAAAATTAGAAAGAAAAATACAAAAAAGGATCATCAAGTACTGTTCTATTGCAGTTGGTTTGTTGATATTTCTTGGGTTTTAAAAGCTAGAGTAAATTGTTGTTTTCTTTTGGGTTCCAAACATGAAAAGCTGATTGATGAACTGCTGAATTATTGTGAGTATTTTTGGTTGTTTCAGGTATGTTTCGGACTTTGAAGTGCAAAATAAAGTTGGAGTTTCAATGTGTTTAAATGAAATTAGACTTCTCTTTCAGATTTTGTCTTCTTTTGTTTAACATTACTTGTATTAATTAGTTTGGTAGCCAATGTTTCTAGTTGTAACTAAATGTTAGCATCAACACCCTATTCCCTAGTAAGATTCAGAATTCGAGTGTTCAAAATCTAAGTCTGTATAGTACTCTAATTGCGATTTTGAGACTGTGCTAAACCATGGTTTGTGAGGCTGTCATATGAGTTTGGGCAGCTGAATATTTTGACATGTTTGGCATGAAATCAGTAAACATTCATGTTTTAAAGGACTGAAATTGGACAGGGTTGAATCCATGCTAGTAAATGTATTTTTTGAAATCATGTTAGTGTTTGATTAAAAGTCGAATTCTGTTATGTTTAACAATGAGATAAATTGTGTATGAGTTGTTATAACATCAGGGGCTGCATATTCATTATAGTAATGTGATTTGACATTGAAATATGCTTTACATTTGGTTAAAACTTGCAAGAACTTGGGTTGTAATAGGGAAATTTAGCCGAGTCTTCAAATGAGGCTTGTCATGGGCCTGAATCAAGGTGGCCCATTCCCCAATTAGGGCATTTTTTCGTTTTAAGTTGATCGGACGTTTTATTTTCATTCATACTTTGTCAATACATGATTCAATACCAAGGTTATCATGTGATGTAATTTGCTTCAGGCAACCACGACTAGTTGTGCAACTGGGCCGTTGTCGTTAGCCCATTTATGCCTAAATACCTCTCGTTGATTCTTTTCTTAGTCTGGGCTTCATGTTGAGCCTGGTTTTCTTTTTATTTTGTCATGGAAGCTTGCAAATGACATTGGGCTTTCTGCTAGCCTAGGCTCTTTCAAGTAACCAAATACCTGGATCTCGTCCAATGTGGGTCTATTAATCACTAGTTTTGGATTGAACACTAACTTGGAATAAATTTGAACTCCTTTAGACCCTTAAATTAATTATGATTCTTTTAATTAGGTTAAGGTGTGACATACCAAATAAGACCTATAATTTATGGCCCTCAAAGATTAGATCAAGGAATCACTTGAAGAAAGAGAATTGAAGTGTGCCATAAACAAATTAAATCATCTATGGCCCTCATGCGTGTATAATTTAGTATTAAAATGAAATTCATAGTTTGCTTTAGGCGCGCTAATTATATAATTATCACACTTACTACTAAAATCCGAGGGTACATTTCATGTGACCCGGTTCTAATTTCCAACAAGGTTAAATAGAATGTGTCGTGAACCACGGGTGCATTTCATGTAGCGGGGGCTTGCGATGTGTTTTAAATAACCTTGAAATTTTTCAAAAAAATATTAGAAGCGGTTAGAAAGTTAAAAGGGCACTAGGTTAAAAGTGTTTTAAAATTAGATAATTAGGCCAATAATAATAGTTGAGCGATCGTGCTAGAACAACGGAACCCGGGAATGCCTAACACCTTCTCCCGGATTAACAAAATTTCTTATCCGGATTTCTGTGTTCGCGAACCATTAATACATAGTCAAATTTTCTCGATTCGGGATTTTAAACCGGTGACTTGGGACACCATAAATTATCCCAAGTGGCGATTCTGATTTTTGAAATAAATGATCTCGTTTTGATTGTCACTTAAATTGGAAAAATCTCCCTTATACCCTTTCCTGGGGTAGTAAAAAGGAGGTGTGACAAATTGCCTTTTGGAGCTCTTCTAGAGTTCCAACAAGATTTATGTCATCAACATAAACAACATGTATAACAAATTTCGATGACATTTTCATTATAAAAATATATAGACAAATATCGTCACTTATGTAACCTTCTTTCAACATATATTCGTTGAGACGATTATACCACATGCACCTAGATTGCTTTAAATCATACAAAGACCTTTGTAATCTGATCAAGTACATTTCTCGAGATTTTGAACTATATGCTTGATCTTTATACAGATTTAATCAAATGAATCATATAGGTTATGACTTGCATTTAAATGGCATGACATTTTCAGGTGTTTGGACTGCAGGTCTGATCCTCACAATCTTTTACAATATTGTGAACTATATTGTATCAAATATATCATTGACGATCATTTCGTCGGTTCGCAAGCGACATAAGTTGTTGAGATCTCATCACTTTCTTTATTAGGTACTTGAACTTCTTCTGGAGTTTCATGAAATTTTATGTTGTGGGCTCTTCTAGAGCTTATTTCCTCCTTATTATGATCATTTTTATCATTTGTTCCAATTCTTCTCAAGGATTGTTACTTTTGGGACCGATTGGTCTACCACGCTTCATGCGTACAGTAAACTCTATCCTTCAGGGACTTTAATTTTAATAGGAGCATTTGCAGCTGAAATATGATATTTTATTTTGAACCAACAAATGCTTCTGGCATTTGACTTGAATTATCTTTTGAATAAGGATCATACTAATGATAATTCGATTCATATAACATATTTTTCAGCTACTTATTCTATCTCCCCTAATGTTAGAAAAACTAACATATATCCAAATCTTCTTTGGAAAACTTATCTTTGTGTTTTGTGGTAGAGAAATTAATCATATACGACGTATATCACGACCCTAAATGCCCGGTCGTGATGGCGTCTATCACATTACTAGGCAAGACAACCTAACCACATAACCACAACGAATTTCCTTTCATAAAATCATCTTTCTAACACGGATTTGAATACCAATTTTCATAAAGAGTGTTTAAAACAACTAAAATATGAGAAAATCAATAAAACATAAGACAACACAGCCCAGACATCTGGTGTCACGAGTCTAGAGCCTCTAAATATATAACAGACTGTCTAATACATCATGAGTCTAAAAATGCAGAAGAAGAACAAGATAGGAAGGAGGAAAGCAGGGCTGCGGATTCCATATAGCTATCTTGCAATCTCCGGCAACCTCTGGAAATGTTGAGGACTCCCACTCTGCCACTCGGGCACCTGGATCTGCACACAAGGTGCAAGAAGTAACGTGAGTACGTCAATTCAGTAAGTAATAAAGTAAATAAGGTCTGGAAGCAGTGACGAGCAGTTAAAAATCATATAAAGGAATAAAGAACAAAATAACAGATCAAACTCCATAGTTTAAAACTAGTTTTGTCATAAAATCATCAATTTCAGTTTAAATACTTGAAATCATATACTTAGCAGTTTTTCAACAGAGGCTTATTTTTAAAGAAGAGCGAAATTAGTGAAAATATCATAACTGGGCCCCTCGGGCAAGGTATCACTCAGACTATGGCCTCTCGGGCAGCCTCTCAGTCACTCGTGACTCAACTCTCGTCACTCAGTACTCACTCTCAGCACTCACTCTCAGCACTCAAGCTCATTAGTATCTCATAATAATAATAATCATAGTAATCGCTGCGGCGTGCAGCTCGATCCGTAATTTATAGTCCACTACGCTCACTAGGGGTGTACAGACTCCGAAGCAGCTCCTACAGCCCAAGCATCATATCGCTGCGGTGCGCAGCCCGATCCAATATATATATCGCTGCGGCATGCAACCCGATCCATATAAGTATCGCTGCGGCATGTAGCCTGATCCACAATATATATAGACATATATGTATATATCCTCACCATTAGGTCCTCAACCTCTTACAGTCATTAACCTCATAGCCTCTCGGGCATAATAATAAAAATCAAGGAACTCAGTCCGAACAGTGCTCACATTTTTAATAAGTACGGTGGTAAAACCAGTTTTAAATAATAACAGGTAAAACATGACTAAAGATGTGCTTTTCAAACAAATAGAGTGAGAAAAAACAGTAGAAATACCCCTAAAGGTCTCAACAGGTCGACACAAGGCCCCAAACATGGAATACAATCCATAATACAGTATAAATGTCTAAAATACGGAATATCATAAGATTTCAAATCAAATACGCAGCTTCATAGTCGCTACGGGACGGACCAAGTGACAATCCCTACTGGTGCACGCCCACACGCTCGTCATGTGGCATGTGCATCACCGCATTTATCAAAACAATTCGAATACCGAGATTTTATACCCTCAGTTCCAGATTTACAATGGTTACTTACCTCAAACCGGTGAAAATACTACTCCGCGATGCCTTTGCCCCTCGAATCGGCCTCCACTCGCATCGAATCTATCTAAAATCAGAATCACGACGTCAAAATATGCTAAGGGAACGAAGACCAAGCAAAAATAATCAAATAATACCAAAAATCTCGAAATTGGCCAAACCCAACCCCCGGGTTTGCGTCTCAAAACTCGATAAAATCACATCAACGGAATCCTTATCCTCCCAAGAGTTCATTCATACCAAAAGCATCAAAATCCAACCACAAATGACCCCTCAAATTCCAATTTCTAGGTCTCCAATTTCAAGCCCTAGTTCTTCAATTTTAGGCTTAAATTGCATGATTAACTAGGTAGATTTCACATTAGAATCGAGTTTTAAGTCCAAGAATGTTACCTCCAAGTGATTCCCTTTGAATCTCTCTTCAATCCTCTTCAAAAAGCTCCAAAAACGATAAAAAATGGAGGAAATAAACCCCACAATCACGGACAAGACGACTATTTAAACATTCTGCCTAGGCCTCAAATCCTTCTTCGCGAACGGGGTCAACGCCTCGCGTTCGCGAAGCACAAAAATAACTTGACCAAAAATTCCTCCTTCACGATCGCGACCTGACCATCGGGAACACGATGCTTTCTCAGACCACTCTTCGCGAACGCATCCCTACACTCGCGAACACGATGAATAACTTGACCTCAAACCTAGTTGGCCCATTTCCTCTACGCGAACGCGGAGCTTCACCCGCGAAAAGGATGCTCAAACACTCAGCCCTTTGCGAACGCGGAGCCTTCCTCGCAAACGCGAAGGCTAAAATTCCAGTCTTCACCAGCTAACCCTTCCCGAACGCGAGGGCCTACTTGCGAACGCGAAGGCCAATTCTCTACAACACTGATCAACAATTTTTTTGCAATTCTAAACAACATGAAATGGTCTAATTGACCACCCGAAACTCACCCGAGGCCCCCGGGACCTCAACCAAATATGCCAACATATCCCATAACCTCATTCAAACTTATACCAATCTTCAAAACACCTCAAATAACATCGAATCAACCAAAACTCATCAGATTCAAGCCTAAGTTTTCAAAATCTTCTAAATTACGCTTTTGATAAAAAACCCAACCAAACCACATCCGAATGACCTAAAAGTTTGCACACACATCCCAAATGACATAATAGAACTAATTCAACTCTCGAAATTTCATTCCGACCCTATATCTAAATCAGACCTATCAACCGGAAATCGCCAAAAATTCAATTTCGCCAATTCAAGCCTAAATCTACTCCGGACCTCCAAAACTCATTCCGATCACGCTCCTAAGTCCCAAATCACCTCCCGAAGCTATCCGAACCATCGAAACTCACATCCAAGCCCTCTAACACATAAGTCAACATCTGATTGACTTTTTCCAACTTAAGCTTCCTCAAAAGAGACTAAGTATCTCAAACCTTACCAAATCCTTTCCGAACCTGAGCCAATCAACCCGATCACATATAAAACCGATAAATAAAGCAATAAGAAGCAGAAATGGGGGAAACGGAGCGATAACGCATGAGACGACTGGCCAGGTCGTCACATCCTCCCCAACTTAAACGTACGTTCGACCTCGAACGAGTCAAGAAACATACCTGAAGACTCAAACAGGTGAGGATATCTGCTACGCATCTCCCGCTCAGCCTCCCAGGTAGCCTCCTCCACGGGCCGACCTCTCCACTGCACTTTCACTGAAGCTATATCCTTTGACCTCAACTTTTAATCCTAAAGACCCAAAATAGCTACTGGATCCACATCATAGGTCAAATCATCATCCAACTAAACCGTGCTGAAATTCAGAACATGAGACGGATCCCCAATATACTTCCAGACCATAGAAACATGAAATACCGGATGCACACTTGACAAGCTGGGTGGCAAAGCAAGCTCATAAGCCACTTCCCCAATCCTTTGAAGTACCTCAAAAGGCCCAATGAACCGAGGACTCAATTTCCCTTTCTTCTCAAATCTCATAACACCCTTCATGGGCGAAACTTTCAACAAGACCTTCTCATCAACCATATAGGACACATCCTGAACCTTCCTGTCAGCATAACTTTTTTGTCTCGGCTGCGTTATACGAAGCCTCTCCTGAATCACCTTTACCTTGTATAAAGCATCCTGCACCAAGTCTGTACCCAGTAGTCTAGCCTCACCTAGCTCAAACCAACCAACTAGAGATCTACACCGCCTCCCATACAAAGCCTCATACGGAGCCATTTGAATACTCGACTAGTAGCTGTTGTTATAAGCAAACTTTGCAAGCGGTACAAACTCATGCCATGACCCTCCGAAATCAATGACACAAGCACACAACATGTCCTCCAATATCTGAATAGTGCGCTCGGACTGCCCGTCTGTCTGCGGTGAATAGCTGTGCTCAACTCAACCTGAGTACCCAACTATCTCTACACGACCCTCCAAAACTGCGAAGTAACTTGAGTACCTCTATCTGAAATGATGGAAACCGGAATACCATGCAATCGAACAATCTCTATGATATAGATCCCTGCCAACCGTTCTAAAGAATAGGTAGTACACACAGGAATGAAGTGCGTGGACTTGGTCAGCCGATCCATAATCACCCAAATAGCATCGAACTTCTTCAAAGTCCGTGGAAGTCCAACTACAAAATCCATAGTGATCCTCTCCCACTTCCACTCTAGAATATCCATCTGCTGAAGCAAGACACCCGATCTCTAATGCTCATATTTCACCTGCTGACAATTGAGACACCGAGCTACAAATCCCACAATGTCTTTCTTCATTCTCCGCCACCAATAGTGCTATCTCAGATCCTGATATATCTTCGTGGCACCTGGATGAATGGAATACTGCGAGTTATGGGCCTCCTCCGGAATCAACTCCCGAAGCCAATCCACATTAGGCATACATATCCAGCCCTGCATCCTCAACACCCCATCATCACCAATGGTCATATTTCTGGCATCATCGTGCTGAACTATGTCCTTAAGGACAAGTAAATGTGGATCATCATATTGGCGCTCTCTGATGCGATCATATAAGTAAGACCGAGAAACCACACAAGCCAATACCTAACGAAATATCTAACCTCACGAACCGATTGGCCAAGGACTGAACATCAACTGCAAGAGGTCTCTCCCCAACTGGAATATACGCCAAACTCCCCATACTCACCGCCTTTCAGCTCAAAGCATTGGACACCATATTGCCCTTCCCCGGATTGTGCACGATAGTGATATCATAATACTTTAGCAACTTCAACCATCTCCGCTGCCTCAAATTAAGATCCTTCTGTTTGAACAAGTGCTGGAGGCTACGATGATCAGTAAACACCTCACAAGACACACCATACAAGTAATGCCTCCAAATCTTCACCGTGTGAATTATGGCAGCCAACTCCAAATCATGAACAAGGTAGTTCTTCTCATGGGGCTTCAATTGACGAGAAGCATAAGCGATAACTCTACCCTCATGCATCAATACACAACCAATACCAACTCTCAAAACATCACAATACACGGTATATGAACCTGAAGCTGATGGCAAAACTAACACTAGAGTCGTGGTCAATACTGTCTTAAGCTTCTAAAAGCTCTACTCACACTCGTCCGACCATACAAACGAAGCACCCTTCTGAGTCAACTTGGTCAATGGCAATGCAATAGATGAAAATTTCTGAACAAACTGGCGATAATAACCCGCCAAACCAAGAAAGCTGCGAATCTATGTAGCTGAGGACGGTCTGGGTCAACTCTAAACCGCCTCTATCTTCTTCGGATCAACCTGAATACCATCACTGGACACCACGTGCCCCAAGAAAGCCCTGAACTGAGCGAGAACTCACATTTGGAGAACTTTGCATAAAGCTTCTCCTCCCTCAACCTCTGCAACACAACTCTCAAATGCTCCGCATGCTCCTCCTGACTATGCGAGTACACCAGAATATCATCAATGAAGACAATCACAAATGAATCAAGATAAGGCTAAAACACATTGTTCATCAGATGCATGAACGTTGTTGGGGCATTGGTCAGCCCGAAAGACATAACAAGGAACTCATAATGACCATATCTGGTCCTGAAGGCAGTCTTGAGAATATACGAGTCCCTGATTTTCAACTGGTGATAAACTAAATGGAGATAAATCTTGGAGAACACTCTCGCTCTCTAAAGCTAGTCGGATAAATCATTAATACGAGGCAAATGATATTTGTTCTTAAATGTTATTTTGTTCAATTGCCTATAATCAATGCATATCCTCATTGTGCCATCCTTCTTCTTCATAAATAGAACTGGCGCACTATAAGGTGACACACTAGGCCGAATGAACCCCTTATCGAGGAGTTCCTAAAGCTGATCCTTTAACTCATTTAACTCCGCTGATGCCATACGATACGGTGGAATAGAGATGGGCTGAGTGCCCAGAACTAGATCAATACCAAAATCGATATCCCTATCCGGTGGCATGCCCAGCAGGTCTGCAGAAAACACATCGGGAAAATCCCTCACAACTAGAACAGAATCAATACTGGGAGTCTCAACACTGACATCCCTCACAAAGGCTAGATAAGAAAGACATACCTTCCCAACCATACGCTGGGCCTTCAAGAATGAGATCACTCCACTAGGAACATAATTAGTCAAACCTCTCCCCTCGATCTGTGGCATACCCTGTATAGCCAATGTGACTGTCTTGGCATGACAGTCCAGAATAGCATGACACAGAGATAGTCATTCCATGACCAAAATGACATCGAGATCCACCATACACAATAATAAAAGATTCGCTCGGGTCTCTAGACCCCCAATAGTCACCATACATGATCGGTACACACGGTCTACAACAACAGTATCGCCCACCGGAGTAGATACATGAACAGGTGAAATAAGAGACTCACGGGGCGTATCCAGATAACTGCAAAGTATGATGACACATAAGAAAAGGTGAAACCGGGATCAAATAATACAGAGGCATCTGTGTGGCAGACTGAAACAATACTTGAAATAATGGCATCTGAAGTAGCAGCATCTAGTTTACTTGGGAGGGCATAGAAATGAGCCTGACCGCCACCTGATCGACCTCCCCCTCTAGGGCGACCCCTGGCTGATTGACCTCCACCCCTAGCTGACTGGGTGGGTGATGAAGTAACTAGAGCTGAAGTCA
The DNA here is from genome assembly GCF_000393655.2 of Nicotiana sylvestris. Classification (NCBI taxonomy): domain Eukaryota; kingdom Viridiplantae; phylum Streptophyta; class Magnoliopsida; order Solanales; family Solanaceae; genus Nicotiana; species Nicotiana sylvestris. The sequence goes on from NC_091062.1 coordinate 5,947,838, forward strand.
AGGGTTGACCCCTCTGCTGAGATGGACTATCATGAAGATGAGGACACTGCCTCCTCATATTCCCAAACTCTCCACACTCGTAGCGAATCCCCGGTGCTGGAGATGAGGACTGAAGGGAACCCCTAGCACCGAAATGAACAGTAGAAGGACCTGGCATGGAAGAACCCTGAACTAATGGAGCACAGGACGAACTCTAGGCTGGAAGGCACTGAGTGATGAATGGCCCTGATGAGAACTGTGAGAACCATGACCCGATGATGCCCCATGATAACCTAGCCGAGCTGACTGAGCTTGCCTGAATGGACGACCTCTACCCTACTGGAACTGACCTCTCGACGGAGCGCCGCTGTAACTACCAGATCATCGAGGCCTCTTGGCCTCCCTCTCCTCTCACTCTTGGCGACAAATCGACTCAATCTCACGAGCAATGTCTACAACCTCTTCAAAGGTAGCACTAGTCACCCACTCTCTAGTCATAAGAATACGAAGCTGATAAGTGAGGCCATCAACAGACCTCCTGATCCTCTCTCGATCTGTGGGAACCAACCTGACCGTATGACGAGCTAACTCAGAGAACTACATCTCATACTACGTCACAGTCATCTCTACGTGACACAACTGCTCGAACTGCCTGCGCAGCTCCTCTCAGCGAGACTGTGGCACATACTTCTCTAGAAAGAGAATAGATAACTGCTTCCAGGTAAGGGGCGCTGCACCAACAGGCCTATGCCTTTCATATGCCTCCCACCAAGTGAAGGCAGCCCAGAAAACTGAAAGGTAGAGAATGCTACACCACTGGTCTCTAGAATACCCGTTGTACGAAGCATCCTCTGGCACTTATCCAAGAAACCCTAGGCGTCCTCTCCCTCTGCACCGCTGAAAGTCAGAGGCTGAAGTCTGCCAAACCTCTCTAGTGGACGCTACTCGTTGTCCGGCATAACTGGTACCACATACTCCTGAGCTGGTGCAACCGGCTGGGCTGGAGGTGCCCCCGGTATTTGAAGTTACTACACAACCTGCTCAGGTGTGCAAGCAATGGGAGTCTGGGTGCCTCCCCTTCCTGAGAAGTAGCTGCGGCCGTAGTAACTAAGACTGCCTGAGCCAAACCGTTCCACACTGATAAAATCTGAGCTAAAGCCTTCTGAAGGCCTGGAATCATAATAGGCAAAGTTGGTGCCTGAGCTGGTGTTGTTGTAGCGTCCACAACTGGGACCTGATCCTGAACTGGGGCAGCTGGTGGATCTGCAGGTGCTGCCCTAGCTGCTCTGCCCCTACCACGGCCTCGACCGCATCCTCGGCCTCTAGTGACCCCAGCTGGTGGTACTGGTGGTCATCCATCCTGCCCGGTAGCATGTGTCCTCACCATCTGTGAGAGAATGGAATAACAAAAGTTTAGTACTCGGGTCAACAAATTCGTACGACAAGAATTTCAAAAATATGAAATGTTTCCTAAAGGTTCTACAGCCTCTCAAGGATAAATACAGACGTCTCTGTACTGATCCGTGAGACTCTACTAAATCGGCTCATGACTCGCGAGACCTATGTAACCTAGGCTGTGATACCAACTTGTCACGACCCCAAATGCCCGGTTATGATGGCGCCTATCATATTACTAGGAAAGCCAACCTAACCACATAACCATAATGAATTTCTTTTCATAAAATCATCTTTCTAACACGAGTTTGAATACTAAATTTCATAAGGAGTGTTTAAAATAACTAAATATGCGGAAATCAATAAAACATAAGACAACATAGCCCAAACATCTGGTGTCACGAGTCTAAAGTCTCTAAATACATAACCGACTGTCTAATATATCATGAGTCTAAAAATGCAGAAAAAAACAAGATAGGAAGGAGGAAAGCAGGGCTGCAGACGCCATGCAACTACCTTGCAATCTCCAGCAATCTCTGGAAATGCTGAGGACTCTCACTCCGCCACTCGAGCACCTGGATCTGCACACAAGGTGCAGAGAGTAACATGAGTACGCCAACTCAGTAAGTAACTAAAGTAAATAAGGTCTGAAAGCAGTGACGAACAGTTAAAAATCATATAAAGGAATAAACAACAAAATAACAGATCAAACTCCACAGTTTAAAACCAGTTTCATCATAAAATTATCAATTTCAGTTTAAATACTTGAAATCATATACTTAGCAATTTTTCAATAGAGACTTATTTTTAAAGAAGAGTGAAATCAGTGAAAATATCATAACTGGGCCCCTCGGGCAAGGTATCACTCAGACTATGGCCTCTCGGGCAACCTCTCAGTCACTCGTGACTCAACTCTCGTCACTCAGTACTCCCTCTCAGCACTCAGGCTCATTAGTATCTCATAATAATAATAATAATCATAATAACCATTGCGACATGCAGCCCGATCCGTAATTTATAGTCGACTATGTTCACTGAGGGTGTACAGACTTTGGAGGGGCTCCTACAGCCCAAGTGTCATATCGTTGTGGCACGCAACTCGATCCAATATATATATCACTGTGGTGTGCAGCCCGATCCATATAAGTATCGATGCGGCGTGCAACTCGATCTATAATATATTTAGACATATATGTATATATCTTCACCATTAGGTCCTCAACCTCTCTCAGTCATTAACCTCACAGCCTCTCGAGCATAACAGTAGAAATCAGGGAACTCAGTCCAAACAGTGCACACATTTTTAATAAGTACGGTGGTAAAACCAGTTTTAAACAATAATAGGTAAAACATGACTGAGGATCTGCTTTTCAAACAAATAGAGTGAGGAAAAACAGTAGAAATGCCCCTAAGTGTCTCAACAGGTCGGCACAAGGCCCCAAACATGGCATACATCCCATAATACAGTATAAATGTCTAAAATACGGAATATCAAAAGATTTAAAATCAAATACGTGGCTTAATAGTCGCTACAGGACGAACCAAGTCACAATCCCTACTGATGCACGCTCACACGCTCGTCACATAGTATGTGCGTCACCGTATTTATCAAAACAATTCGAATACCGGGGTTTTATACCCTCAGTTCCAGATTTACAATGGTTACCTATCTCAAACCGATGAAAATACTACTCTGCGATACCTTTGCCCCTCGAATCGGCCTCCATTCGCATCGAATCTATCCAAAATCAGAATCACGACATCAAAATATGCTAAGGGAACGAAGCCCAAGCAAAAATAATCAAATAATACCAAAAATCTCGAAATTGGCCAAACCCGACCCCCGGGCCCACATCTCGAAACTCAATAAAAATCACATCAACGGAATACTTATCCTCCCACGAGTTCATTCATACCAAAAGCATCAAAATCCAACTAGAAACGACCCCTCAAATCCCAATTTCTAGATCTCCAATTTCAAGCCCTAGTTCTTCAATTTTAGGCTTAAATTCCATGATTAACTAGGTAGATTTCACATTAGAATCGAGTTTAAGTCCAAGAATCTTACCTCCAAGTGATTCCCCTTGAATCCCTCTTCAATCCTCTTCAAAGAGCTTCAAAAACGATCAAAAATTATGGAAATAAATCCCAAAATCGCGGACAAGACGACTATTTAAACATTCTGCCCAGGCCTCAAATCCTTCTTCGTGAACGCGGTCAACGCCTCGTGTTCGCGAAGCACAAAATAACTTGACCAAAAATTCCTCCTTCGCGATCGCGACCTGACCATCGTGAATGCGATGCTTCCTCAGACAACTCTTTGCGAACGCATCCCTACACTCGCGAACGCGATGAATAACTTGACCTCAAACCCAGCTGGCCCATTTCCTCTACGCGAACACAGAGCTTCACCCGCGAACGCGATGCTCAAACACTCAGCCCTTCGCGAACGTGGAGCCTTCCTCGCGAACGCGAAGGCTAAAATTCCAGTCTTCACCAGCTAACCATTCGCGAAAGCGAGGGCCTACTCGCAAACGCGAAGGCCAATTCTCTGCAATACTGATCAACAATTTTCTGCAATCCAAAACATGAAATGGTCCGATTGACCACCCGAAACTCACTCGAGGCCCCCGGGACCTCAATCAAACATGCCAACATATCCAATAACCTCATTCAAACTTATAACAATCTTCAAAACACCTCAAACAACATCGAATCAACCAAAACTCATTGGATTCAAGCCTAAGTTTCCAAATCTTCTAAATTACGCTTTTGATCAAAAACCCAACCAAACCACATCCGAATGACCTGAAATTTTGCACACACATCCCAAATGACACAACATAACTACTTGAACTCTCAAAATTCCATTTCGACCCCTATATCAAAATCTCACCTATCAACCGAAAATCGCCAAAAATCTAATTTCGTCAATTCAAGCCTAAATATACTCCGGACCTCCAAAACTCATTTCGATCACGCTCCTAAGTCTCAAATCAGCTCCCGAAGCTATCCGAACCATCGTAACTCACATACGAGCCCTCTAAAACATAAGTCAACATCCGGTTGACATTTTTCAACTGAAACTTCCTCAAAAGAGACTAAGTGTCTCAAACCTTACCAAATCCTCTCCAAACCCGAGCCAACCAACCCGATCACATATAGAACCGATAAGTAAAGCAATAAGAAGCAGAAATGGGAAAAATGGAGCGGTAACTCATAAGAGGACTGACTGGGTCGTCACAACGCATCAAAAGTTATTAGATAGTAAAATATTTGATTTTTTATCCGAAACAAATTGTGAAGGGAGGACTTATCATATCTGTTATTCTAATGCATACATGTGTTTTTGTATGAAATTTAAAAAATCTTAAACCAATACGGGAAGCATTGGTCTCATAAGAAATGTTTAACTATTAATAGAAGGTATTCAATGTTAAATCAGCTTAGACATAAAACCAGCATTATCAATAGGAACTATCTTGATTGTATAATCAGAAAATTGTGCTCTTAATTAAGAAAATTAATTTCAAATGCCAAACTGCAGGTTGACAATAAACACATATGTCACCATCTCATATATGCATCTATATGTGGTTTACATGATAGGTGAATGGGCACATATTCACTTTTTATATATTCTAGAATTCAAGGGTCTTAGTCCCAATTTTAGATGGTATAATCAATTTATTATGAGAATAAGTAACACAAGCGAATTTTTGAAGAGTCTTATGGTTCTTAATATATGCTTATCATAATTCTCAATTAGCTCATCATATTTAAATCAGATGGCAAATGAAAACTTCAAATTTATCATGATATGTGCTATCTTTTAGTAAACTTCTGGTTTCCTATGGTATAAACTTTTATATTACTAAACTTATGAATTACTGTGGTTACTTTTGTATCAGTAAATTTCTGATTTACTGTAGTTACTTTTGCCTTAGTAAAACTTCTGATTTACCGTAACTGCTTTTGCATTAGTAAACGGAGTAAAGTGAGTACTCCATCTCAATGAGTAACAAATGCAAATAACGACTGAAAGTAATAAAACACGTAAAACACAAGGCATTCTATACTGAAGCAGTAAAAAATACTTAAAACAGTAAAACAGTGAAGAGTCAAGTAAAATCCCTTTTCAACAAGTAAAACAAGTAATTGACAGGTAAATAAACAAATAGAAGTTCGCCCCTCGGGCACAGTATCAACGAATCTACCCCTCGGGCAATATCTCAGAACAGTACCAGCCCCTCGGGCTCAATCTCACATCACAATGGGTACCCGCGCTCACTAGGGGGTGTACAGACTCCGAGATTGGCCCCTTACAGCCCAAGCACAATATCAAGTCATCTCGTGGCATCAAATCTAGGCCCTCGGCCTCATATCAATCAAGCCACCTCGTGGCATCAAATCTAGGCCATCGACCTCATATCAATCAAGCCACCTCATGGCATATTTATGTATCTCAGGCCCTCGGCCTCATATCAGTATCAATGTATCCTCACAACTAGGCCATCGGCCTTACTCAGTCCAAAAATCATCACAAGCCCCTCGGGCAATAGTAAAATAGTATTTCTCAGCCCAAAACATCATTTAAAATATCATTTAAGTCTCAAAACTAAGTAAAAATGGCTGAGTAGTAAAATAGTGGAACAATAACATGACCGAGTTCAAGTAATAAGTCAAAACAGTGAGGAAATAGCAATAAACATCCCTGAAGGGTTCAAATAGTTGGCACGAAGCCCAAATATGGCAATCAACCCAAATCATGATGATAGCAAATAAGTTTCAGTCAAATACGCGGTAAAATCATCAATCGGGACGGACTAAGTCGCAATCCTCAATAGTGCACGACCCCACGCTCGTCATCAAGCGCGTGTCTCACCTCAATATAGCACTATGATGTGCAAATCCGGAATTTCAAACCCTCAGAGCATCATTTACAATCATTATTCACCTCGAACTGGCTAAATCTCTCGCTCACGACGCCTTTGCCCCTCAAATCAGACTCCACGCGCGTTGAATCTATCTAAAATCAGAACAAATACGTCATAATATGCTAAGGGAACAAAGCCCAAGCGAGAACAATCAACAAAGGGCACGATTCCCGAAATTACCAAAACCCGAGCCCCAGGCCTATGTCTCAGAATCGGGTAAATTTTACATTTTCAGAATCCTCATACCCTCACGAGTCTAACCATACCAAAATTATCAAATTCCGGTACCATTTGGTTCTTCAAATCATCATTTTATATTTTTGGAAGATTCCACAAATTTTCTTCCCAAATTCCATCCCAAATCACGAATTAAATGATGAATTCAATGATAGATTCATGTACTCTAGCCAAATCTGAGTTTGAATCACTTACCCCGATGAATTTCTTGAAAAACCTTCAAAAAGTCGCCAAAATCCGAGCTCTCTAGGTCAAAATATTAAATAAAACTCAAAACCTCATATTTGTAGGCATGTGATTTTTTACCCTCCCCAAGATTTTACATATTTTAACATTTAAATATTTAGTTTAGGTCTAATATCGCTATTTTAACTAGGTTTAACCTTTTTTGCTTTATTTTATCACAAAAATAGTTTTCCTTTTTTTAAGTTACTTGGTATTTTGTCAAGTTATTTTTGATTTATTCTACTTTTGATAAAATCTTAAATGAAAAAGAGTTGATTTAAGCTACTAAGATTTTCTTAACTTTGTTGCTATTTTACACCTTATATCAAAAGAAAAGAAAAAATATCTTTTTTTTAGTCCTTACGATAGAATAGTTCAAATTTTCTTTATTTTCTTATTTACTACTTTTGAATAACTAAAATTGAAGAAAGAAAATTGAAACAATTGAAAATTAAGTGGTCCTCTCCTTTCAATTCTTGATCATATTATACATACTGTACATGGCAATTTAATTCACACACTCCATTTTATTCTCACACACACATACTTGGCAGATTTTACCTATTGCAATGGGACCACACGTTTTGGGGGGTTAAACCTTTCTTTTTCTCCAAGAATTTGACAAAAAAACTTAGAATCACGAACGAAGATGATCATGAACGAATCTAAATAAGGCCTAAACACTCGGTTCATCCATAAAAGCTGTTGGGGCATTTGTCAACCCAAATGACATAACCAAGAACTCATAATGCCCGTACTGAGTGCGGAATGCTGTCTTGGGGACATCGGATGCCCTAATCCTCAACTGATGGTAGCCAGATCTCAAGTCAATCTTTAAAAACACCTTGGTACCCTGAAGTTGGTCAAACAAATCATCAATCCTCGGCAATGGATACTTATTCTTGATTGTAACCTTGTTCAACTGTCGGTAATTAATACACATTCTCATCGAACCGTCCTTTTTCTTAACAAACAACACTGGCACACCCCAAGGCAAAACACTGGGTCTAATAAAATCCTTCTCCAGCAAGTCTTGCAACTGCTCCTTTAACTCTTTCAACTCAAGCGGGGCTATACAACACGACATAATAGAAATAGGCCGAGTGCCCGGAGCCAAATCAATGAAAAAGTCAATATCCCTGTTGGGTGGCATACCCGGCAGGTCTGAAGGGAAAACCTTAGGAAACTCACGAACAACGGGCACAAAACCAATAGAGGGAACCTCAGCACTAGAATTATGAACATATGCCAAATAGGCCAAACACCCCTTTCTCGACCATATGCCGAGCCTTCACATACGAGATAACACTACGGGTAGAATGACCAGGAGTCTCTCTCTACTCTAAACGAGGCAAACCCGGTAAGGCTAAGGTCACAGTCTTGGCATGATAGTCCAAGATAGCGTGGTAAGGTGATAACCAGTCCATCCCCAATATAACATCAAAATCGACCATGTCTAGAAGCAACAAATCCACACAAGTCTCAAGACCCCTAATCACCACAATACAAGAACGATGAACTCGATCTACCACAATAGAATCACCCACCGGTGTAGACACATAGACAGGACTACTCAATGAGTCACTAGGTATGACCAGATACGGTGCAAAATAAGATGACACATACGAGTAGGTAGACCCTGGATCAAATAACACTGAAGCATCTCTATCACAAACCAGAATAGTACCTATAATAACTGCATCTAAAGCCTTAGCCTCGGGCCTGGCTGGAAGGGCGTAACATCGGGGCTGGGCCCCACCACCCTAAACTACATCTCTAGGATGGCCTGTTGCTGGCTGGCCTCTACCTCTAGTGCCTCTACCTCCACCTCTAGCACCTCTACCCCCACCTCTAGCTGGCTAGGCGGGCTGTGGAATACCCGGTGCCTGTACCATAGCACGAGAACCCTGGTGCTGAGAGCTACTCGATGCTCGAGGGCAAAACTTGGCAACGTGACCTGGATCACCACAAGTGTAACAAGCCCTCGGCTACTGAGACTGCTGGCTTTGATGACTTGAATGACCACCCCGGAAACTCTGAAACAGCGGTGCACTGATAGGAGCAAGGGGGTATACTGTAGGACTGCTGGTTGGGATACTGCATCTAGGGACCACGGCCACCTGAAGTACCGTAAGAAACCTGGAGCGCTAACTGAAAGGGCCTAGGAGGATGGCCTCTGCCATATGAATCTCTACCTCCAGACGAGGTACCACTGGATCGGCCTGAATGACGGGGCTTCTTGTCTGACCCATGACCGCCTCCCTGGGACAGAACCATCTCAACTCTATGGGCCACATTGGCCGCCTCCTGAAAAGTAATCTCACTCCCAACCTCTCTAGCCATCTGAAGACGAATTGGCTGGATAAGACCGTCAATAAACCTCATCACCCTCTCTCTCGGTGGGGAGTATGATGAGAGCATGGCGAGCCAAATCGATGAACCTGGTCTCATACTGGGTAACCGTCATGGAACCCTACTGGAGGTGCTCAAACTGCCTCTGATAGGCCTCTCTCTGAGTAACAGGGAGAAACTTCTCCAGAAACAACACTGTAAACTGCTCCCAAGTCAAGGTTGGCGATCCAGCTGGTCTAGCTAAGCAATAATCCCTCCACCAAGTCTTGGCGGATCCAAACAAGCGAAATGTAACAAAATCGACCCCATTGGTCTCAACAATACCCATGTTCCTAAGAACCTCATAACAGCTGTCTAGATAATTCTGGGGATCCTCAGTAGATGCACCGCTGAAAGTAGTAGTGAAGAGCTTGGTGAACCTATCTAGCCTCCACAAAGCATCGGCAGACATAGCTGCTCCATCACCGGTCTGAGCTACCACACCCCGCTGAACTGATCCAACTGGCTGAACTGCTGGAGTCTGAATCTGGGGAGCTACCTGCTCTAGAGTGCGAGTAGCAGGAGTCTGGGCTCCTCCTCTAGCCTGAGAGACGGCTGGTGCTACAAGAAGCAAGCCTGCTCGGGTGACACTCTCTATGAGGCCTACTAATCGGACCAGAGCATCCTGAAAAACTAGGGCATCAATAAACCCCTCTAGGACCTGTGTTGGGCCTACCGGAACTGCTGGGGCCAGAACCTCATCATCAAAGTCAACCTGAGGCTCCGCTACTGGTGCTGCTGCTCGAGACTGAGCTCTACCCCTGCCTTGGGCTCTAGCACGACCTCGGCCTCGCCCTCTGCCCCTCGTGGGAGCTGCTGCTGGGGGCTCGGGCTGCTGAGCGGTGGATGAGGAAGCGCATGTTCTCGCCATCTGCAAAAGAACAGAGTAGAAGTTCGATTAGCATTGAGGAACCAAACCGCATGATAGCAAAGAATAAATGTGAAGTTTTCCTAACTCTGTAGCCTCTGGGGGATAAATACAGACGATTCCGTACCGATCCCTCAGACTCTACTAAGCTTGTCTGTGAACTGTGAGCCCCATGTAACCTAGAGCTCTAATACTAACTTGTCACGACCCAGATTTATCACCCTCGGGAGTCGTGATGGCGCCTACTAATGAGAGCTAGGCAAGCCAACCTTAACAACTTACTTCATTAACAAATTACTTCTTTTTAAAAAATACAGGCGATAATATGATAAAAGTAGAATTTTAAATAAATAAGCGGAAGTCAACTATTATATGTCTTAAGGCTACGTCTATTACAACTTTTAAAACCTCAAATACCCCAAAACCTAGTGTCGCAGTGTCACAGACTATCTAAGAGTTACTACATACAAGGTCCGAAGAAATACAATACACTGTTTCTGAACAAAAGGAAATAAAACAGGAAATAGAGATAGAGGGAGACGCCAGGGCCTGCGGACGCCTGCAGGTCTACCTTGGGTCTCCGAGTGGACTGAAGGAAGCCCTCCAACTACTGTCCGAAAGCTGCTCCTAGATCTGCACACAGTGCAGAGTGTAGCATCAGCACAATCGACCCCATGTGCTAGTAAGTGTCTAGCCTAACCTCGACGAAGTAGTGACGAGGCTAGGACCAGACTACCAAATAAACCTGTGCCGTTCAAATATATATATATATATATATATATATATACAGTGAAAATGAAATACCGAAAATAACTAGTCAATGTGGGAGGGGGAAACATGCTGTGGGGGAGATAACAGTTCCGAATAGAAAGCATCAAGTAAGGAAAGAAACAACATAACTAGAATATCAACAAGTATCAGAAATCAACAATATGCACGGCATCACCCTTCGTGCTTTTACTCTCGTCCGCACCAAATCAATCATATAATAAAGATGTGCACGACATCATCCTTCGTACTTTTACTCTCTTTCCTCACCATATAATCAATGAAAATCGGTATGGAATGGTACATCGTATGACACGATGTCACCCTTCGTGCTTTACACTCTTTCCTCACAATAACAAACAATGCACGACATCATCCTTCGTGCTTTAACACTCTTCCTCACTCAAACAACAATCACAAACAAAGGGGCAAGGGAATAACCAAAATAATAATAGAAATCCCGGCAAGGGAACACAATTAAACAATTAAATTTCGGCAAGGGAACAACATCAAACAACATCCCGACAAGGGAGATAATCAACAAAGCAACAATATCCCGGCGAGGGAACAATTTAATAACTCTTTCTTTTTCTTTCACTTTTGTTTCATAACTCACTTTACCACCTGAGCCAAGGCTCCAAAGGGTTCAATCGTCTCATATGCTTTCACAATTTGTAATATAACTTGAGCCAATGTTCCTCGATGTTCAAAGGTCACAATTACCTTCCACAAGCTTTTCACAACAAGTAGAAATCATCACCAAGGCATGAAAGATACAACGAAATCAAGATATTCACAATTAAAAGACTTACGGTCATACTCGTCACTATGCCTATACGTCATACTCAACAATTACCACATAGAAAATAAGACTCAGCTCCTAATCTCTCAAGCTAAGGTTAGACCAAACACTTACCTCGATGCCACAAACACAACTCAAGGTTCAATTATAGCTTTACCCCTTGATTCCTCTGCCAATTCACTCGTATCTAGTCACAAGTTACTTAATTACATCAATAAACGCTAAATGAATCAACCCCAATGCATAAAAATGAGTTTTCCAAAGTTTTACCCAAAAAGTTAAAAATCGCCCCGGGCCCACATGGTCAAAACCCGATGTTCGAACCAAAACCCGATTACCCATTCCCCCACAAACCCAAATATATGATTTGTTTTGAAATCGGACCTCAAATCGAGGTCTAAATTCCCAATTTTGAAAAACCTAGGTTCTACCCAAAACACCCAATTTCCCCATGAAAATCATTGATTTGAAGTTGAAATTATGTTAAAAGATGTTAATGATTGAAGAAAACTAGTTAAAAATGACTTACACTTGATTTGGAGAAGAAAGGTTGTTTGAAAAATTGCCTCTTATGTTCTTGGGGTTTGAAAAATGAAAAAATAACTGAAAATCTCGTCTATTTATACTATTCTCAGGTGCCCTGTGCGGACCGCATAAAATGGACTACGGCCACACAGTTCTTCTTGAGGGTACTGCAGTCCAGAGCCCTGTGCGAACAGCACAAAACTGACCGTGGCCGCACAGCCCAGTGAAAAGCTGCGCGGACCGCACAAAACTGACTGCGACCACACAGTCTCCACCGCGCACTGCACGAACCTTACACAGACCGCACTGGCCCTTCCGCGATTGCACACAATTTCTCGCGGACCGCACTAGCGGGTTCAGAGACCCGCAAATTTCTCTGAACCTGCAACAACTGTGTTTTTAGACCCAAGGCATCCCGGAACCTACTCGAAACTCACCCGAGCCCTCGGGGCTCCTAACCAAGCATATGTACTAACTCAATGACATCATACGAATTTATCTGTGCGATCAAATCGCCAAAATAACTCAATAACAACAAATTGACCTCAAAATCAAAGAATTTTTCTCAAACTTCGTAAAACATCAATTTTCGCAATTCAAGCCCGATTCACGTCAAATGACATCCGTTTTCACCAGATTTTACAGAAATGTCTTAAATTATATATAAGACCTGTACCGAGCATCGAAACCAAAAATACGGGCTTGATACCACCATGTTCCAATCAAATTTCATTTCAAATTTCCTTAAACAATTTCAGAAAATAATTTTCTTTGAAAATTCATTTCTCGGGCTTGGGACCTCGAAATTCGATTCCGGGCATATGCCTAAGTCCCATGTTTTCTACGGACCCTCCGGGAGCGTCGAATCACTGATCCGGATCCGTTTACCTAAAATATTGACCGAAGTCAAACTAACTCATTTTATAACCAAATTTTATCATTTTTCACAGAATTTCATATTTAAGCTTTTCGGCTACGCTCCCAGACTGCGCACGTAAATTGAGGTGACACTAAACGAGATTTTCAAGACCTCAGAACACAGAATTTCGTTTTAAACAAGTGATGACCTAAAAGGTAATCACATATGATAAAAATGAAAAGCTGCAATGTTCAATAATGAACCATAGTCAATAGTTCAACTAATGTCAACATTAGCCTGAAATAGTTTAAATCTTGATAAGCCAGCCGTGCTTAGAACAGGCCCAACAATTTGAACCGCGATGTTCTCTCGTCAATTGGCATATTTTGATTTTTTAAGTAGGGAACTGCGGTGCAGAAATTACACTTTTTTTGACAATTAGAAATTGCACATTTTGCCAACAAGAGCAGTTAAGGAAAGCAAGATTTACACTAATAAAGAAGCTAAACTACAAAATAAAAATTGCAAAATATATATGTGTTACTTGCCTCCTCATTATTGCACATGAAACATCTGCTACAAATTGATACACCTCTCTCTGCTAGTCGTTTTGTGTGAGACAAGCATCATGCACATGATTGCATTGCCAAGTCTTTTCACAACAACAAAGCTGATTCTTCAAGATCATTCATAAGTGTACACACCCTCTTCTACCGATTTCAGTTGAACTGAAGAACTTGATTTCGTTTCTACAGTTACTATCAAAAAGGGAGGAAATTGAAACCACAGACTCTGCTTCATTGGTGTCCAAAGGGGTGGCTGTTCCTCTGGCACAGTCCAATATATGTGTGCAAAATATCTAGCATGTCAGTGACCTGCAATAAAATAAGATGTTGAAGTAACACCAACAAGACAAACCTTATCATAGAAGAAGAATATTAGAAGAAACTAAAACCTCTTTCTTGCTTAAAAAATAGCTTTGAAATGCTGGGGAGCCGCATCACAGTGTTCACTTTCAATGGCAGTATCAAGCAGGATGAATTTTTCATCAAGCGAAGATATAACAAGCAAAATGACACTTCCAATTCACCAACCCTTTCTAACAAGAAAGAAGCTGTATCTACAATTCCATGCTCCCGGCATAAATGCAAGCAGCGTTCCACCCTATAGTTTTCAAAAGTCTCCAAGAATCGGAGCACTGACTTGCGCTCATACCTGCATAATAGCTACACACAAAAGAATGTATAAGGAAGACGTTGGACTTACACATAATAAACTAAATTGCATCCGCAGAATTATGATTTGTAACTAGGCTCTATATGGAAGTGGCTTCTGAAGCAGACTTTTATGCAAAAACTCTATATTCTGGTAGTTATAGTCACTAACGGTTGACAATGTGTACTAAAAATTGCCAGAGCACTTTTTTCGGAACCAATAAGACACTGACTGGAAAAAAAAAACCAAGATAGCTTTAAAGAAACAGGCTGACAAGCAGTCAATCCTCTCTGCTGGAGGCAAAAGAGAAGAGGTATTTCCATCAATACAGGGCATATCAGGAGAAAATTTCATACTAGATAAGTTGAAACGACATTGAAGGAAAAGAAAGTGAACTAGAAAGGCTTTCTCACTTATATAGCATAAAAGGTAGGCCTCTAATATGGAGAGCTGTTGACAATGAATGAGTACAAGACCAAAAAGTCAGTACGAAACAAAATTTTCTTCCATGTTTAGACAAAATTTGACTTTTGCTCAGAACATCAAAGACTAACTTTTTTGATGATCAGGTTTAACTATTTTTGTGGAAGGTATAGGATAGAAGCAAAGATATGAATAATCACAGGAAGGGATTGGGGCAGCCTAAAAGGGAATTGGTATTGAGACAGCACAACCAACTACCAAGGACTGAAGTCAAACTTATGTACAGAGGATGTAATTGGTAATACTACTCCCCTCTTAAAGACCAATCCCCCTCACTTTACAATCTGTCACGGAATACTACTCTCACCTTGGCACAAAGCAGAGAAAATAACAATTGGAACATAAACTTTAGGAGGACCTTCATTGATTGGGAGATGGGAAGTATCTCTGATTTTTTCAGCTTTCCTCATTCCAAAGGTTCCAACAGCAGTGATTATAAGCTCATCTGGAAAGGTCAAGGAAATGGCTCCGTCACTGTTAAATCTTGATATAGAATACCTCTCAAAGATACCAATCAGACTACTTTGGACCGTGGAAGCAGATATGGTAAGCAATTGATTAGTCAAAGTTTGTGTTTTGTGGGGCTGGAATCTAAGAAGCTTCTCTGACTCAAGATAATCTACAAAGAAGGGGCACACATGTATTCATCAGATCACTTGTAGAATGTAAAACCAACAAGCACTTGTTTATGCACTGTTCTGTTACTTACAAGTCCGCCAGTTTTTCTTTAATCAGTTAGGAATGAAATGGGCCATGCCAAGAATAACCGCACAGTTCCTTTTGAGCTGGAACAAGAAGGTACCAAGAATTTAAACAAGGCATGATATAGAATCCTCTTAGTAGAGTGGCTGGCTATGGAGCATAATCACGTAGATTAGCTCCCGAGTTCTGCTACGAATGCATTTCAAATAGGATTATGCACACCTGAGAACCACCAAGTCATCAACAACTCAACGTCAGAATCCAGAGAATACCAGACTACTTAGAAACATCAAACAAAAATAAGAGTTAAGACATACACGTAGCCAGTGGCTTAAAACAGTTTACGAAAGGGAGTTCTGAGGGTACTCAAGCTAGAAGGTATAGCTCCACAGAAAAGTCCATATCCTGCTCATGCACACGCATCAGTAAGGGGATGAAGCCCAGCAATATCAGAGAGATTGCATAACCAACCTCTAGCTTGTGTACACCATAAATCTTCTTTTGTTAAGGAGCAAATCATTCATAAGACGAGCTTCATGCGACTTATTTTCTTCATCTAGCATACAAATTAACAATTTAAGATTATGGCCACAAGGGACATATTTATGGGCTAGCATATCTTCACATATCTTCAGTGCATGAACACTCCAATTATTAGCACAAAGAGAAGTGAGAAGATTCTCATATGATGCTTTAGAAGGGGCAAATCCTTTTTTGAGCATTGTGTATGAGATTGAAAGAGCATCAATGAGCCTTCCATTCTTGCATAGACCTCTTATTAAAGTGTTATACACAATTTTATCAGGAGAACAACCCTGTGCATTCATTCTGTTGAAGAGACTAACAGCAAGATCAATTTCGCCACTTCGGAAATGCCCATCAATTAGAATAGTAAAAGTAACTTGATTCGGTTGGACACCCTCACTTTGCATCATATCCAGCTGCTTATATGCATCCTGCGTCTTCTCAGCCCAGCAAAACCCTGAAATTATGCCATTATACAAGTACAAATTTGGCATTAGGGGAGTGTTCTTCACTTTGTTTATCAGCCTAAGTGCAAGAAATTTAATTTGTTCCTGAGAGCTAATTGAGATTTTCAAACATTTTTCCCTAGAAAACATAGCACTCTGATGAAGTAGACGAAACAACATTTCCTTGGATTTTTCATACTGTTTCTGCGGAACAAGCCACTTCCCATGAAGTGACCTAATATTTCTAGAGACGCCACTGACCAAAGTAATATAGGTTACCAGGTCTCGCTCAATCTCACTTCTTTCCATCAAATCAACCAACTTAAATGCAAATTCAAACTCTCTTTTCCTTAAAAATTGTTTTATTAGAGAAGTATAAAGAACAGTATTTGGCATGAAACCCTCTTCTATCATTCGATCAAGGTATACACAGCCCTTTTCAATCATGTTCTTCTTAACTAACCCATGTATAAGAGCAGTATAAGCATAGTGGCTTGGTTGAACTCCATCTTCCAACATTTTGTCGAAGAGCTCATGGGCCTGAATAGCTCGTCCATTTATTGATAGAGCATTAATCATTGTCACAAACATAGTTTCATCAGGATAAATTCTAGCCTCGAGCATTCTCCGGAAAACTTCAAGGGCCTCATCTATTCTCTTTTGTCTGCCCAAACACCCAATGATGGAGTCATATATCGCAACACTAGGCTTCAATCCACTCTCTTCCATTTGGTCCAGAACTTCAAATGCTGATTGTATGTCACCCTGTTTGCAGTATTCATTCACCATAATCAAGAATGTTGCTTGATTTGGAACTTGACCTTGTTCTTGCATAACTTCAACAAAGGATTTGGCATCCTCAAGTAGTCCGTTTTGGTAAAGGCACTTGATCATAGAGTTATAAGCTGACAGCGAAGGCTGAAGAGAAAGGCTTGCCATCTTGTCCATGCAAAGAAGAGCAGAATCAAGTTTTCCTCCTAAACATAAAGCAACCATGTATATATTGAAAGCAACATTGGCCAGAGATAAGTTTCTTGCCACAATTTCTCCCAAGAGATGATCAATATCAGACATGATATCTGCAGTAACTTTTTGACTGGTAGTGCTAGGGATGTTAGAAAGGTCAATACCACAACCATTTTTGGCAATTGCCCGCAAAAATGTGCATGCTAGAGTAATCTCTGACCCTCTTGGAAGATTGTTGACCAAGGTAAAAAACAAAACATGGTCAGGAACCAATCCATTATCCAACATCTTATTGTACAAGACATCTACTTCTGCTAACCGATTCTCTTTATAAAGCGCAGCAATTAAAGCAGTATAAGAGTGCACACTGGGAGCAACGTTGCACTGAATCATGTTATTTAACAGCATCAACGCACAATCAACTTTATGATCCTTGCAATACTTGCCAATCATGATTTGGTAACTTACTGCATCAGGTTCTAATCCAAATTCAGCCATCTGCTGATGAAGCACCCAACCCTTGTCCAACATGCCCAAGTTAAAAAACCCGTGCATCAGCGTGTTGTAAGTATACTTATCCGGTGCACATCCCAACTTAAGCATTCTAATAAACATCCTCATAGCCATTTTCATTTTCTTGTTCTTCGAATACCCGTTAATAAGAGTTGTGTACATGACTTTATCCAGAACAAAACCATAAGACTCCATATCCATGCTCAACAACTCAGCTTCCTCGACTCGACCCCTCTTACACAACGAAAGAACCAATGTCTTAAACAAATGAACATTGGGTGTCACACCTCTCTCACACATTATATCAAACACATAAAGTGCCTCATCTAAGAACCCCCGATGGCACAAGCCATCCACTAACCTATTGTAACAACTGAAACTTAGTGATACTCCAGCATCAACAGCCACTACAAAAACATCAAACCCATCCAAGATGATATGTTGGCCACAAAATCCCTTAATAAGCGCAGTACACGTGCTACTACAAGGCCTCAATTTCATATCCAATAGTTTATCAAAAAGCAATTTTGCTTCCTCTAATTTACCCAAATTACAATAACAAATGGCCATTGAATTCAATAAAGACTGGTCTTTCGGTTCAATACCTCTCTTCAAAATGCAATATACATAAATATCCTCAGCCATTTGGGTTTCACCAGATGCCACGAGTTGTCGAATGAGAAAACTGTAGCTAGTTGCATCAGGCTCGATACCGCGAGAAATGGAGAATTCAACGGCTGAGATAGCTTCAGAGACTGATGAGGATTGCTTGATGATTCTCTGAATCACTTTCTGAGCTGAACCGAATAACCCGCGAAGTATTAACTGCTCTGCAAGTGAAAAACACAAGGTCTTGTGATTATTAATTGGGGAGGATGTGGGAACATCACATGATATTGCTTCAGTAGGTAAATGGCAAGCAGTAAAAGGTCTCTTTGTTGTTCTAGAGAGATAGGAGAAGCGCAGCCAATGGTGTAGTCCAAGTCTATGCTTGCTCATGGCGTTGGTCAGGAACTGAGAAAAGACCGCCGGCGACGTGGGGAGGAAAGAGACGGCGGGTTCCGCATTTTTTAGGTTAATAAGGGTAACGTCGTAAAGACGAACGATTTAACTTCGGTTAACATATAAATTAATCACAATTAATTCTGACTAGCACAATATGGTCGCTTTGGAAGTTTAGAAATTTATTCAAATTGAATAAGATTATTACTATTGCTCACTTGTTTTGTACCCTTTTAATTGTATTTTATAATTCAAATAAATAGCAGTTTTTATGATATGTATTTGATTTTGAAAATCTTAATTTTTAATTAAAATATTGTAACAATTGACACGATTTATACATGCAATGCTAGAAACAAAAACAAAAGAACCAAAAAAAAAAAGGAAAAGAAATAATTAGAATCTAAATCTATATATCTATATTATTTACCAAATTTCAAGAATAAATTATTTATATTTATTAAAGACTATTAAAAAGATAATAAGCAAGATATTAATTAAATTATTAAGCTAATAAAAAATTATATGATAGTATAATAATATTAAATAATAAATAATACAATAACTATAAGAAAAGAACAAAAATAAAAAGGAATTTGCATAAAATGATGTGATGAATAAGACATATTTGACTTTCAGTCAAAAACAAAATGATAATAAGAATTTTCTTAAAATAATATGATATAATGTGCTCAAACAACACATATCACAACATGATATTTAGTATTTTTTAATATTGACACCGAAACGAAATACAAGTACTAAAATCAAGGGATTAGGTTGCTACAAATAAAATAAAAGTTGTCTACTACGAGATTTGAATAATAATTTCATATCTTGCTTCAAAATTAATATCTAATGTTATATAATTTTTATATGAAAGGTTTATATTTTAAGGTTATTTGCACCTAATTCAAACAACATAGATTACAATTTGACATAATTTGTGTCCGCGCATCGTGCGAGTACTAATACTAGTATATATTAAAACAAGAAAGTTTGCATTATGGTTAAGCCAAGTGGCAAGCTACTATAAAGCCACTTGGCAATCTTAAAGAATTTGTGGGAGATTGTCAAATAAGGAAATATCACTTAAGAACTATATATGGAATTTCATTTATTAAAATAAGAATTCTTTTTTTAAAATAAAGTTCAATCACTGTACTAATATTTTCTAACTGAATTTTTTTATTTGGAAAGTAAAGAATTTTGATATCAATAGTATTTGGATTCATTTTCTAATATCGAGTGAGAAGAATATATCCTACCGTAATCTAATATGCAATTTTAATTTATTTTAAAAATTCAATACTTTTTAATGAGTTGAAGAATATGCTTTAAGGTTTTAACCTAAAGTTTAGAATGTAGATACATTTAATAATTTATTTATTTCATAATGGATAATTTAATGTATCTGTTTTAGACTAAGTTTTCTGAATTTTAAACAAGTATACAATAAAAATAATTTTTTTAAAGGCTAAAAGCTTCAACGGAAATAATAATTACTAGAAGTTTAATAATAAAAATACCATAATATTTTGTTGAAGTACTATATAGTTTGATCATATGCGCATTTCTTTTTGTCTATTATTGAATAAAACACTAAATGAAAAAAGTAAATAAAATATCATATAGTATATTAAAACAAGAAAGTTTTCATTATGGTTAAGCCAAGTGGCAAGCTACTATGAAGCCACTTGGCAATCTTAAAGAGTTCGTGGGAGATTGTCAAATAAGAAAATATCACTTAAGAACTATATATGGAATTTCATTTATTGAAACAAGAATTCTTTTAAAAAAAAAAATTAAGTTCAATCATTGTATTAATATTTTCTAACTGAAATTTTTTATTTGGAAAGTAAAGAATTTTGATATCAATAGTATTTGGATTCCTTTTCTAATATTAAGTGAGAAGAATATACCCTACCGTAATCTAATATGCAATTTTAATTTATTTTAAAAATTCAATACTTTTTAATGAGTTGAAGAATATATAAACTTCAAGAGGACCTTCACTGATTGGGATATGAGAAGTATCTCTGATTTTTTCAGCTTTCCTCATTCCAAAGGTTCCAACAGCAGTGATGATAAGCTCATCTGGAAAGGTCAAGGAAATGGCTCCTTCACTGTTAAATCTTGATATAGACAGGGGCGGAGCCACAGTGTTGGTTGCGGGTTCGACCGAACCCAGTAATTTTTATTTTAACCCTGTATTTGTATTAAAAATCCAATGAATATGGACAAATTATTAATTTAGAACCCAGTAACTTAAAAGGACTATAATCCCGAACCCATAAGGTTCAAATCCTTGCTCCGCCTCTGGATATAGAATACCTCTCAAAGATACCAATCAGACTACTTTGGACCGTGGAAGCAGATATGGTAAGCTAATGCATCAGTCAAAGTTTGTGTTTTGTGGGGCTGGTATCTAAGAAGCTTCTCTGAATCAAGATAATCTACAAAGAAGGGGCACACATGTATTCATCAGATCACTTGTAGAATGTAAAACCAACAAGCACTTGTTTATGCACTGTTCTGTTACTTACAAGTCCGCCAGTTTTTCTTTAATCAGTTAGGAATGAAATGGGCCATGCCAAGAACAACCGCACAGTTCCTTTTGAGCTGGAACAAGAAAGTACCAAGAATTTAAACAAGGCATGGTATAGAATCCTCTTAGTAGAGTGGCTGGCTATGGAGCATAATCACGTAGATTAGCTCCCGAGTTCTGCTACAAATGCATTTCAAATAGGATTATGCACACCCGAGAACCACCAAGTCATCAACAACTCAACGTCAGAATCCATAGAATACCAAACTACTTAGAAACATCAAACAAAAATAAGAGTTAAGACATACACGTAGCCAGAGGCTTAAAACAGTTTACCAAAGGGAGTTCTGAGGGTACTCAAGCTACAAGGTATAGCTCCACAGAAAAGTCCATATCCTGCTCATGCACATGCATTAGTAAGGGGATGAAGCCCAACAATATCAAAGAGATTGCATAACCAACCTCTAGCTTGTGTACACCACAAATCTTCTTTTGTTAAGGAGCAAATCATTCATAAGACGAGCAAATCATTCATAACACTGTTATTTTCTCCTCTTTTTCACGATTTTTTTTTAATCTGTTAAAAATGATGACAACATACAAAATCTTTTGAATTTTCATGCTTTTTTTTATTATTATTTTTTAAAAAATGTGGCATGGGAGACATCTTGGATTCCGCAAATGTTCCCCATGCGCTTTTCCCAAAATATAAAGCATGGGGGACATAGGGAATTCCAAGACTTCTTGGATTCCACAAATGTTCCCCATGTGCTTTTCCCAAAAATGAAGCATGGGGACATACGAAATTCCAAGACTTCTTGGATTCCACAAATGTTCCCCGTGTGCTTTTCCCAAAAATGAAGCATGGGGGACATAGGGAATTCCAAGACTTCTTGGATTTCACAAATGTTCCCCATGTGATTTTGATTAAAATAACACCATGCTGGAAAAAAACGTGCGGCCTTCTTATTAAACGTGATCAACATACCAAGGTGTGCCATTTGTCCGCAACTATCATTGGTCCGCCAAATGACCCATTCACCCTTGAATAAATACAACATGTAGCACATACGATGCCAAAAGATGGTCCATTATTTTCAGGTTGCTTGTCCTAGACGGACCCAACCCCTTTGTTGAGTCCCCTAAGTCAAATGCAACGTGATGCAAATAAACGTTCCTACTAGGGATCCGGCATGAAGTCACGTTATTCTATGTTCAAAACCTGGGTCGGTGTTCTAGACAGTGTACCCGAGCGGACAACTCGAGTTGAGGATGGAGCTCCTTTCCGGGAACCAAAAGGCCAGCCGGCTTAGAAACTTTCCGAGCCTCTTTTATTTAGGGTATGACACTAACAGAATAGGGAATCTCAACCAGTAAACACATCCCCGGAGGTAAGAAGAGAAAGGTTTCGGCACAATTTATATACAGTTCAGATAATATCAAAGCGGTAAAAGCAGCATTTAGCACATTAGGCTCAAAATACGTAAAAATCAAATAAAGCCAAATATAACAATTCATCTAAGCTCGAATTTCTAACCCTGAACCAGTGGTTCTGGGTCATATCCCCAGCAGAGTCGCCAGAGCTGTCACACCTCCTTTATCCGCACCCGAGAGGGTGCAAGGGAGTTTTTTCCAATTAAAGGACAATCGAAACGGGATTTGTTTATTTATTTCAGAGTCGCCACTTGGGAGATTTAGGGTGTCCCAAGTCACCAATTTTAATCCCGAATCGAGGAAAAGAATGACTCCATATTACAGTCTGCGTACCAAAAATCCGGATAAGGAATTCTGTTAACCCGGGAGAAGGTGTTAGGCATTCCCGAGTTCCGTGGTTCTAGCACGGTCGCTCAACTGTTATATTCGGCTTGATTATCTGATTTTTTATATATTGAACTTATGTGCGAATTTTAACTTTTTACTGCTTTCATTATTATATTTTACGAGAATTGCAACGTCGTGAAAACATATCTCGAACCACGTTACATCAATGCACCCGTGGTTGTTTGACATATCTCGACTCGGTTGAGATTTGGATTTAGGTCACATAAATGTGCACCCGAGTTAAGGAAAATAAATTATTAAAGGCGTGCCTAACGCAACTAGCGTATTGTTATTTTGGGGAAGGCCGTAAAATTCAGTAAACGGCATGTCCCGAATTCTAAGTGTTTTAATATATATACATTTAGAGGGCCTCGCAGCTTGTGCATTTTTGTTCGTCCAGGCTCGTCTCATTCATTATTTAAAAAAAGAATTTGCAACGTCATGGAAATGCATCTCAGACCACGTCACAATCAATGTACCCGTGATTAGAGACACATTTTGACTCCGCTGAGATTTGGATATGGGTCACATAAATGTGCACCCAAGTTAAGGAAAATAAATTATTAAAGGCGCGCCTAAAGCAACTAGCGTATTGTTATTTTGGGTAGGGCCGTGAAATTTGCTAAACGGCTCGTCCCGGAATCTAAGTATTTAATACATATATTTTTGTGAGGGCTCCGCAATCTGTACATTTTTTATTTGGCGAAGCTTGTCTCGTTTTTTATTTTTATTTTAAAAGGATGCCATTTTTATGCCTTTAACACTACTAAACCTTACAGCCTCTTTACAACTAAAATCCCATAACTTGTTAGAAATTTAATAAAAGGAGTTTAGCGAATGAGTGTTTCGGGAGTAGTAACAGCATGTATTAATACTAATTTTGTCTGAATGACCTAAGTAAAGGAAGGGACGAACCAATTAACATCAAACTGTGTCATAGAACACGTAATACAACTTAATCAAATGACATCAAATAAACAAGAATAACATAACATAAAAATGAAGCAAAATGCATACAGCGAAACATAGGCAGAAAATTACCATACCAATTTCTATATTGCATCTTTGAACATTCCGTAACATTTCCTTGTCTAATACTTGGGGTTTACTAACCTGAACAAACAGAGACGGACAGAGCCACGGACCAGCCCTCAACATCGACCTCAACGGATAACCTCGAACGGGAAACCGTAGAAAAGGTCATCAAAGCTCGGACGGAATAGCTCGTGCCAGAAACTCGAACACGAACGGACTGAAAATGAGTCATGGCTGCGACTGGTTTTTCCAGGTGGTCATTTGGACGTGAGGGGGCTGAACGGAACAGCAGTGATGGTCGGATTTAATAGAGGATCGCCGGACTGGTTTTTTGGTTATGACGAAGGAGAAGAAGTGGTCGTGGGCTGGTAGTTTGGATGTAGGGTCGACGGGCAGTGACGGGTGAAGAAGGAGGCAGAAGCAGCGACGGGTGGTGGCGATCGTGCTGGTTCAACTGGTAGCGGGCAGCGATGGTGGTAGATGACCGGAGCTGGGCGTCGCTTGTGGTCGACGAAGGGAGTTTGGACAGGAGGATGGTCGACTGTTGCAGCGATGGTTGCTCAACAAAACGAGGGGTCGTGGGTTATGGTCAGTGACGACGCAGCAGCAACAGCTGTGGTCGTCGGATTTAATGGAGGACCCGGACTGGTTTGATGGAGCTAGGAGGAGGAGTGGTCGTATGGGCAGTGACGACGGGACTGGTGCGTGGTGGATGATGGTGGTGTTTGGGCGTGGACGCAGATGGTTTCACGTTTCTTTTGGGTAGGCTCCTAGGGTTTTTTGTTCTTCTCCTTTTGGAGAAGATGAATGAATAGTGCCCAGTTCAAAAAACTGTCCAAGTCCCTTTTCAAATCCCCCCTTTGTCCGTGTGTTTGTAGTTTTTGCCAAGAGAAATGGACCCCCATGCGTGGTGGGGTTCAAGACTTGTGTCCCCCACGCGTGGTGGGGTTCCCCGTGTGTGGGGTTTCGTCCGTGTTCCCCACGCGTGTCCCCCATGTGTGGTGGACTCGGATTATCATGGGCTAGGTCCGAAAATTAGGCCTAAAAACGGGTAATTTGAACCCGAATATTATTCTTTTGCCCGGACCCGAGAATAAGAACACGACGTTGCTCAACTAGTCCTATATAAATAAAATAACTACAAAAATAAGACTAATATTTAAAACAAAACTAGATCTTTTTTAATATTTTTTCAAGATTAAAATAGCTACAAAATATTAATAAAACTATTTTTTGTAATTTTCGTTTTTATATAAAGATAAAATATAAAGTAATATTTTTGTATTTTTCAAAAAATTAAAATGACTACAAAACATTAATAGAACAATATTTTTTTGTAATTTTCGAAATTATATAAAGTACAAAAGTAAGGTACAATTTTTTATATTTTTTCAAGTTTATGAGAAATACATAAACTAAAATTTATATATATATATATATTTTTGTAATTTTCTCTTTTGCGACGAAATAAAGTAAAATAGTCCAAATAGCTATATTGGACCTAAATTAAAATATTCACGCTAAAAATGTGAAAATTCTCGGGGAGGGTCAAAAATCACGTGTCTACACATACATATATAAGTATGCCCAAGTGTTTTAGTATTTTTCCAATTTTTTAAATTGATTTATTGCTCAATAATTATTCCCAAAATTATCACTTTGGTGAATAACTTATTTTATTCTCATATTTATACCAAAATATAGGTAGGTTACTTCTCATATATTTTTACAAATTAATTTAGTATTTTAAAAGCTAAATTGCATATAATTACAATTTTAGCCTGCTTTAAGATTTAATAGCATTTTATAATTATGAAACTGGTTCCAATATTTTAAATTAATATTTATATACTATTAACGGATCCAGTGCTTTTAATTTGCTTTCAAAATTATTTTTTACTATTTTTATAAAATAAAAAGGGAAAACTGGCAATTTAAATTTTGGCCTAAGTTCATTTCAATTGTAGCCCCATTACATTTCGATTTTAGCCTAAAATTGACCCAATTTCAAACTCAAATTCGGACCAGCCCAATTCCTTTTGACTCAACCCCTAACCCAACTCAAACGACCTAACCCGATTCCCCACCTACTTTCTTAAATCTAGGTCGTTGATCATTCGGATAAACGACCACTATTCGCCCTACCATAATTAAACACAGGTGACTACCCTAATCCCTCATTCTCACCTGGCCCGCCGCCTTTGAATCCCAAACCCTCTCAAATCCTCTCAAAAACTCTCCGAAACCCTAGCCTCCTCCTACCCTCTTTTCAACCACCGGTCACCGGAATCCATGGCTTCTCAGGCCATGGATAGTTGGTACTCACCTATATTCGCCAGTAAGCCAGGGTTGTTCGAAGCGTTGAGGCCTGACCTCGACGATTCCCTCTCCGATTTTCTCAGATCTTTGATTTCATGGCTCCTCCAGCCATACTCCGGCATATTCAAGACTGAGGATCCTGATTCTTGACCTCTCCGACTCAAGATCGGACCTGTTTCCAAGCCTTTCTCATTTCTAGGGTTTCTCCGAAATCCTAAGCTATTAAAGGTCCTTTCACCGTTATTTGCTTAGATCTATAGTGTATCTATACTTTTCTTGCCATCTAAAGTGTTTTCCCCAAAAGTTTCTTTTCAAAATCGTTTCTCTTCGATTTTAAGGTTTCTGAAAGGATTTTTTGGGGAAAATCTTTCTGATTTTTCTTCTTCTTTACTTTATGTGTGTTTGTCCATACCCTGCTGGTGTGATTTCTCTTTATTACGCATGTACTGTCTTCTACCTTTTCTTTTCTGCTATGCATGTTACTCCTGTTAATCCATGCTTAGTTTTCTTTACTCTTTTACTATGTGTGTTTACCGTTAAGTTATTTGATCTTGTTTACTGGACTTTGTTTATGTTCTTACATACTTCATCTACTTGTGTTCACGTTTGTATTATCTCTTTCTTCTGAACTTGTTTAGCTTCCAAGTTTTCTCAAATATGTTCTTCATGATTTTTCTTCCTTTGTCATTCAAACATGCTATCATATCTGTTTTGTTGAGACTCTGAAACAAATGACTTGCTTTCTCACTTCCATGTCTGATTCAATTTTGAAACCCTAGGATTTGGGGGTTTCCTTTGACGATTTTGATTTTTGTGTTCGAGTTAAGGCTCCACTTTGGGACCCTGAACTCTCAGACTCACTATGAGTCTGCAAATTGAACCTGTATCTTTTTGCTTATGATTCTGAACTTCTCTTCGATTAAACTCTCTTCTAAATAATTTGACAGCCTCTTCTTGATTCACATATTTGTGTGCCTTTATATATGAGAACTCTTCTTTCAAAAGGTTTTGCCAACTACTAATTGATTCTGAATTCCTTTAATGGTGTTTACTTGATTGTTACTGATTTTCCCTAATTGAACCTTTCTTTACCCTTTTTCTGACTTGGTTCATTCGAACAAAGCTTGCAGCTTTGATTTTACTGGCTTTTTGATTGATTCTCTTTCCTTATTTTTCACAAACCATGTACCATTGGACTTTTGCCTTAAAATAAACCCTGTGTATTTACCCTTATTATGTTACTTTGGAAAAGGTTTTAATCAAATTCTTTCCTTAATTGTCTTATGCCCGTTTGAAATGAGAATCCCTTAACCAAAGGGAGACTTTATGTGATTGATTGCAAACTATTTCCTTACATTTTATTACTTGTTTTCTGCACTATAAAAGGGGACTACCCTTCTGTACTTGAACACACTTTGAATTGCATACTCTTACACACACACTCTCTCAATTACAATACTTTTTCAATTCTCTACTCTCTTCTGAAATCTTTTGTACTGCTTGCTTGCAATTTGGCTTACAAGACTTCTGCTTTCACTTATTTGTCCTGAAACTAGTATGTCCTAATTTTGATTCCAACATCATCCCTATGTGTTTACTTTACAGTTGCTACACTCTTGGCTACTTTCCTGTTCATGTTCTGTATTGAATATGCTACTCTCTCTTTGCATCTGTTGTTTGTTGTGAATTCCCCATACCCCTACTCCCTTCTATGTGTTTGAGTTAAGGTTTATGGCCTAGCAGTATTCAAATTGTTGCTCAGGTCTAAACCTGATCCTCAATGGATCTTAACCCTCAAAATGTGGCCTAGTAGACTGGTTAGGGTGTGCCAGCACTCCTTATTGTTGGGTATGACCACCAGTTTACGCTGGACTTCCCCTAATTCCCCTCTATTGAACTTGCACTTACTCTTAGCCTCTAAGTTCTGCCCCCTCATATGAGCCTTGCCTTGGGACTTTGAGTTCCCTCTGAGCTTGGACATTTGAGAGCTGACCCTTCCACACTGTACTATAATCTGATTCTGCAATGATATTTGGGGGTGTAAGCATTGCCTAGAGTTCTTGAAGCTCCTTGGAACTTTGACACATCCCAAATAAGAGAAAGGCTTTGGAAATTTGATCTTTGGAAGTTGGTTTATTTCATATCTCAGACCTGGGGTCTGAATTAGGCTCTCCTTGGTTGGAATCTTTAATTTCTGATATATTTCTTATCTTTTTCTTATTCATTCTGGTCTGTAATAATCTTGTAATAAACTGTTGGGGTGTTAGTGAAAAAGGGAGGGTCAGTCCTGCATGCAAAGAGGTAGATACCATGTTTTTAGGGAATTACTATACTTCTGAAATTCTGCATCTCATGTAGATACCATGTTCATAGGGAATTACTATACTTCTGAAATTCTGCATCTCATGTAGATACCATGTTCATAGGGAATTACTATACTTTTGAAATTCTGCATCTCATGTAGATACCATGTTCGTAGGGAATTTCTATACTTCTGAAATTCTGCATTTCATGTAGATACCATGTTCATAGGTTTTTCTGCACTTCATATAGATACCATGTCTATAAGTCGTTTTTGAAATTCTGCATATCATATAGGTAATATGCCTATAGGACTTCCTGCATTTTGCATATGCATCTGTCACTAGGCAAACCTGTTTATAAGATTTAAATAACTAACTGCATATAGATGACCTGCCTATAGGATTTCTGCATGACAATAACAATGCTCAAAATCAGTAACGCCTAGAAAGCATGACTATAGGAGCTATCAACCAAACCTGAATCGTCAACTCACTTATAAGCCTAAAATCAATAGCAATAATGTGTAACGCCTGCAGATCTTATGTCCCTGTAATTGACAATTCTTTTTCCTGCAATCAGTTTACTTCTTTATTTCTGAAACTAATAGATATCATGCATATAGGTTCCGTTTAACACCTAGGCAAGCTTTAGGGTAAAAAATATAATTGCATCAGTCTTTGATAATTACAACCAGCAGGCAGGCCTAATTCGGACTTCTAATCTGAAAATATGTGATAAATCATCATGCCTTAATGTTTAAGTTTAATTCAGACCTGATTAGTACGTGTAAGACATGCTAAACTATATGATTTTCTCTGATTTAAGGAGGTTTATTTGAGCCATATCTGCTTACTTGCTTTCCCAATACTTGCTGTATATGTTTTGAATGTCGCCTTAGAATTTTATCCTTTAAAAAAAACTACAAAAGCCCCAGCTCCCTCCCCTTTAGGATTAGTAGTCCCATATGTCTCCGGGACTGATAGGATTGGGACGGGTAATAGCATGCAATACGTAACTGTCACACCTCCTTTTTCCCCGCGCCACCTCAAAGGGCGCAGAGGGGAGTTTTTCCAATTAAAGGACAATCGAAACGGGATTTTATTTACAGATTCAGAGTCTCCACTTGGGAGATTTGTGGTGTCCCAAGTCACCGATTGAATCCCAAATTGAGGAAAAGAATGACTCTGTTTAACAGTCTGCGCACCAAAAATCCGGATAAGGAATTCTGTTAACTCGGGAGAAGGTGTTAGGCATTCCCGAGTTCCGTGGTTCTAGCACGGTCGCTCAACTGTCATATTCGGCTTAATTATCTGATTTTATACAATTATGAACCTACGTGCAAATTTTAACTGTTTACTGATTTTGTTATTATTTATTCAAAGAATTGCAACGTCGTAAGAATGCATCTCGAATTGCGCCACATAAATGTACCCGCAATTTTCGATACGTTCCAACTTCGTTGAGATTTGGATTTGGGTCACGTAAATGTGCACCCGAGTTTAGGAAGATAACATTATTAAATACGTGCCTAAAGATACTAACGCGTTGTTATTTTGAGAAAAACTGTAAGGTTCGCTATGCGGCCTGTCTCGAAATCTAAGCATTTGAAATAACTGTCCGTTGAGGGCCCCGCAGTTTGTGTATTCTTGTTTGTCGAGGCTCGTCTCATTCATTATATATATTTTTTAAAAAGGAATTTGCAACGTCATGGAAATGCATCTCGAACCACGTCACAATCAATGTACCCGTGATTAACGACACATTTCGACTTCGTTGAGATTTGGATTTGGGTCACATAAATATGCACCCGAGTTTAAGAAAGTAAATTATTAAAAGTACGCGCCTTACAATGACTAACGCGTTGTCACACCTATTTTTTCCGTCCCCGTGAGGGGTGAAGGAGTTTTTTCCAATTAAAGGACAATCGAAACGGGATTTGTTTGTTTATTTCAGAGTCGCCACTTGGAAGATTTAGGGTGTCCCAAGTCACCGATTTTAATCCCGAATCGAGGAAAAGAATGACTCTATATTACAGTCCGCGAACTAGAAATCCGGATAAGGAATTCTGTTAACCCGAGAGAAGGTGTTAGGCATTCCCGAGTTCCGTGGTTCTAGCACGGTCGCTCAACTGTTATATTCGGCTTGACTATCTGATATAATACATATTATAAACTTATGTGCAAATTTTATCCTTTAGCTGCTTTTATTATTATTATTATTATTATAGAGAATTGCAACATTGTGAAAATATATCTTGAATCACGTCACATCAATGTACCCGTGGTTATTGACATATTTCGACTCTGTCGAGATTTGGATTTGGGTCACATAAATGTGCACCCAAGTTTAAAGAAAATTAAATTATTAAAGGCGCGCCTACAACGACTAGCGTATCCTTTACTTTGGGTAGGGCCGTGAAAATTTGCTACACAGTCCATTCCGAAGTCTAACCAAATTTTAAAATACATATTTACCGAGGGCCCCGCACTTTTTATATTTTATTCGGCGAGGCTCATCTCATTCTTTTTAAAAGAACGGTCCTAAAGTGACTACATTTCTATTTGGGTTGATCTCTAAAATAAAAGAAAATAATCCTAGTTAATTACATGATAAAAAAACGTAACATATTAATTGCTAGATTAAGACAAATTTTATTGGAAGAGAAGATTACTAAAATTGAAATATTAAATAAAATACGACATCGACAAATAACATATTCAAAAGAAACTAATTAACCTATAGCTAGATTAAACTCGCATTGTTAGACGAATTGATTCATTGGGACTAAATGCTTTTCAACTATTTGAAACTAAACTCACCTTAATTACTGGTGCTTACAAAAGTTTGTTGAAGCTAACTCGTTAACTTGGATAACCTATCGGATTAAGGTTCTTATCCTTTCTACATTGAATCGCGCTTTAAATATGTCAAGCCTACGGATTCTACAAAATTAATGGCCTTTTTATTTCTGCCTAAAACTGGCAGAACTAAACCTATTCAAACACTTACCCCTTCAAACCAAACAAATCCCCTTTTAAAAAAATGAGTTGCCTGAACCAAACCTTAATACCTAATTCACACAATTAGTCCAAATTTATGCCTTAACTACGTTTATCGGCAGGTTCACGATTAACTTGTTATTTCAGACCGATGTCGGCTCCAATTAGGATTACCTAAACTTGTTTAATTCCAACAACTCAATATACTTAATTCTAAATGAAATAGAATTCTAACTAACATACACTGGAAAACTATTAATAGTTTACAAATTACAGTTTATAATCAAAAGCAAATAGTTCTAGCCGAATATAAATTCCATCGTCCATATTCTTAATTTGAATTACAAAGATAGATTATACATCTGCCTATCATTTGACTATTAAACATGCAAATACAAATTAAATACTTGACTACTTGAATATTTCTTTTCACTATAACAGCCGCGTCACAATGATTCGAAAGTGTACCTGATAGTAGAAACAAAAGAAGAAAGTGAAGATCAGTAGACCAGTAGCTAACAACAACGACAATCAGCACCAAGCAGTACAACAACAACCAGTAAACCCAGCTCAAACGAAACTGAAAACCCCAGCAATACCAAAATGAAACACAGACAGATGCAAGGAAACAATAGTTTCTGATTTTCAAATACTCAAGAAAAGCAGCCTGACAACTCTTAGTGCAAAAGTTCAAACTCAACACTCTAACTCTTAATGTAAAAGTTCTGATTTTTACTTTCTAAATTTTTCCCTCTCTTTTCCAGTATCTTTTTCAAGATCTTTTCTTTCTTTTTTTTAGTCCAGTTTTTTTCTCTCTTTTTCAGTCTGCTTTTTTTCTTCTAAAATCTGTTGTTGTCTTTTTTTTTCTTCTGTCCAGACCCTCCCCTCTCTTTATACAAGTTTGTCCCCTCTCTCTAAGTGCTGCCCGACCCCTCTTCTTTTCAACAAAATCAGAATTCCCACTA
Organism: Nicotiana sylvestris; assembly: GCF_000393655.2. Taxonomy (NCBI): domain Eukaryota; kingdom Viridiplantae; phylum Streptophyta; class Magnoliopsida; order Solanales; family Solanaceae; genus Nicotiana; species Nicotiana sylvestris. Next base: position 5,980,667 of record NC_091062.1, read on the forward strand.
AAAATCTGCTCTTTTTACTTTAAATCCCACTAAGGAAGCCTTTTCCCTGATTTTCAGCTCCCCATTACCTTTTGTTCCCCATTAATGCATTAGTTAATACCCCCATTAACAAAGCACTAATACTAAAGTATGAACTTAACTGTTTCAATCCCAAATTGCCCCTGAAAACCCTTAAACTGTAGCTATAACCAATTCTCCTAAGTTCTGGACTGAATTTCAACTAAAATGCAACCTTCTAACTCAATACTATCCAATTAACACTTGTAAAACTGAATTCAAACCAATGTCATATCCACATCAGGCCCTAGTCTTCAACAAGAAACATTATGATTCAAATCATTAATCCTATCAAACAATTCTGACCTTACATTGGATCACACAGCATTACAATATAGATGAAGGATTCAGGGAACAGACTGACTAAAACAAAACAAAGGAACAATTTTAATACACTGAACGAAACCAAACTGAATTTAAACCAAAACATCACATTAACACCACACAGAACTTGACAAAACAGTGAAGCTAAAGTTGAACCAACAATCACATTAATACTGCACATCAAACTTCAATGACAGTTCGTACTCACATCCCAAACCAAATCGAACAGTCATTCAAACCAAGATAAATGGTTGAAGTGAGATAGTACACAGGGAACTAGGCTGAAATGAAAGGCTAACTACACAGGGAACGCCTTAAGCTTCAATAAATTCAAAAATGAAAGAGGTGTGGCATTGAATTCGCATATGTAAAACTAATACATAATGTAGAGCAACCTTGGCAAAATGATCATTTTGAACAAAATAAAAGAAAAGAACAAAGGAAAGTAATAATCGAAACAACACTAAATACACAAACTTAGACAGACAAAATAATAAAACAAAAACTCACCAGATGAACGGGAACTCAAAACCTGGTGCCCTTAACTTGCATTCAGACTCTCATTTTGGCTTTTGAGATCGAAATGAACCTTAATCGAATGTTCTCGGCTGAGAACATTCGACTAAGGTCGATTACGACCTTAATTTCTTCTAATTTTCCTTAACCCCAGAATTAGGGTTTCTTAGTCGATTTTTCTGATCGAAAGTCCGACCCCTTTGGTACTGATTCGAGGAAAACTGTTAGGATAGTGGGAATGGGGTGGCTCAGGTGGTCAAATGGTGTTAGTTTGGGACCGGTTGGAATGACGCCGCCACCAGGGAATCTCATGGCGGCGCTAGGGTTCTTGGCTTCGATTCGATATTCGAGAGGTTCCAGGTCGATTCGAAGGAAACCAAATGAGGTTCTAGTGGTGAGAGAGGTCCATGGGTTAAAAGGTGTGAGTTTGGTGGTCGTCAGATGAACTAGGGTTTCTGGCTGCATCTTCGATCGAAGATTCGAAGACGTTGGCTGGTATTTGGAGGATAAGGTTCAGGGATTTAGGATAGGGAGGTTGAAGTAAGTTCAAGGTGTGAAAATGGAGAGGTTTGGCCACCGTCCGCCGCCGTGGGCGACTTCCGGTGGGCGGAGGGCGGTGGCTCGAGGTCTGGTCTCCGAAAACTCGGGGAAGAAGAGAGGAGAGGGGGGTCTGGCCTGGGGGTATGGGGTGAAGCTTTAGGCTTATATGCTGGGGTAGAGAATGGATCCTGGCCGTTAGATCAAATGAGATCCACGGCTTGGATCGCTTACTTAAGTGAAACGACATCGTTTCATTTTCTTTAAGACCGGATCGGTCTCTGACGGGAACGGGTCGGGTAAAGGGGAATGTTTTTGGAACGTTGATCAATTCAAAATCAACGGCCCTTATCAAAGCTTCCCCAAAACGACATCATTTGGGGTGTCTTTGAGACGGACTAGACCTGGGGTCGTTTAGGCCTGTTTGAACGGGCAACAATGGCAGGTTTAGGGTATATTTCGTTTGGGCCTTGAAGCTTTTGGCCCAAACCAGGATATTCTAATTTTGAACTCTTTTCCTTTTTCTTCTTTAATTCCTAATTTTACACAATTCCTAATTAAATTGTAAAATCAAAAATACAACTAACCAAATATTAATTAACACTTGACAATAAATATCACACAAGTTAAACATTTAATTAAAAATAAAATCACACAAAGACATACTTAAATGACAAAATTACAACAATTACATATTTTTTGTGATTTTCCCTCTTTTAAAACCAACTATGGTTTATTTAATTCCTAAATATATTTTTATTTTATTTTATCCTTTTATATAAACCAATGATTAATTAATTATGAAAATGCAACATTAATTCCTAAATGCACATGTACCTATATTACTATTTTTCTGTATTTTTCTTTAATTAGAATAAAATAAACATGTACAGATAAAATGCCACGAAAAATTCAAAATCGTATACAAAGAAAAATTATTTATGATTTCTTTTGGAGTAATTCTTGTGAGGCTAAAATCACGTGCTCACAGCTGCCCCTCTTTGTCCGAAAACATGAAGAGTTTTTGTACAAAGATAAAGTGAGCGGAAACGAGCGATTTTTGCCCGTTGGAATACTCCGTGTGAACCATTTTTTGAAAAAGATTTAACCGAACCTTTGCTTCAAAGGTTTCCTACATATCCCTGGCTAGAAAGGAATCAGGTTAATATAGTTCGAGAAGTTTTGGTTGCTGGGACTACCATGGAACTGGTTTTTGCTGTTATTGTTGTTGCTACTGCCTCCCGATCTCCTTATTACACCGTGCCAAAAGAAAATATGAAGCTAGACTAAGCTAGGAATTACAAAATCTTATCTGTCTTCCCCTTTCTCTGGTTACCTCGCTCTTGTCGGCTTGTGTTTCCTCCGGTGCCTTTCTTTCGAAAAATGCTGGGGATGACACTGGCCTTTTGCCTTTTTGAGCATAAGTTTTATTATTCCGTTCTGTCTGCTGGGACACTACTTCCTACATTAAAGCTTGTTATGCTGGGGATCTTTGTTGTACTCCTCCTGATTACTGACTTCTGTTTGATCTTGAAATGTATTCCTCTGTTCTGCAGGCGGGCTCATGACTTCAACATCTTCCTCAAAATTTTAACACCTCCATTCTCCAGGCGGGCTCCTGACTTCTTCAACTTCCCAAAATAATCCAGCCTCCATTCTCCAGGCGGGCTCCTGACTTCAATAACTTCTTAAATTCTAACACCTCCATTTTCCAGGCGGGCTCCTGACTTCTTCAACTTTCTCAAAATTTTATCACCTCCATTCTCCAGGCGGGCTCCTGACTTCTTCAACTTCCTCAAAATTGGTGTTTTATTCCTCTGAAAATTGCTGGGGATAACACCGATATTTTATTTCATCAATGTGTCATTTTCTTTCTTCAAAGACTATTTCCTTTAAAGCTGGTGCTTTCACTTCCCTGAAACCTGCCGGGACTAACACTGCTGGGGAATTATCTTTCTCCTTTTAACAATGGTGGGGATGATACTGATTATCTTGCTTCTTCCAAGATTGCTTTTCTCTTAAACTTGTACCTCCCTTCTCGTATACTGCTGGGGATTTTTCTTCCTTCAACACTTGTGTTGTCTTCTCTCTTTCCCAAATGACTATCTGATTTCAAGAAAATTTTCGTAATGAGAGAAATTTTTTTGCCCCAGTTTGATAATCTTCTCGGTGACCCTGTCTTCCTGCGGTCAATAATATTTCCTTTCCCTGTTTCAAATCAAAGAAAAATTTATTAGTTTAAAACGGGGCGAGTGGTCGTGCCACTTCTGCTGAGGATGGTTTTTCCCTTTTCTTTTCCTTGCATTGCTATAAAACTTGTTGGGGAGAATATTGATTGCTGGGGCTGATATTCCTGCTGGGGATGGTTGTCGTTTCTCTTCCTTCCCCGCCCGTGTTGTCCGACCATTGTGGAGTTTGGTCGAGAATCTATCGGAGTTGTTCCTGTATCTCACAAATCTGCTGAGGATCATCTTGGAATTTGATCCATAACTTCCCTTGGAAATTTGGGCCTCTTAGGATCTAGACCCATTCATCATTTGGTCTTGCGACAAACTTCTTTTCGCTTTGTCGCCTTATCTTTGGCTTGTCCTTTTCGCATTTTGCCTTGCACCATTTTGGCAACTGGAAGTAAACTCTGAAAATCCTTTTCAAAAATAAACTGCTGGGGAAATAAAATCTTTTAAACCAAGAAATGAAAGAGTGATAATTTTAAAGATAGAAAAAGAAGTCTTTCTTAACAAATGCTGGGGAAAAAGAAAAGAAAAGAACTTATTTGAATGATATAACCAATCCCAACGATCATGTCGTGCATTCCGGATTTATCAACCCAGTCTATTTGTATCAATCAATCTTTCAGATGGCCTCATCTCGCTGGGGATAAATAAATACTCAACTTTTGCCAAAGGTGGACCTTTTCAGCCAATCTCGCCTTGTCGACTCATAGTGCCCTTCGAGGGGTTTTCATTAATAAGACTCTCTCATTTCTCTCAACTCCCGTCGCCTCATGGTGCCTGTGAAGGTTTTCACCGATAAGACTCTCTCATTTTATTTTATTTTTCAGCTGGGGATTGGAGCGTTGTCGATATGACGCTCTTTGTTGGGGATTCTTTCGGCTATCAATTCATTTCCAGTTTATGATCCTCTTCTCTGCTGGGGATCAGAGTGTTGTTCCCGACTTCCACATGCATGAACTTGGCACTTCTCGGATACTGATCGGGAGGTCTTTTTTGGACATCAATATGGTTTTTTTTGTGTATGGCTAAAAGAAAAAGGGGTATCAAAAGTTTAAAATAATTTGGAGGGGTGAAACAGTACAACTCTTGGAATCAAACTTTCTTTTCACAACTTCTGCCCTAGTTCTTCTTACTTGGGGATTTTTATTTTTTGGTTACACTATGACCGAGCCGTGAGGCGCCTACGTATCCTTCATTGAGGAATCAGGTCAAACGTAGTTCCCATTTTCTTTGTTTTTTTTGTGTCTTTATTATTGTTTTTCTCTCTTTTTATCTTTATTTTTAATTACTGACTCCAAAAGAGGGATATGAAAGAATAAATAAGGCTCAAAAGGGTAAGCAAAGGTTAAAGTGTTTTGATAGAAGAAAGAATTGCCTTCGTCATTTCATTCTCCGATAAATGCCAACCACAAACAAATGACAATTACAATCAAAAGAGATCATACATAATATCTTTTAACTGCGTCGGAATTGATAGCCATGTAGACGCATTTCCCTTCGATATCTGTTAAACATAAAGCACCATTGGACAACACTCTGGTTACAATGAATGGTCCTTGCCAATTTGGGGCGAACTTGCCCTTTGCTTCTGCTTGGTGTAGCAGGATTCGTTTCAATACTTGTTGCCCCACTTCAAATTTTCTGGGGCGCACCCTCTTGTTGTAGGCTCTTGCTATTCTCCTTTGATATAACTGGCCATGACACACAGCTGCCAATCTCTTTTCATCAATCAAGTTCAACTGTTCCAAACGGGTTTTGACCCACTCATCATCATTAATCTCAGCCTCGGCGACAATCCGAAGGGATGGAATTTCAATTTCCGCCGGTATTACTGCTTCAGTTCCATATACTAACAAATAAGGGGTTGCACCTACTAAAGTTCGGACGGTAGTGCGATAACCCAACAATGCAAATGGTAATTTTTCATACCATTGCCTGGATCCTTCTACCATCTTCCTCAGTATCTTTTTGATGTTCTTGTTGGCTGCTTCAACAGCTCCATTCGCCTTGGGACGATATGGTGTGGAATTACGGTGTGTAATCTTAAACTGTTCACATACTTCTCTCATCAAATTGCTGTTAAGATTAGCACCATTGTCCGTGATTATCACTTTCGGGATCCCAAATCTACAGATGATATGGGAATGGACAAAATCCACCACTGCCTTCTTGGTTACTGACTTGAAAGTTTTGGCTTCAACCCACTTAGTAAAATAATCGATGGCCACCAGAATGAACCTGTGACCGTTCGAAGCTGCCGGCTCAATAGGCCCAATGACATCCATGACCCATGCCACAAATGGTCATGGTGCTGACATTGTGTGCAATTCCGTTAGTGGAGAATGAATCAGATCTCCGTGTATCTGACACTGATGGCATTTTCGTATGAAACTGATACAATCATGCTCCATAGTGAGCCAATAATATCCTGCTCGAAGAATCTTCTTCGCCAATATATACCCGCTCATATGTGGCCCACAAACTCCAGCATGTACCTCTGTCATAACTGTCGTGGCTTGACTGGCGTCCATACATCTCAGCAATCCCAAATCTGGGGTTCTTTTGTACAACACTCCTCCACTGAGGAAGAAACCATTTGGCAATCGCCGAATGGCTCTTTTTTGATCTTCGGTGTCCTGCTCTGGGTATATCCCCATCCTGAGGTACTCTTTGACGTCATAAAACCATGGCTTGCCATCCACCTCTTCCTCTATCATGTTGCAATAGGCATGCTGATCGCAAACCTGGATGTGCAACGGGTCAACATGAATTTTGTCTGGGTGGTGAAACATTGATGCTAAAGTGGCCAATGCATCGGCAACCTCATTGTGAACTCTTGGGATGTGTCTGAACTCCACTAATCGAAATCGCTTGCTCAGATCGTGCAAACATTGTCGATATGGTATGAGCTTCAAATCCCGTGTTACCCATTCGCCCTGAATTTGATGTACCAGGAGGTTCGAGTTCCCCAAGACCAAGACGTCCTGTACATCCATGTCTGCAGCTAATCGCAAACCCAAAATGCATGCTTCATACTCTGCCATGTTGTTGGTGCAATAGAAACGCAGTTGAGCTGTAATAGGATAATGACATCCTATTTCAGAAATAAGCACCGCTCCTATTCCAACTCCCTTCGCATTTGCGGCTCCATCAAAGAAAAGCTTCCAACCTGGTTCCTCAAGTAAGTCCAACTCATTTATATTCATTACTTCCTCGTCAGGAAAATACGTCCTCAATGGCTCGTATTCTTCATCAACAGGATTCTCAACCAAGTGATCTGCCAACGCCTGGGCCTTCATGGTTGTCCTCGTCACATAGACGATGTCAAACTCCGTGAGTAATATTTGCCATTTTGCTAACCTTCCTGTGGGCATAGGCTTCTGGAAAATATACTTTAACGGATCCAAACGGGAAATGAGATAAGTAGTATATGAAGATAGATAATGCTTCAATTTCTGGGCCACCCAAGTTAGGGCGCAACATGTCTTCTCGAGTTGAGTGTACTTAACCTCATATACTGTAAACTTCTTGCTGAGATAATAGATGGCTTGCTCCTTTCTTCCTGTAATGTCGTGTTGCCCCAACACGCAGCCAAACGAATTCTCCAAGACCGTTAGATAAAGAATTAACGGTCTCCCCGGCTCAGGTGGAACCAATACAGGTGGATTTGATAAATATTCTTTGATCTAGTCGAATGCTTCCTGGCATTCCGCTGTCCATCCTTCTTCAACAGCCGAAAAATGGGTTCACAGGTTGCTGTGAGTTGAGCAATAAATCTGCTGATGTAATTCAACCTTCCCAACAGACTCATTACTTATGCCTTGTTCTTCGGCGGTGGCAAATCTTGGATAAATTTGATCTTTGACGGATCCAGTTCAATACCTCGCCGACTGACGATGAATCCCAAAAGCTTCCCAGATGGAACACCAAATGCGCATTTGGCCGGGTTGAGCTTAATATCATACCTTCGAAGTCTTTGAAAGAACTTCCTTAGGTCGGCTACATGGTCTTCCTGATGCTTGGACTTTATGATTACATCGTCTACGTACACTTCAATTTCTTTGTGGATCATGTCATGAAACACAGTGGTCATTGCTCTCATGTACGTTGCCCCAGCATTCTTCAAACCAAATGGCATTACCCTGTAGCAATAAGTTCCCCACGGCATAATGAAGGCTGTCTTTTCCGCATCTTCCTCATCCATCAGAATCTGATGATACCCAGCATAGCAATCCACAAAAGATCCGATCTCACGTCCGGCACAATTGTCGATCAAGATATGGATGTTGGGTAAAGGAAAGTTGTCTTTAGGGCTTGCCCTGTTCAAATTGCGGTAATCGACACATACCCTGATCTTTCCATCTTTCTTTGGTACCAGCACCACATTAGCCAACCAATCAGGATATCGAGTGACACGAATAACCTTTGCTTGCAGCTGCTTGGTTACTTCTTCTTTAATCTTCACACTCATATCCGTTTTGAACCTCCTCAATTTTTGCTTGACGGGAGGGCAGGCAGGGTCAGTGGGCAATTTATGAACCACTAAATCTGTGCTTAACCCCGACATGTCATCATACGACCATGCGAAAACATCTTTGAACTCAATAAGTGTTTTGATCAATTCCTCCCTGATATTTGGTGCAATGTGGATGTTTATTTTAGTTTCTCTGATATCGCCGGCATCCCCTAAATTGATGGCTTATGTGTCATTTAAGTTGGGTTTGCATTTTTCTTCAAACTGGCTTAACTCCCTGTTTATCTCCTCGAATGCTTCATCCTCATCGTATTCTAATTCATTATCATAATCGACCTCTTGTATGGTTAGCTCGGAATCAGATTGATCTTTTAGACTAGGTTGAAGATCCGTTGTGCATGCCATGTTATTAGAACCAGTATGAAAAGAATTGTTCAGAAAAAGAAACGAAAGAAACAAAATTAAAAATAATAAAAAAATAAGATAAGAAATAAAGAAGAAACTTTTTGTTTTATTGAATTATGGGATAACAAGGTTTCACATTGTATTGAACACAATAAAAAGAAATCTGGATTACAACCCTGGAATAATCCAGAAAACAGAAAAGGAAAATCAGAGCCAACTACCAGGACTCCCTCCAAGTAGGAAGAGGAGTAGCTATCCAATTGTTGACCTTGACTTTAGGACCCACAAACTGTACTTCTGCCTTACTGGAACCCTCTCCAGTTTCTATCATGTTGACGTCGGCAAACACTCTTCCAAAGCTTTCATTCAAATCTCCGTCTGGCCCCATCAGAGGTCCAAGAACTTCCGGGACCGGTAACTTTCTGCACCCTGCTTTGACAAATGATCTGGACAGGCGTGAGACTGGCTTAGGAAGGACCCAGACTCTTTTCTTCAATTTGCGGGCCCGCTTCACATCCGCTGCGGTTGGCTTGAATCCCAACCCAAAAGTTTCCAGGTTCTTGAGCAAAGAAACTGGCTGGATCATTCCCTGTAGATCAACCCCCAGACCTTTCCCTGTTACAAACCCATTATTCAACATTTCTGATGTTATCATGAAGGTTGCAGCTGTGGTTCTGGGAAGTGGAAGGCCCCCACCCTCAGGAATTTTGTCTACTGAGACTGCGTCGAAAACCTGATAAACCCATGGGCCCTTATCATCGTCGGTTTCTATGAAGGGAACAATAGCATCGCTAACGGCATGTGTGCCGTCATCCCCGTGTACCACAATCTCTTGTCTATCCCATTCAAATTTGACCACTTGATGCAATGTAGAAAGCACTGCCTTAGCTGCATGGATCCATGGTCGCCCCAACAAAAGATTGTACGACACTGCCACATCTATTACTTGAAATTCCATGGTGAACTCGACTGGGCCAATGGTTAATTCCAGTACGATATCACCTACTGTGTCAATGCCGCCCCCATCAAAACCTCGGACACAGACATTGTTCTTGTGGATCCTATCATCCGCAACCTTTAGTTTGTTCAGAGTGTCCAAAGGGCAGATATTCGCACTTGACCCATTATCAATTAGTGCTCTAGTGACCACCGATTCTTCGTATTTTACCGTCAGATAGAGTGCTCTGTTGTGTTCAGTACCCTCTATCGGTAACTCATCGTCCGAGAATGTCACTCGGTTTACTTCAAAGATCTTGTGCACTACTTTCTCCAAATGGTTCACTGAGAGCTTGTCCGGAACATAGGCCTCGTTAAGAATCTTCATTAAGGCCTGACAATGATCGTTTGAATGGATTAACAAGGATAGCAACGAAATCTGGGCTGGGATCTTTCTCAATTGTTCTATAATTGAGTAATCATGCGCCTTCATCTTCTTCAAAAATTCCTCTGCTTCTTCCTCCGTTACACATTTCTTTATTGTTTCAGGATTGACCCTTCTCAATTCTGCGGGAGCAAAACACCTTACCGACCGAGTTAACCCTTGTGCCTCGCATACGTCTTCCATAACCTCCTTCCCCTTATGAGTCACTGTCACTTGACTGTAACTCCATGGCACAACTTTCTTACTTGTTATCGGCAACTGTATGACCGGCTTGATAACAACTGGTTCCACGTGGACCCCTTTTACTACCAACATTGGTTTGTTTGCTACTCCCTGCAACACTGCTCTGACTGACTCTGGCTTCTTCGCAGTAATAGACGATCCTTTCCCTGCTACCACAAGGGCTTGTCATATACCTTTCCCGGCTGTACCACTGCCTTTCCACTGGTCGATTCTTCATTAGGACTTGCGCGAATCATCATTATCATTTGTGAGGGTGTTTTTGGTTTCCCTCCTTCGTGCACTAGTTCGATCATGTGGGCTTCATGGTGCACCGGTAACGGATTTTCATTGATGTTGGGTGCCTCTGGTGCCTGAACCTCGATCCTATTTGTGTCAATAAGATCTTGTATGGCAGTCTTCAACTTCCAACATTTCTTAGTATCATGCCCGGGAGTACCCGAACAATATTCGCAGCTTACTGAATGGTCCAGATTTCTGGGAAGGGGATTTGGCAATTTGGTTTCAACAGGACTTAGTAGACCTATCTGCTTCAACTTGTGAAACAGAGTAGTATAGGTTTCTCCCGACGGAGTGAATGTTCTTGGCTTCTGCATCCTTTCGTTCCTGAAAGCCTGATTTCCACGGAAGTTTGGCCCTGAAGGATTCCTGTAGGCCCTCGGTGGTGGATATGTGTTTTGTGAAGGTGGATATGTGTTTTGTGGAGGTAGATATGTATGTTGGGGAGCCGGTACACGCCATTGCGGATGAGCCGGAGGCTGGGTGTAAGTTTGGGCGTGATGGACAGAAAAATGTTGTTCTTGTGGTGGGTAGTAGGGTTGTTGAGGGTTGTATGGATTGTATGAGTAGTTTAGATGATGGGGTCTGGGTTGGTAATGAGGGGAAGGACCTTTAGATCTGGACCAATTGCCTGCCTCTATTGTCGTGACCCCCTCTCTCCTTTTCTTTCCGAGCGCACCTCCCGTGCCGCTCTGAATGGCCTGAGTTGTTGCCTTAATTGCCGAGTAACTCAGGATCTTATTGGACTTAAGTCCCTATTCTATCATACCTCCCATCTTCACCACTTCATTGAAGGATTTGCCAACTGACGTCTCCAAGTGACCAAAGTAAGTCGGCTCTAGAGTTTGTAGAAAGTAATCTACCATTTCTCCCTCTCTCATTGGAGGATCAACTCTAGCTGCCTGTTCTCTCCATCGGAACCCAAATTCCCTGAAGCTCTCTCCGGGTTTCTTCTCAAGCTTTAGCAATGTGAGACGGTCTGGGACTATCTCAAGGTTGTATTGGAAGTGTCCTGCGAAAGCCTGTGCCAAGTCATCCCAGGTGTACCACCTGCTCGGATCTTGTCTTGTATACCACTCTAGTGCCGACCCGCTTAAACTCTGGCCAAAGTAAGCTATCAGTAGCTCATCTTTTCCCCCTTCTCCCCTCATTTTACTACAAAAGCCCCGTAGATGTGCCATAGGATCGCCATGCCCTTCGTACAAATCGAACTTGGGCATCTTGAACCCTGCTGGTAATTGAACGTCAGGGAAAGGGCATAGATCCTTGTAGGCCACGCTGACCTGGTTGCCTAACCCGTGTATGTTCCTGAAGGACTGCTCCAGGCTTTTAAATTTTTGCATCACCTCGTCCTGCTCTAGGCTCTTAGCCGGCTTTTCAATCTTTGTTGGGACCTCAAAGTGGGGATTATAGGTATGTGGCTTGGGTGCTTTGAATGTGAGTTTAGGGGGGTAATATTGTGTGTTGTGAGCCTGAAACAGCGACTCACTGGATGATCTGTGCAATGGGGCTGGGTGAGGTGCCACAAAGACGGGAACATTTGGTGGAGGAGGGTTTTGACTGGGTGGTGGAGCTTGGGGATCATAAGCCTTTCTTCCCTGATAGTAGTGATGGATTGGGAAACTCGTTGAAGGACCGGGAGAGGGGTATTCTGACGTGTGTCCTGGTTGGAGAGTAGGAGTAACAGGTAGTTCCTGCCCCTTTTGGGCTCTAGCTAAGGCTATCTGCATTTCATTCATTTCCAGCCTCATCTTTTCCATTTTTCCATGGCTTCCTTCAGCATCTGATTTGTCGTCTTTTCTGACTCAACACTGTTGTCTGAACCAGTCATGCTCTCTGGTATGGGCCCTTTTGATCTTGTTTGATAATGCTACGGTGCCAGTATGCTTTAACAAACTAACTGATAGTGATTGGAAAAACAACAAACTTGTCAGTGTTAGAGTCTTAACAGATATTGTATTTGCACGTTGGGGGGATGCAATGTTCTTAGGCAGTTAATCATTTCTAACATGCTTTTGCTCTGACCGCATGCATCATCCCAGCTTATTTTATTTGTGCCTCTTTTGAGCGTTTCAGGGACCTCTCTTTTCTTTTTCTCTCTTTTTCCTTTTTTTTAAATTTTTTTTTAATTACGGTCGAATCTTATAGAGATTGCCTATGTATCGTGACCTCGCACGAATAAGACGAAGCGTAGTTCATGCAATAAGTAAAATAAAGACCCAATTTTACGTTTTGTTACCCAAATATGCTATTACAAGCCATCATTTGAAAGAAAAACAAACGAAAATACAGACTCCATACTTTTTAAGAATGTTTGAAGAGAACATAAGGGTAGACAACAGACTCTGAAAAACAAAAAAGTGCTAGGGATACATTAAAGCCTTGAATTTTGGTGCCCATGAGGCATCATTCAGCCTTTCCGCGGGTTTTGGTGTTAGGCCTCTTTGCAAGCTTTTTAATTCCTCCATGATCTGGTGGACATAACCCATGACTGAGGCAAAAAGGATATCACGGGACATTTCTTCACATGTTAGGCATTTCGTGGTGATGTAGCGCCCAATCTCATTGATCCTACCCCTGATTCTATCCCTCTCTTTGCATAGCTGTTCTATTCGTTGATTTTTTAGTCCCAATATTCGAGTATTGTCAATGAGCTGATCTTGGAACCTTTCCATTTGTTCTTCCATTTGGGTTATTGACTCATAGCAGCGTTCCCTATCTGTTCTAGCATCCCGGGCTTGTTTAAGGACCCGATCACTGAGAGTGGAATTTATTTCTCTCAATGTTGTAACACTCATTTCGTAATCCCTTTTCACTTGCCATAGGTGCTTTCTCCGCGTTGCTGTAACTTTTGCCCACCTGGTCCGTAATCTTACTATGCTAGCCTTGGATCTTTCCAAGTCTTTCTGGCCCTCAACGACCTGATTCCTTAACCCTGCTATCAACCTTTTATCAGTCCGGCTTCTCAGTTGGTTGTCGGCATCCTTTTTCATCCTCCGGATCTGAGCTTTGAGGATCTCCCCTTCTCTGGCTAATCTGTTCTTTTCTCCCTTGTTGGCAGCAAACTGCACTTTGCTTTCAAATTTCAGATCCTAAATCTGTTGTTTCAGTTTGCCTATTTCGGCAAGATATTCCCGTTCTTTGGCCAACCAGTCCCAATGCTCTTGTGAGGACTTGGCAAATTCTTGAAGGTGAGATCTTTTAGTCGGCCTTCCAGACGACATTTCCCCTTTGTACCAAGCCTGATATCCAGGTGAAACTTCCCATCTTGCCTGATTCAGCTTACAAGTATTTGCCTCTAAGTATTGACATTGGCTCCAAATCTGGCGGACTCTGGCTTCAGGAAACTGACCATCGGAACTGATCTCAATTACCTGGGTACTTAGATCCTCATCTTTGGGCACTATCTGACACCTGCCTAGTTGCCTCAACACCCGATACGGCGCATAAGGTTGAATGCTCTTAAGTCCCATCAAGAGAAAATGGGGCCTAGCTGCTGGTATGTATATGACTTCGTCGACCGGTAACCATCCCAGTGTCCGTTGTATTTGACTGGCGTTGAGGGTCCGGAAATATGAGGTCCATGCCGAGACTCCTTCAAGTATGTGGGCCTCATTAATTCTGGTGTAGAACTCCTCTATGCAGGTCTTTTCAGAAGATCCATGGCTCAGGAACTGGGCTCGGTGACATAGGTGTTCAGTCATCCACATTTGCAACAACAAGTTACAACCTTCGAAAAAGTTTCCTCCGGCTTTGCAGGCCGTGAGAGCTCGGAACATATCAGATACAATCATGGGCGCCAACGTGCTATATTTTTGAGTGAGTAAAGTACTGACGACCCCAGCTATCTTTATGTCGATATTCCCGTCTTTTCTTGGGAACACTAAAAGCCCTAAGAAGGTTATCATGAAAGCAATCCGTCTATGTTCATCCCATTTTCGACGGTTACTTTTGCTGCATAACTTGTTTTCTAGCTTGTCGAATCCTCCTATGTGACCATATCTTTGGTATATGAAACTCATAGTGCAAAAACCTTTTGCCAAGTCAGGGTTATGGATTGTTCTGACTATCTTTAATGAGTCCAAAAACCGGTGTACCGCTACGGCTCTTGGAGCAACCAGGTATTTATGCCTCAATGGAACCTCAGCACTGCCGATGTACCCTGCTATTTCCTCTAAAGTTGGGGTAAGTTCAAAGTCCGAGTAGTGGAAGACATTGTGCGCAGGGTCCCAGTGAGGGACCAGTGCCCTTATGATATCTCCTCGAGGGCTGATATCCAACAAACTCGTGAGACCTTTCAGATGTTTCTTGATTTCGTCATGTCCTTCTTTGCCTAAATCATTCCACCATAGACGCAATTGGAGGGCAATTTTATTCATGATTGAAAAAGGTTCATTTTGAGTCATGCTCATTCTGCACATTTATTAATAAGATTTAAACAAGCGAAAATTTATTCGACTAAAAAAATATGATCATTAAAAAAAAGAATTTCTGAACACGACCTCTCAGCACTTCAGGGAGGAAGATTTTAAGGTTGTGTGATTCAACCAAAATAAAAATAAGAAGCGACCGTTTATACAAAGGCAGCCTTCCGGAGTTCCTTTTGGGATCATTCGGCTATTTTTGATATAAACAGCATCACCCGACTCTATGACAGAAAAATGAAAATTTTGACATTTTATTATTTATTAATTTTTTACAAAAATGGGAGGTTGGACCCAACGAGGGTTGCTTACGTATCTCACGTCCTGTGAGAATCAAACCGGTGTAGTTCGCCCAACATAAACTAAACTTGTAAACAAAACTCTTTTTTTCAAATAAATCAAACTAAAAATAATTTTTTTTTCATTTTTCAAATTTTCGGTAGGGTTTTGATACTACTCGGACATTGGTTTTTATTTTTCTAAAAAGTAGTTATCTCCCTACACTGCTATTTTTCTCTCTCTTTTTTCACAAAAAAAAAAAATTCAAAAATTCTTGATTTCAGTAGCCGGTCAGTATGCAGATCTGAAGCAAATAAATGCGCACAACACACAGGATGCAACATGATGGTCTTTTTCCATTTCAGGTTGCTAGTCCTAGACGGACCCAACCCCTGTGTTGAGTCCCCTAAGTCAAATGCAACATGATGCAAATAAGCGTTTCTACTAGGAATCCGGCATGAAGTCACGTTATTCTATGTTCAAAACAAGAGTCTTTGTTCTAGATAGTGCACCCGAGCGGACAACTCGAGTTGAGGAAGGAGCTCCTTTCCGGGAACCAAAAGGCCAGCCGGCTTAGAAACTTTCCGAGCCTCTTTTATTTAGGGTACGACACTAACAGAATAGGGAGTCTTAGCCAGTAAGCACATCCCCAGAGGTAAGAAGAGAAGGCTTCGGCACAGTTTATATGTACAGTTCAAATAATATCAAAGCAGTAAAGAGCATCATTTTGCACATTTAGGCCAAAACATGTAATAAGATCAAATAATAAATAAAGCCAAATATAACAATTCATCTAAGCTCGAATTCTGAACCCTGAACCAGAAATTCTGGGTTCCGTCCCCAGCAGAGTCGCCAGAGCTGTCACACCTCCTTTTTCCGTCCCCGTGAGGGGTGAAGGAGTTTTTTTCAATTAAAGGACAATCGAAATGGGATTTGTTTGTTTATTTCAGAGTCGCCACTTGGAAGATTTAGGGTGTCCCAAGTCACCGATTTTAATCCCGAATCGAGGAAAAGAATGACTCTGTATTACAGTCCGCGAACCAAAAATCCGGATAAGGAATTCTGTTAACCCGGGAGAAGGTGTTAGGCATTCCCGAGTTCCATGGTTCTAGCACGGTCGCTCAACTGTTATATTCGGCTTGACTATCTGATATAATACATATTATAAACTTATGTGCAAATTTTATCCTTTAGCTGTTTTTATTATTATTATTATTTTTATAGAGAATTGCAACATTGTGAAAATATATCTTGAACCATGTCACATCAATGTACTCGTGGTTATTGACATATTTCGACTCTGTCGAGATTTGGATTTGGGTCACATAAATGTGCACCCAAGTTTAAAGAAAATTAAATTATTAAAGGCGCACCTACAACGACTAGCGTATCCTTTACTTTGGGTAGGGCCGTGAAAATTTGATACACAATCCATTCCGAAGTCTAAGAAAATTTTAAAATACATATTTACCGAGGGCCCCGCACTTTTTATATTTTATTCGGCGAGGCTCATCTCATTCTTTTTAAAAGAATGGTCCTAAAGTGACTACATTTCTATTTGGGTTGGTCTCTAAAATAAAAGAAAATAATCCTAGTTAATTACATGCTAAAAAAACGTAACATATTAATTGCTAGATTAAGACAAATGTTATTGGAAGAGAAGATTACTAAAATTGAAATATTAAATAAAATACGACATCGACAAATAACATATTCAAAAGAAACTAATTAACCTATAGCTAGATTAAACTCGCATTGTTAGACGAATTGATTCATTGGGACTAAATGCTTTTCAACTATTTGAAACTAAACCCACCTTAATTACTGGTGCTTACAAAAGTTTGTTGAAGCTAACTCGTTAACTTGGATAACCTATCGGATTAAGGTTCTTATCCTTTCTATATTGAATCGCGCTTCAAATATGTCAAGCCTACGGATTCTACAAAATTAATGGCCTTTTTATTTCTGCCTAAAACTGGCAGAACTAAACCTATTCAAACACTTACCCCTTCAAACCAAACAAATCCCCTTTTAAACAAATGAGCTGCCTGAACCAAACCTTAATACCTAATTCACACAATTAGTCCAAATTTATGCCTTAACTACGTTTATCGGCAGGTTCACGATTAACTTGTTATTTCAGATCGATGCTGGATCCAATTAGGATTACCTAAACTTGTTTAATTCCAACAACTCAATATACTTAATTCAAAATGATATAGAATTCTAACTAACATACACTGGAAAACTATTAATAGTTTACAAATTATAGTTTATAATCAAAAGCAAATAATTCTAGCCGAATATAAATTCCATCGTCCATATTCTTAATTTGAATTACCAAGATAGATTATACATCTGCCTATCATTTGACTATTAAACATGCAAATACAAATTAAATACTTGACTACTTGAATATTTCTTTTCACTATAACAGCCGTGTCACAATGATTCGAAAGTGTACCTGATAGTAGAAACAGAAGAAGAAAGTGAAGATCAGTAGACCAGTAGCTAACAACAGCGACAAGCAGTACAACAACAACCAGTAAACCCAGCTCAAATGAAACTGAAAACCCCAGCAATACCAAAATGAAACACAGACAAATGCAAGGAAATAATAGTTTCTGATTTTCAAATACTCAAGAAAAGCAGCCTGACAACTCTTAGTGCAAAAGTTCAAACTCAACACTCTAACTCTTAATGTAAAAGTTCTGATTTTTACTTTCTAAATTTTTACCTCTCTTTTCCAGTATCTTTTTCCAGATCTCTTCTTTCTTTTTTTTTAGTCCAGTTTTTTTCTCTCTTTTTCAGTCTGCTTTTTTTCTTCTAAAATCTGTTGTCTTCTTTTTTTTCTTCTGTCCAGACCCTCCCCTCTCTTTATACAAGTCTGTCCCATCTCCCTAAGTGTTGCCCGACCCCTCTTCTTTTCAACAAAATCAAAATTCCCACTTAAAATCTGCTCTTTTTACTTTAAATCCCACTAAGGAAGCCTTTTTCCTGATTTTCAGCTCCCCATTACCTTTTGTTCCTCATTAATGCATTAGTTAATACCCCCATTAACAAAGCACTAATACTAAAGTATGAACTTAACTGTTTTAATCCCAAATTGCCCCTGAAAACCCTTAAACTGTAGCTATAACCAATTCTCCTAAGTTCTGGACTGAATTTCAACTAAAATGCAACCTTCTAACTCAATACTATCCAATTAACACTTGTAAAACTGAATTCAAACCAATGTCATATCCACATCAGGCCCTAGTCTTCAACAAGAAACATTATGATTCAAATCATTAATCCTATCAAACAATTCTGACCTTACATTGGATCACACAGCATTACAATATAGATGAAGGATTCAGGGAACAGACTGACTAAAACAAAACAAAGGAACAATTTCAATACACTGAACGAAACCAAACTGAATTTAAACCAAAACATCACATTAACACCACACAGAACTTGACAAAACAGTGAAGCTAAAGTTGAACCAACAATCACATTAATACTGCACATCAAACTTCAATGACAGTTCGTACTCACATCCCAAACCAAACCGAACAGTTATTGAAACCAAGATAAATGGCTGAAGTGAGATAGTACACAGGGAACTAGGCTGAAATGAAAGGCTAACTACATAGGGAACGCCTTAAGCTTCAATAAATTCAAAAATGAAAGAGGTGTGGCATTGAATTTGCATATGTAAAACTAACACATAATGTAGAGCAACCTTGGCAAAATGATCATTTTGAACAAAATAAAAGAAAAGAACAAAGGAAACCAGTAATCGAAACAACACTGAATACACAAACTTAGACAGACAAAATAATAAAACAAAAACTCACCGGATGAACGGGAACTCAAAACCTGGTGCCCTTAACTTGCATTCAGACTCCCATTTTGGCTTTTGAGATCGAAATGAACCTTAATCGAATGTTCTCGGCTGAGAACATTCGACTAAGGTCGATTACGACCTTAATTTCTTCTAATTTTCCTTAACCCCAGAATTGGGGTTTCTTAGTCGATTTTTCTGATCGAAAGTCCGACCCCTTTGGTACTGATTCGAGGAAAACTGTTAGGATAGTGGGAATGGGGTGGCTCAGGTGGTCAAATGGTGTTAGTTTGGGACCGGTTGGAATGACGCCGCCACCAGGGAATCTCATGGCGGCGCTAGGGTTCTTGGCTTCAATTCGATATTCGAGAGGTTCCAGGTCGATTCGAAGGAAACCAATGAGGTTCTAGTGGTGAGAGAGGTTCATGGGTTAAAAGGTGTGAGTTTGGTGGTCGTCAGATGAACTAGGGTTTCTGGCTGCATCTTCGATCGAAGATTCGAAGACGTTGGCTGGTATTTGGAGGATAAGGTTCAAGGATTTAGGATAGAGAGGTTGAAGTAAGTTCAAGGTGTGAAAATGGAGAGGTTTGGCCACCGTCCGCCGTCGTGGGCGACTTCCTGTGGGCGGAGGGCGGTGGCTCGAGGTTTGGTCTCTGAAAACTCGGGGAAGAAGAGAGGAGAGGGGGGTCTGGCCTGGGGGTGTGGGGTGAAGCTTTAGGCTTATATGCTGGGGTAGAGAATGGATCCTGGCCGTAAGATCAAATGAGATCCACGGCTTGGATCGCTTACTTAAGTGAAACGATATCGTTTCATTTTCTTTAAGACCGGATCGGTCTCTGACGGGAATGGGTCGGGTAAAGGGGAATGTTTTTGGACTGTTGATCAATTCAAAATCAACGGCCCTTATCAAAGCTTCCCCAAAACGACATCGTTTGGGGTGTCTTTGAGACAGACTGGACCTGGGGTCGTTTGGGCCTATTTGATCGGGCAACAGTGGCAGGTTTAGGGTATATTTCGTTTGGGACTTGAAGCTTTTGGCCCAAACCAGGATATTCTAATTTTGAACTCTTTTCCTTTTTCTTCTTTAATTCCTAATTTTACACAATTCCTAATTAAATTGTAAAATCAAAAATACAACTAACCAAATATTAATTAACACTTGACAATAAATATCACACAAGTTAAACATTTAATTAAAAATAAAATCACACAAAGGCATACTTAAATGACAAAATTACAACAATTACATATTTTTGTGATTTTCCCTCTTTTAAAACCAACTATGGTTTATTTAATTCCTAAATATATTTTTATTTTATTTTATCCTTTTATATAAACCAATGATTAATTAATTATGAAAATGCAACATTAATTCCTAAATGCACATGTACCTATATTACTATTTTTCTGTATTTTTCTTTAATTAGAATAAAATAAACATGTACAGATAAAATGCCACGAAAAATTCAAAATCGTATACAAAGAAAAATTATTTATGATTTCTTTTGGAGTAATTCTTGTGAGGCAAAAATCACGTGCTCACACGCATTATTACTTTTGGAAAAAAGGCCGTGAAATTCGCTAAGCGGCCGATCCCGAGTTCTAAGTATTTAATATATATACAATCGTGAGGGCCCCGCAATCGGTGAGTTTTACTAGGCGAGGCTCATCTCGTTTATTTTGAAAGGACAATCCTAAAGTGACTACATTTTCTATTAAGTTCGTCTCTAAAATAAAAGAGAAGAGGTCCTAATTAGTTACATGTTTATAAGCTCGTGCCTCTTATTGTTTATTAGATTAAGACAAATGCAAACGGAAAATTGCAACAGAGCTAACTCAAGGGAGATTGTATTGTTCCTTATTCTATTAGTTAATAACACTAAAGTTGAGATTATGAATAGAACACGAGATTGACACCCAGTAATATCAAAACAAACTAACTATTCTTTGATTAATTTAAACTAACATTATTAGATGAATTGAACTATTGGAATTAACTATGTGTAATACATAGCCATTTTTTTTACTCTTTTTACGACTTGTCGAAGAAATGCGTCAATGCTTAAAAAACTGACATTAGGCTAACATCAATCACTAACATTTGAGAATATTAGTTACTAACATTATTCACATTGCTATTTAAAATGATGTTACTTACTCAAGCGAACTCGCAATTTCAGAACTAACCCTATTAAACCAACATGCTGATTTCTATGAACTATTTGAACCTGTTTCGTGGCATAACCTATTTGAAACTATTACACGACTACTGAAAAAAAGAATTAACTACACTATATTTCATAACTAGTAATCACAAACTAAGATTAATTACAATTGATATTCACATGTTTGTAGAAATAGATTCAACAGTCCAGTTTATACATTCCAAAGTCATTCTAATACATGTTATGCGATATCAAGTGAACTACTGCTTATACATTAAATTAAACACAAAGAAATAGGAGACATTCAGAAATCCATTCCAACATCTCTTTACTACCTTTCCATTAAATTTGAGAGCTTTAGAATATGTACCTGGATAATGGAAATACAAGAAGATGAAGGAGCAGTCAGCAACAGTAATAACACAGCAAAACAACAACAACCCAACAGCAGCAGTTCAAACCAAATTGGAGGCTCAGAAAAATTTGAAGAAAACCAAACAAGCTCGATAGAACAGCCCCAAAAGTTTGTAAAAGACTAAACAACAACAACCAACATCACCACAAACAGACTCAACCACGCGTGTATTAAACCCAAAACTGAACTCGTAGACCACTGAACCAATTAAGCATTCAAAAAGGAATTAGGTTCACTGTCCCGAATTCGAGTCACTCCTACAGATGCAATGAAAAACCTTCTCTTTCTTTTTGTTTTTTTTTCTTTTTAAACTCTCCAGCACTCTTTTAAGATTTTCAGAATCTTTTTTCTCCTCTTCCAAAACCAACCCGTTTCTTACTCTCAAATTACTGAACTTTTAAATGTTAAAAATCCATCCTAGACTCTAAGAAAAACTGGAAGAGAAACGATTTTCTTCCTCCAAAAACCCCCTCTTCTTGTGTTTTGCTCCCCTTATTTATAGCCAAACTCCATTAACTTTATTTGCCTTGAAACACTTAAATTAATCCGAAAATATTCTCCCCACACTTGCATGCCTGGTTCCCCACTACTATATGTTTTGTCCTTTTTTTAATTCACTTGTTCCCCACTACTACATGTCTTTTCTTTATTTAATTCTCTTATTCCCCACTACTGCATGCTTTATCCCCCACTATATTAAACAATGCATTATTGCCCACTACCATATGTCTTGTCCCCCCACTATGTATTAAACAATGTATTAATTCTCACTATCATATGTCTTGTCCCCCACTAGGTATTATTTTAATATTATTAATGCATAGTGGACGGAGCACTCAAATTAATCATTTTTTTAAAACTCATTTCCCATATTACCTCTGAAACTACTGAAATTACCATTCTACCCCCATCTCCTTTGATCTATATTACAAACCATATCGACTATAACCAATTCATCTAATCAATTATCCAATTAATAATCAAACTCTGAATAAACAAACTCCTAATCGACAACGTTCATGAATTAACAACAGAGTCAGATTCATATCAGAACAAACTTAACGGAACAAGCGAGTAGATTTCAATCACTAAACTTGAGCATCAATCGAACTCAAAACAGTAGGAAAGTCGTCAAAGCACACACACACACACAATTTCAACGAATATGCAGTAGGAATATCATGCGAAAATTTTATCAAAAATGAAACCACATATTAAAACGAAACCAAAGAAAAAGCAACAAAAATCCGTGAACGAACTATGGCTGACCTTTATGCTAACGATCCGACGTCGAACAATGTTGAACTTCCGATGAAACACAACTTCGTTCGCAACACTGTTTCGACGCTTGACTAACAGACACATACTCGAACGGAACCTCGACGTATGACTGAGCATGACCTCGGATGGCTGGTGTTTGGAGACGGCCTGGGAGACGACTGTTTCAGGTCGTGGGGGAGCTAGGGTGGTAACGATGGTGAGGCTGGTTGGTTTCGTCGCCGGTTTGGTGGTTCGTCAACGGACTGTGTGTGTGCGTGTGACGGAGCTGCTGGTCGTGAAGGTGTTGAAGACGAAGCTCAGTCAAGGTGGTTTGGAGAGGGACATGGTCATGGTGGAGGTGGACGTTGGGTTATGGTGGTTCATCGACGGTAATGGAGGGGTGGGGTTGTTTGAGATGGTCGATGGACTGTGTGTTTGTGTGTTGAGCAGTGACTGTTGAAGAAGAAGAAGCAGTAGCCATGGCAGACTGGCTGGAGCTTGTTTTGGTGGCTCATCGACGGTGGTCGTTGATGGAGAAAGCTGGTTTGGCTGGAGGTGAACGATGGAGAAGATGAAGCAGAAGGGGGGGCGGGCGTCTCTCTTTTTTTTAGGTTTTTTTTTTCTTTGTTGTTGCTAGGGAATGAAGAATAGAAGTGGGGTAGTTAGCTTGGGTTTTGGGGCGGACCGGGCCGGTGGGTTTTTGGGTTGGATAAGGGGTTATTTGGTTTGGGCCTGGTTGATTTAATTTAAAAGGTGTCCCAGTCCAATTTTCTTCTTATTTTCATTGCTTCTTTTTCTTCTTTTATTTTTCTTAAAATAAAATTAAAATTCTAAAAATCCTAAATTAGACTATAGAACTAAATTAATTTATAAAAGTGCTAATTAACTTTTAATAACAATTAACACACAATTAAATAGCAATTACGATAAAATCACACAATTTGGACATTAAATGCTAAAAATGCAACGTACATTATTTTTATGATTTTTGTTTTTTGTAAAAACAAACTTGCTTAATTAAATCCTAAATTTTAAAATTAAATCCTAATTTGCAAAATTAAATCCTAAATGCACATGCAACACATATTTTTTTGCATTTTTCTCATTTAAAATAGAAAATAGACAAAAATACACATAAATTACAAACAACACAAAAACCATTTTATTTTGAATTTTTTGGGAGTAGTTCTCATAGGGAAAAATTACGTGCTCACAGCTGCCCCTCTTTGTCCGAAAACATAAAGAGTTTTCGTGCAAAGATAAAGTGAGCGGATATGAGCAATTTTTGCCCGTCGGAATACTCCGTGTGAAGCAATTTTTGACAGATTTAACCGAACCTTTGCTTCACAGGTTTCCTACATATCCTTGGCTAAAAGGGAATCAGGTTAATGTAGTTCGGGAAGTTTTGGTAGCGGGGCCTACCATGGGACTGCAATGTTTCTGTTGTTGCATGCAGTTATTACTGCTTTCCGACCTCCTTATTACACCATGCTGAAAGAAAACAAAAGCTAGACTAAACTATAGTCTATGAATTACAAAATCTTATCTAGATCTTCAGTCGTGCTCTTGTGTCTCTTGTTGCTTTGATGTCTCGGTGACTGGTGTTTCCTTTGATGTTTCTTTCTTTTTGATTTGTCTTGTATTCTCCCTTGACTGCCGAGTTTGAACTGCTCATTTGCTTCTTGTGAGCTCCGCATTACTTTTCCATTGAACCTTGAACTGCCTTCCTCTGCTGGGGATTTTTGTTGTTTACTGCTGGGGATTTCGGTTGTATTCCTCTGCTTTACTGACTTCAACTTCAATGTATTCCACTGCTGTATGGGCGGGCTCCCAGCTTCAAAACTTGAAAATAAAACGTCATTCCTTTCTTCAGGCGGGATCCTGACCTCAACAACAACTTTGAAAAATAAATCGCCATTCCTTTCTTCAGGCGGGCTCCTGACCTCAACAACAACTTCGAAAAATAAATCGCCATTCCTTTCTTCAGGCGGGCTACTGACTTCGAAAATAAAGCGTCATTCCTTTCTTCAGGCGGGCTCCTGACTTCAACAACATCTTCAAAAATAAAGCGTCATTCCTTTCTTCAGGCGGGCTCGTGACCTCAACAACAACTTTGAAAAATAAAGCATCATTCTTTTCTTCAGGCGGGCTCCTGACCTCAATAACAACTTCGAAAATAAAAACGTCATTCCGTTCTTCAGGCGGGCTCCTGACTTCAACAACATCTTCAAAAATAAATCGTCATTCCGTTCTTCAGGCGGGCTCCTGACCTCAACCAACAACTTCGAAAAATAAATCATCATTTCGTTCTTCAGGCGGGCTCCTGACCTCAACCAACAACTTCGAAAAATAAATCTCCATTCCGTTCTTCAGGCGGGCTCCTGACCTCAACCAACAACTTCGAAAAAATAAATCGTCATTCCGTTCTTCAGGTGGGCTCCTGACCTCAACCAACAACTTCGAAAAATAAATCGCCATTTCGTTCTTCAGGCGGGCTCCTGACCTCAACCAACAACTTCGAAAAATAAATCGTCATTCCATTCTTCAGGCAGGCTCCTGACCTCAACCAACAACTTCGAAAAAATAAATCGTCATTCCGTTCTTCAGGCGGGCTCCTGACCTCAACCAACAACTTCAAAAAATAAATCGTCATTTCGTTCTTCAGGCAGGCTCCTGACCTCAAGCAACAACTTCGAAAAATAAATCGCCATTCCGTTCTTCAGGCGGGCTCCTGACCTCAACAACAACTTCAAAAAATAAACCGCCATTCCTTTCTTCAGGCAGGCTCCTGAACCATTTTTCCTTCTAACTTGAATTATCTTTCTTCAAAACTACTTCCCTCAAAACTTGTGCCTCATTTCTCTGCGAACTGCTGGGGATAACATTTTTCAAAAATATGTTATCTTACTCCTTCAAAGACTACTTCCCTCAAGACTGATGTTTCATTCCTCTGCAAACCGTTTCCTTTTGCAAAACTAGTCTTCCTCTTTTTCTCTTTTTTTGTTGTTGTTGTTATCTTCTTCCTTCGAAGACTACCTCCCTTAAAACTCGTGTTATCTTCCTCCTGACATTGCTTTCCTTAAAACTTGTTTTGCCTTCTCCCGAAGAACTGCTGGGGATACCGCTTTTCTCCAAACTTGTGTTAGACTTCTCGAAAATTTTCGAAATGAACGAAAATTTTCTGCCCCAGTTTGACAATCTTTCTTGTGGCGCATCTTTCCGTCATTAGTAACATTCCCTGACCCTGCTTCAAATCAAAGAAAATTTGGTCAGTTTAAAACGTGGTGGTTGGTTGTGATACTCCTGCTGGGGATGCTGTCAACCATTTTCCCATCTATGCGTTGTCTGACCATCTTGAAGCTTGGTTGATACCTTCCGACCTTCTTGACGATTCCCTATTCACAAACCTCTTAACCATTTTCCCAGTCTCCTTATCTGACCTCGTGTATTTTCATGACAACTGATTTCACATGAAGATCTTGCATGTTCATTGATTAACCACTCCCTCCATCGTCTGTGTTACTGAAATACCTTTTCTGGTGCAGACCCAATATCTTCTTTTGCGGTACTGTCCGTGATCTGGCATTTCCCCAACCTTTGAGTTTCCTATGAATTTCCCAATTATGTCCATTGCTTTCTGCGGTGTTCTTTCTTGATTTTCCGCTGGCCTTGACCTTATAACCCTCGATTTCTGCTGGGGATAGACTTCTTGACACTAGTCCATCCTTTTGTCAATCTCATCATCGAATATACCCTCGGTTCAATCCCCCTGGCCCTCTTTTTGTTGCACTGTCCCTGAATTGATATGGACCAATATTGGGTATTTTGCGCTAACCTCAAAGCACGTTGACTATTACCAGCTCATTGCGCTTGTTCTTTCCTGACTTATACCACTTTGATGTACTAGTCAGATCTCGTCTTGCATAATTGGAAAGCTGATGGCAAATTTTGAAATCATTTCTCGCTTGTTCTGACCAAAGAGACTCAAAAAGAGGAAATGACAACGGTAAAAGGAACAGAGTAAAAGGCAAAAGAAAGAGATGACTCCTAACAAGAAAAATACAAAGTAAAACCTATCAGATGTGGATACCAACTCTATTGGCCATGACATGCACACGTGGCCTATCCTCCGTCGTTAATCGCCTTTCACAATCTTCGTCTGGTGCTTTCCTGTATGATTTTCAATTTTTATTCGACTTGTAGTGCCCGAAGGGTTTTAACTATCAAGCCTCTCTCATTTTGATTTTTCTCTCAACTTATAGCCGCCTCAAGGTGCCTGTGAAGGTTTTCACCAATAAGACTCTCTCATTTTATTACTTTTCTGCCGGGGATCAGAGTGTTATTCTCGACTTCTATTTGCATGACTTGGCATCTTTCGAAGATTGGTCAAAAGGTCTTTCTTTGGACCGTAACGTGGGGTTTTGGATAGGGCTAGAAAGAAAGGGTATTAGCGGCTCAAAATGAATCAATTTGAGTTCAAAATTTACAACCTTCGGAACCAGATTTCTTTACATCAAACACAACTTCTTCCCCGGTTTCTTGCTTGGGGATTTTTGATTTTTTGTTGCACTATGATCGAGCCGTGAAGTGCCTACGTATCCTCTTTGAGGAATCAGGTCAAACGTAGTTCCCAATTCCCTTTTTTTTTGTTTTCCTTTTCACTTATTTATTATTTTCTTTTCTTCTCTTTCTCTTTCTCATTTCTCCTTTCTCCTTTCTCCTCTGTCGTTTTGTTGTTTCTGTTGTTTCTCTTGTTTTTTTTTCCTCTTTTTTTTCTTTTTCTTTATCTTCCATGCTTGTGTTTTCTAGTCTTTGCTACTGTTTCCAAACGAGGGGTACGAAATAAAACCAATAAGGCTCAAAAGGGTTAACGAAGGATAAAGTGTTTAGACAGCAGAATAAAATGCCTTCGTCATTCCAATCTTCAAAACATGCCAAGCACAAACAACACAATTAAATATTCACCACATCTTCTGATTGTGTCGGACTTGATAACCATATCCACACATTCGCCTTTTCATTTGTCATTTTTAAAGCACTGTTGGGCAATACTCTCACTTTCGTTATCATGAACGGCCCCTTGTCAATATGGCTAACTTGCTTTTATGGTTTTTCATTATGTTTTACTTGCCCCAGTTTCACGTGGCTCGGTCTTCAAAGGATCTCAAGTTGTTCCTATTTCCCTTAAGTGTCCCGATCATCCCCCAATGGCTTTATAATTAACTCTTAAGATTAGGCCCAAACTATGCGTGCATGTCATGTCACTAGAATTGACGTTGAATAAGGACAAAACAAAAGGATAAAAAGAACTAAACAAAGAAGATGACTGGAGGTAACAAAAGACCGGAATTTGCATTAGACAAGCGGTAAAACGGTTCGTATAACGAAACAAGCAAAACAACTGGGGTACAACTTTGGAACAAACCCTAAAACAACTCTAGACCACACTAAACAAACCACTGTGACAAAAATGGAAGGATAAGAGGGTTTGCCACAAGACAATGTCCGGATTACAACCCTGCAAATAACCCGGACAACAGAAATGATAACAAAATGAACCACCAAAACTCCTCCCTGACCAACCAAGAAAGGAGCGTCTTTCCAATTGCCCAGCTCGACATCTTAACCACTGAATTCGGCATCAACATTACTAGGATCTCCACCAACTTCCATCTCATTGTTCTTAACAAATTGCTTTTGGGTTCCCTTTGTGGACTCGTTCTTAAGAGCAACCTCTGATAGCATTGACAACTTTGCAGCGCGCGGACCTCCGAGGATCTCAGAAGAATCCTCATATTCCTTTTCAAAACAAGTCATATTCAACATATGTATCTCATTACGAATAGGCGATTGACTTTGGCTAGTGTCTGTTGCATCTGGATTTTGCACGACAATGTCACCTGCATCAATAAGCTTATGAATTGCTTTCTTCAGCTTCCAACACTTCTCTGTGTCATGCCCCAGGGCATCTGAGCAATATGCGCGCACCTTCGAGAAAAATTAAACTTCTTTGACATAGGGTTTGGCATTTTTATATGAATCGGCTTCAGCATGTCCAATTGCTTCAACTTTTGGAACAAACTGGCATATGATCCTCCAACAGGGGTGAAAGACTTTTCTTTTTTCAGCAACCTCTCATTCTTAAATGCTTGATTAGGCCGGAAACCTGATCCAGAGGGCTTTCGGTAGGCTTGTGAGGGTGGATAGGCATTTTGTGGAGCTGTGTATTGAGAAAGTGAAGCATGTTTTTGGGAGTCCCGTGGAGAGAAGTAGCGTTGGGGAGGAGAGTAGCGCTGGGAGAATATAGTTGGACGACGAGTGATGGAGCTACTCGGGTGGCTGGGAAAGCTGTTATAAGTGGGTAGATATGGAGAGTATGGGGGATCATCCGTTATTGTGTTAGGTGCTTGGGTAAGGACAAAGTTCAAAAAGTTAGGTGGTGGCGGGGGTGGTGCTTTCCCAGTCATCCATGCCTGATACATGTCTGCCACATGCTGTCTCAACATTTTTACCTCTTCTACCAACCCGTAGTCCTGTTCAACCAACTGCTTTCGGGCATCGGTACCAACCCACTCAGTTCTGTTGTTCTCTGCCATTGTCTTTTACCTTTGTGTTGCAGGAAAGCGTTACTTTCAGAACCACAACCAACCACCTTTCTAAACATTGAAAGGGAACAAAAATGAGAGCAACCGGTTAGTGTCAGGGTTTTTAATAGATAGGAAAACACACATTGAGGATGCAATGCAACTAGGCAGTTAACCCTTTCTATCATGCATTTGCTTCAGTTACGTGCGTCATTCCGGCTTCTTATAATTGTACTCCTTTTGAACGCCTTCCCTTTTTTTTTCTCAATTTTTCTCTTTTCTATATATTTTTCTTTTTGATGGTGGTCGAATCTTATGTGGATTGCCTACGTATCATGTCCCTGCATGAATCAGACCGGGCGTAGTTCTGCCACATAAGTGCGAAAAAGAAAAAGATAATTTTTTGGAAATTTTCGATTTTTCATTAATAAACATTCTATTACAAACCAGACACTTTTTGGAGAGGAAAATAACAGACTCGAAACTAAACCAAGTACGAACTCAATCACTACTGACATACTCTGATGCGAGATGACAACAGACTCTAACAGACAACAAACTCTAAGAAAAAGAAAAATACAGACTCAAACTATGAATGTTTTAGAGTTTTTTGAATTTTGGCGCTCGCGGGGCGTTGTTCGGTCTCGCCACGGGCTTTGGTGCAAGGCCCCTTTGCAGATCCTTCAAATCTTCCATGATCTGGTGGACATAAATCTTTATTAAAAAAAAAAGTTTCCTTTTGCATTGTGCTCATCCTGCACATTTATTAAGGTGATTAAGCAAAAATAAAATTTATTTGACTCATCCAATTGGCTATTTTTTTTTTAAAAAAAATCACAGATTAAAAGAAAGATCCGGTTCCGAACACGGCCTTTTAGCACTTCAGGAATGAAGATTTTTGAGGCTGGGTGAGTCAACCGGTCAAAAATCCAAAAAATGACTATAAGTGGCCGTTCATGCAAAGTCAGCCTTCCGGCGTCCCTTTCGGGAACATTCGACTATTCTTGCCAAAAACGGCATCACCCGACTTATTTATGCTGACAATTAAATTTTTTGACATTTTGGCTATTTTTGCAAAAGGGGAGGTTGGACCCGATGAGGGCTGCCTACGTATCTCACATCCTGTGAGAATCAAACCGGCGTAGTTCGGGCAGCGAAAATAAACTAATTCTGAAAACAAGACTTGTTTACTAAAAAACACTTTTGTTTTCATTTTCTCAAAATTTTGGCAGAGTTTGCTATTCGGACACTGTTTTTTTTTTAAAAAAATAGGTAATTATCTCTCTACATTGCTATTTTCTTTTTCTCTTTTTTCGATATTCCAGTATTTTCAGAAGCCGGTCAGCATGCAAGTCTGCAGCAAATAAATGCGTAAAACAAACAGGATGGAGCAGGATGGTCTTTTTCATTTCAGGTCGCTTGTCCTAGACGGACCCAACCCATGTGTTGAGTCCCCTAAGTCAAGTGCACATGATGCAAATAAGCGTTCCTACTAGGGATCCGGCATGAAGCTGAGTTATTCTAGGCTTATAACCTGGGTATTTGTTCTAGACTGTGTACCCGAGCGGACAACTCGAGTCGAGTAGGGGGCTACGTACCGGAAACCAAAAGGTCATCCGGCTTAGTAACTTGTCCGGCCTCTTTCTTATTTCAGGGTATGACACTAACAGAATAGGGAGTCTCAACCAGTAAGCATATCCCCTGAGGCAAGAAGAGAAGGGTTTGGCACAGTTTATACACAGTTCGGATAATATCAAAGCGGTAAAAGCATCATTTAGCACATTAGGCCCAAACATGTAACAAAATCAAATAAAGCCAAATATAACAATTTATCTAAGCTCGAATTTTGAACCCTGAACCAGAGATTTTGGGTCTGATCCGCAGCAGAGTCGCCAGAGCTGTCACACCTCCTTTTTCCTCGTGCCACCACAAAGGGCGCAAAGGGGAGTTTTTCCAATTAAAGGACAATCGAAACGGAATTTTATTTACAGATTCAGAGTCGCCACTTAGGAGATTTGTGGTGTCCCAAGTCACCGATTGAATCCCGAATCGAGGAAAAGAATGACTCTATTTAACAGTCTCCGCACCAGAAATCTGGATAAGGAATTCTGTTAACCCGGGAGAAGGTGTTAGGCATTCCCGAGTTCCGTGGTTCTAGCACGGTCGCTCAACTGTCATATTTGGCTTAATTATCTGATTTTATACAATTATGAACCTACGTGCAAATTTTTACTGTTTACCGTTTTTGTTATTATTTATTCAAAAAATTGCAACGTCGTGAGAATGCATCTCGAATTGCGCCACATAAATGTACCCGCAATTTTCGATACGTTCCAACTTCGGTGAGATTTGGATTTGGGTCACATAAATGTGCACCCGAGTTTAGGAAGATAACATTATTAAATACGTGCCTAAAGATACTAACGCGTTGTTATTTTGAGAAAAACCGTAAGGTTCGCTATGCGGCCTGTCTCGAAATCTAAGCATTTGAAATAACTATCCGTTGAGGGCCCCGCAGTTTGTGTATTCTTGTTTGTCGAAGCTCGTCTCATTCATTATATATTTTTTTTAAAAGGAATTTGCAACGTCATGGAAATGCATCTCGAACCACGTCACAATCAATGTACCCGTGATTAACGACACATTTCGACTTCGTTGAGATTTGGATTTGAGAATATTAGTTACTAACATTATTCACAATGCTATTTAAAATGATGTTACTTACTCAAGCGAACTCACAATTTCAGAACTAACCCTATTAAACCAACATGCTGATTTCTATGAACTATTTGAACCTATTTCGTGGCATAACCTATTTGAAACTATTACACGACTACTGAAAAAAAAAAATTAACTACACTATATTTCATAACTAGTAATCACAAACTAAGATTAATTACAATTGATATTCACATGTTTGTAGAAATAGATTCAACAGTCCAGTTTATGCATTCCAAAGTCATTCTAATACATGCTATGCGATATCAAGTGAACTACTGCTTATACATTAAATTAAACACAAAGAAACATGAGACATTCAGAAATCCATTCCAACAACTCTTTACTGCCTTTCCATTAAATTTGAGAGCTTTAAAACATGTACCTGGATAATGGAAATACAAGTAGATGAAGGAGCAGTCAGCAATAGTAGTAACATAGCAAAAACAACATCAACCCAACAGCAGCAGTTCAAACCAAATTCAAGGCTCAGAAAAATTTGAAGAAAACCAAACAAGCTCGATAGAACAGCCCCAAAAGTTTGTAAAAGACTAAACAGCAACAACCAACTTCACCACAAACAGACTCAACCACGCGTGTATTAAACCCAAAACTGAACTCGTAGACCACTGAACCAATTAAGCATTCAAAAAGGAATCAGGTTCACTGTCCCGAATTCGAGTCACTCCTACAGATGCAATGAAAAACCTTCTCTTTCTTTTTGTTTTTTTTCTTTTTAAGCTCTCCAGCACTCTTTTAAGATTTTCATAATCTTTTTTCTCCTCTCCCAAAACCAGCCCGTTTCTTACTCTCAAATTACTAAACTTTTAAATGTTAAAAATCCAGTCTAGACTCTAAGAAAAACTGGAAGAGAAACGATTTTCTTCCTCCAAAAACCCCATCTTCTTGTGTTTTGCTCCCCTTATTTATAGCCAAACTCCATTAGCTTTATCTGCCTTGAAACACTTAAATTAATCCGAAAATATTCTCCCCATACTTGCATGCCTGGTTCCCCACTACTATATGTTTTGTCCTCTTTTTAATTCACTTGTTCCCCACTACTACATGTCTTTTATTTATTTAATTCTCTTATTCCCCACTACTGCATGTTTTGTGCCCCACTATATTAAACAATGCATTATTACCCACTACCATATGTCTTGTCCCCCCACTATGTATTAAACAATGTATTAATTCTCACTATCATATGTCTTGTCCCCCACTAGGTATTATTTTAATATTATTAATGCCTAGTGGACGAAGCACTCAAATTAATCATTTTTTAAGACTCATTTCCCATATTACCCCTGAAACTACTGAAATTACCATTCTACCCCCATCCCTTTTGATCTGTATTACAAACCATATCAGCTATAACTAATTCATCTAATCAATTATCTAATTAATAATTAAACTCTGAATAAACAAACTCGCCAAACAAACTCCTAATCGACAACGTTCATGAATTAACAACAGAGTCAGATTCATATCAGAACAAACTTAACGGAACAAGCGAGTAGATTTCAATCACTAAACTTGAGCATCAATCGAATTCAAAACAGTAGGAAAGTCGTCAAAACGCACACACACACAATTTTAACGAATATGCAGTAGGAATATCATGCGAAAATTTTATCAAAAATGAAACCACATATTAAAACGAAACCAAAGAAAAAGCAACAAAAATCCGTGAACGAACTATGGCTGACCTTTATGCTAACGATCCGACGTCGAACAATGTTGAACTTCCGATGAAACACAACTTCGTTCGCAACACTATTTCGACGCTTGACTAATAGATACGGACTCGAACGGAACCTCGACGTATTGCCTCGACGTATGACTGAGCATGACCTCGGATGGCTGGTGTTTGGAGATGGCCTGGGAGACGACTGTTTCAGGTCGTGGGGGAGCTGGGGTGGTAACGATGATGAGGCTGGTTGCTTTCGTCGCTGGCTTGGTGGTTCGTCGACAGACTGTGTGTGTGCGTGTGACGGAGCTGCTGGTCGTGAGGGTGTTGAAGACGAAGCTCAGGCGTGGTGGTTTGGAGAAGGACATGGTCATGGTGGAGCTGGACGTTGGGTTATAGTGGTTCGTCGACGGGAATGGAGGGGTGGGGCTGTTTGAGATGGTCGACGGACTGTGTGTGTGTGTTGAGCAGTGACTGTTGAAGAAGAAGAAGCAGTAGCCATGGAGGACTGGCTGGAGCTTGTTTTGGTGGCTCGTCGATGGTGGTCGTTGATGGATAAAGCTGGTTTGGCTGGAGGTGAACGACGGAGAAGATGAAGCAGAAGGAGGGGGCGTCTCTTTTTTTTTTAGGGTTTTTTTTTCTTTGTTGTTAGCTTGGGTTATGGGGAAGACCGGGTCGGTGGATTTTTGGGTTGGATAAGGGGTTATTTGGTTTGGGCCTGGTTGATTTAATTTAAAAGGTGGCCCAGTCCGATTTTCTTCTTATTTCCATTGCTTCTTTTTCTTCTTTTATTTTTCTTAAAATAAAACTAAAATTCTAAAAATCCTAAATTAGCCTATAGAACTAAATTAATTTATAAAAGTGCTAATTAACTCTTAATAACAATTAACACATAATTAAATAGCAATTACGATAAAATCACACAATTTGGACATTAAATGCTAAAAATGCAACGTACATTATTTTTATGATTTTTGTTTTTTGTAAAAACAAACTTGCTTAATTAAATCCTAAATTGTAAAATTAAATCCTAAATGTACATGCAACACATATTTTTTTGCATTTTTCTCATTTAAAATAGAAAATAGACAAAAATACATATAAATTACAAACAACACAAAAACCATTTTATTTTGAATTTTTTGGGAGTAGTTCTCATAGGGCAAAATCACGTGCTCACAGTAACGATACTATTCTGCGCTTTAATACCTTAACGGGGTGGGAAGGGTAGATATGGAGATGATGACCGATGTGCTAATATCAAGTGCAACCCCTCTTTTTTGAGGAGTGATTGTTGGGTATTGCATTGAAGTGATCCATATTAATCGTAAACCTAGGACCCCCTCCCCTTATTTGCTTTCATCTCTTCTCGTGAAACCATTCAAATCTTTTTTCCATAAATCTCTGTCCTCTCTACTTACCTTCAAAAGTTTTCAACCTAATTGCAATGTTGTATGCAAGTCCTTATTTGAGCCTTGATTGTTTACTTCTAAAGTCACAATTGTAACATGGCCGGGACCACACTAGTGGATCTTGAGGGGTGCCTAACACCTTCCCCTCGAGATAATTTTTAGCCCTTACCCGAACTCTGGTTTTTTCCAACTCAAACATTTCTTAAAGTGTCCTAATGCACTATAATCATTAGGTGGCGACTCTTCAAAATTTCAAAACCCAATTCTCGAAAGGGAATAGAGTTGTCCTCCCAATGTCGTATACCCGATTTCGACCCGTAGAAAAAAGGGGCGTTGACATGCATAACTTCAACAAAGGATTTGGCATCCTCAAGTAGTCCGTTTTGGTAAAGGCACTTGATCATAGAGTTATAAGCTGACAGTGAAGGCTGAAGAGAAAGGCTTGCCATCTTGTCCATGCAAAGAAGAGCAGAATCAAGTTTTCCTCCTAAACATAAAGCAATCATGTATATATTGAAAGCAACATTGGCCAGAGATAAGTTTCTTGCCACAATTTCTCCCAAGAGATGATCAATATCAGATATGATATTTGTAGTAACTTTTTGACTGGTAGTGCTAGGGATGTTAGAAAGGTTAATACCACAACCATTTTTGGCAATTGCCCGCAAAAAGGTGCATGCTAGAGTAATCTCTGACCCTCTTGGATGATTGTTGACCAAGGTAAAAAACAAAACATGGTCAGGAACCAATCCATTATCCAACATCTTATTGTACAAGACATCTACTTCTGCTAATCGATTCTCTTTATAAAGCGCAGCAATTAAAGCAGTATAAGAGTGCACACTAGGAGAAACGTTGCACTGAATCATGTTATTTAACAGCATCAATGCACAATCAACTTTATGATCCTTGCAATACTTGCCAATCATGATTTGGTAACTTACTGCATCAGGTTCTAATCCAAATTCAACCATTACATCAAACACATAGAGTGCTTCATCTAAGAACCCCCGATGGCACAAGCCATCCACTAACCTATTGTAACAACTAAAACTTAGTGATACTCCAGCATCATCAACACTACAAAAACATCAAACCCATCCAAGATGCTATATTGGCCACAAAATCCCTTAATAAGCGCATTGCATGTGCTACTACAAGGCCTCAATTTCATATCCAATAGTTTATCAAAAAGCAATTTTGCTTCCTCTAATTTACCCAAATTACAATAACAAATGGCCATTGAGTTCAATAAAGACTGGTCTTTCCGTTCAATACCTCTCTTCAAAATGCAATATACATAAATATCCTCAGCCATTTGGGTTTCACCAGTGCCACGAGTTGTCGAATGAGAAAACTGTAGTGTGTGTGCAGTTCAAAGTTTGATGGGCCCATGTTTCATACACAGTTGCAGCTGAAACGAAACTGAAAAGACAATAATAACCTCGTGTGGGCTTCCGTCATCATTCTCTCCCTCAGTATCAGGACTCGCCTCTTAGGTTGAAGCAGCAGTCCTAACAACGACTCGATGCTCCAGTGACCTGGTTTTCTTTGCCGCAGGACGGTCAACAGCTGCCCTGTTTTTCCTCTTCTTACTCGTGTCGGGCTCCAAGGCCCCTGCTTCGCCACCAAGGGCGACCTTATCTGCATATTCTCGCCAACACCTGCACCAGCGCAGTAACCGAAAGACGCTTTCGCTAAGGGCTCAGAAAGAAACACAAAACACAAAGCATAGGCGGTAAGGGAACCTCACCATGATTCTTGCCCACCCAACACTTCTTGGCCATGCCCGTCCAAGACCGAACGCAATATGGGAACTTCTCGTTCAACCGCCCGATCCATCCTAACAAATCTAGAACCGCCTCCGGGTGCCAAGCGACGGCTGCAGGAAGCACAAAGAGATTATTATTTCGAAAGGAAGAATAGTTGAAAAGCAGCTAAGGGAAAATTGCTTACGTCGGGTATTCCACCTCTCCTGAGAGTGCATCCTCTGGGCCGGGATGATATCTGAGGTCCTTACTCGAATAAACCTGCTCATCCATCTTAGTTTTAATTGCTAAGATTAAATTACTTATTTGATATAAACGTTGGGTACAAAAAATTATCTACTATACACGGGTCCTCAAAAAGTCCATCTATTTAAGCTTTGTTTAACAATAATCTTTTAAATTAGATAATGAAAAGGTTCTTGATGGCCTTCCATATTTGTGGGTGGGGATGTAGTTTTTCTTGGCTCAAGTGGACATTTAAAAAAAACAAACTTTTATAAAGGAGTGGAGTTGTGGGCAAGCAAAGCATGCTTCCTTTGAACATTACTCTTGCCATGGCTTAAAAGGCAACATGGTCCTACTATTTTAAAATTTTAATTCTTGTCTCCACCCAAATATAATATTATATCTCAAAACATCTCTGATGTAGTGTCATAAAACCACTTTATTTTATTTATACCATAAAGTTAGTTTCCGTTAGGAGCAGTCACATATTATATTGAATTTTAAGCTAATCCCAAGATGTTATTTTTTTTGATAATTTTTTTGTATATGCATAATGAGGAATAATACTTACAAATTTTTATATGTTTCACAATTAAACTCTATTTTTACTAGTGATTAATCATTAACATTTTCAACGACGGAGGACAAATACTATGACAAAATAATATTACGAATAAATTTTTTTATCGAAATAAAACCACCATAAACGACATTAATTCAGCTAGTTTTAACTCCATTTTTCTTTTGTTATTAAGGGAACAATTCATCTCTAGAGATCACAACTCAAATTATAATATCACAAGTTCAATTTGATAATCAAAAGTGACTACAATTCAATTAGATCTTTCTTACTTTCTTGCTAACTATGTAAAAACAACCTCCCCTGCCCCTTTACCATATGTTGCTAGATAAAGATTATTTTGTAAAATAAAAGAAGAAAAAAGCCTATCGTAATAAATAACAATTTAACTTGATATGGATTTTTTTTCCTTTTAGCGAGCATGTGCGGTATATTAAAAACTTATATATTTTATTAATTATTATTTTTGTGAGCGGATAAAAATTACATATATTTCGTATTAAGGATGAAGTGGGGTCTCGGCACGAAACATAAGGTGAAACCCCCAAAAAAATAAAAATATGGAAAAGTGATTTCTATTACTGCAATAAACTTAAACTAAACATTTTAAATTTTTCTTAATAAGGGAACTATATATTAAGAAGTTTTCAATCAAAAACATTCTACCTAACGTACAAGAAACGAATCTGGCATTACCCCAACTGTCAATCTCTTCACTACTCTCAACTTACATGCGCAGATCTCTTTCTCTCTCTCTCTCTACAAACCAAAAAAAGCCCAATCGAAGTCTCTTAAAAACCATTTATTGTCTTCTTTTCTTGTCATTAGTAACAACACTTGTTGTGCTTATATGCATTAATTGTTCATTGATTACTCTAATGTGAAAAAACCTTTGGGTTTTTACGTTTTGGGTATTCGAGAATTCAACCTAAAGAGTTCTCTTTTTTCTGGTAGTGATGGGGTTTCTTGATTTATAGTTATAATCTTGCTATTTTATGAATTGGGTTGTCAAAAAGTTTTGATTTTTGATTTGGGTTTGTGAGAATTTTGTATTCTTGATATGGGTTTTAGAGATTGGACCATTTAGTTAAGTCTTGTGTGAATCTTGATTCAAGTGGGGGCATGTAGGGTATAGTTGAATGAGCTGCAATTTGGTAACTGGTGGGAGATACAGTTACTTTTTATTGTTATATAGTTGGCATTTTTTGATTCTTTACAAGTGAATTGAGGTTGGATTTTTGTTAGGTTTTATAGAAAATTTAGAGATTTTTTTGCTGGGAGCTGGTTTGTTTGATTGGCTTTTTCAGCTTTTAACTGACTTATGAGATAACTTGAAGGAGTTACAGAAAAGTGAAATTTGTTGATTTTTTTTGGTATAGAACAATTTTGTGTTAATATGTCTGGTGGAACACCAGTTGGTGGTGGTGGATATGTGAGGCAAAGGCTAAGTCAAGGGTATGGTTCGAGTGGCGATGATCTTGAGGATGATGCTTGTTCTAGGTTCGTTTCGCAATCACAGTCAATTCCAATTCCCAGGACAAGGACATGGACTGAGATCTTAGAGAATTTTCTTTGGATTGCTTCTGCATTATTCATTGTATACTATGGTGATTGGCATCATAATTTGATTTTCCTTTTGTGGCATGATGGTCGAATTAGGAGGTAAGCCTACGAGTTCAATTTCTCCTTTGACTTAGATTACTTTAGAGTAAACTATTTGTTATTCATATACCGTCAATCCTCTCTATAAAAGCCTCGTTAGTTCCGAACATTTTTTTGGCTGCTATAGCGAAGTTTTGTTATAGAGAACATGTATTATAACATAACATGGAAATTGGTTCTAAAGAAAACCTGGTCGTTATAGCGAAGTGTTGTTATAAAAGATGACTGTTATAGAGAAGTTTGACTGCATAAATGTTTTGCTCACCTAAAAGGGAAAGAGGGGAAAAAGAGAATAATAAGTAAATAAACATGGAATGATTGGTTATTCTTTGAAGAGAAAAAAAAACATCTAATCTCAGTTCCAAACAAGTATTAGTAAAAATGGTGTAGTTTAATTGTTGTCTACATAGTATATACTACTGCCTCAATTGTTGGCATATTGCTCATCTTTGATGTTTTAGTTAACTCACATGATGTGAATAGATGTAGCTAATGTTTTGGCTACTGTGCTTCTTGAATTGGATTGGTTGTTTTTACACGTTAGAGACACTCCAATTATTAGATGTCAGAAATGTCTAGGTACACTTTTAATTTTTAGTCATATTTTCATTTGTTTTGCATCTTCTTTTCTCTTGATAATTGGTCCTTTGGATTGGCTGCATCGGACTCTTTCACTGAGTTGAAAATGCACCTGCCTTGAATACCAATTTTCTCCTTGCGTTTAGGTAGTAACCTTCGAAACCTCTTCTTTTGCTTCATTACATTCAGTGATGGGGAAACACTGCATTAAGTGTGTCGTTAGCAAGAGTGTGCACGCAATGGTAAGATAATTTGAAATATACCATACAACAATAACAACAACAACAACATACCCAGTAAAATTCCACTAGTGGGGTCTGGGGAGAGTAGAGTGTACGCAGACCTTACCCCTACCCCGAAGAGGGTAGAGAGGCTGTTTCCGGGAGACTCTCCGCACAACAGGAGAGACAATAATATCAGAAAAGAAATAAAAGAAAAGGCATGTAACAACAAAAGCCAGAAAGAAAATAACAATAACACAAAACTAAGAAAACAACAATGTGAACACAACACAGACCGCTAACAAACCTAAACAAAACTCTATCAGACTACCCAGTAAAAAAAGGGAAGAACTCTCGACTACCCCTAGCTCGACCTCCACATGTTCCTATCAAGAGCCATGTCCTCGAAAATCTGAAGCCGCCCCGTGTCCTGCCTGATCACCTCGCCCCAATTTTTCTTAGGCCGCCCTCTGCCTCTTCTTGTACCTGCCAAAGTCAACCGCTCACACCTCCTAACCGGTGCATCTAGGCTTCTCCTCCGCACGTGTCCAAACCATCTAAGTTGTGCTTCCCGCATCTTGTCGTCCACGGGAGCCACGCCCACCCTCTCCCGAATATCTTCATTCCTAATCTTATCTAGCCTAGTGTGTCCACACATCCATCTCAACATCCTCATTTATGCTACTTTCATCTTCTGGATATGTGAATTCTTGACTGGCCAACACTCAGCTCCATACAACATAGCCGGTCTAACCACAACTCTATAGAACTTACCTTTGAGTTTCGGTGGCGCATTTTTGTCACACAGGACTCCAGACGCTAACCTCCATTTCATCCACCCCACCCCAATACGGTGCGTAACATCCCCGTCGATCTCCCCATCTCCCTGGATAATTGACCCTAAGTACTTAAAACTTTCTCTCTTGAGGATGACCTGTGAGTCAAGCCTGACTTCCACTTCCGCTTCCCCCGTCATGTCGCTGAACTTATATTCCACATATTCCGTCTTAATCCTACTCAACTTGAAACCTTTAGACTCCAGGGCCTGCTTCCATACTTCCAATCTCTCGTTAACGCCGCCTCGCGTCTCATCAATTAGAACTATATCATCAGCGAACAACATACGTCATGACACCTCTCCTTGGATATGGTGTGTAAGTGCGTCCATCTTCTAATTCACTCTAGATCGAAGAAATAAAATAGCATATGTGTAGGAATACACGGAAAAATATAGCATATATGAAGTTTGGAAATTTTTCGTATTCATATATAGAGCTTGCCAAATGCCTAATTAGTTTCTTCAAACCACTAATGCTATTGGACCATGTAAATTTCACTTCTGTTTAAGGATCATTTTTGGAATAATGGATACCAAAATATACAGATATCCATGCTGTTCTTTCACATAAGCATCCTTTTATAACTTAGCAAACTGCAGCTGTTAGCCTGTTAGTAAGATGCATGAGATATCTAGGAATTACTAAAGCTGCTTGACCTTTTCACCGATAATGCTTCGAGAAAACTTGCACATTTTGGCCATAGATTGGGAGCTTTATTCATCGATTCTTCACATTTTTGTTGCAGAATACCACTATACATTGGGATGTTTGGTGTTGGTTTGAATGTTATGTTTTTCTTATATACAAGTATGTTGGCTTTGGGCGTCCGGAAGTCATATGAGAAGTGGGAGATTTCCAGTACAGCTGCCCTTCCCTTCATCACTGTGCTTGGGCTCCTATCTTTCCTATTGTAAGTGATATAATGATCGCATGAATTATTTGTGCATCCAAATAGTAATACACAGATATAGTTTGAAACTTCTAGATCAAATGAGATTTACGAGTCGTTTGTTTCAGGTTCTGTTATGCTCTGTGGCCTATTTGGAGCTTGTTGACCCTTCCTCTTGTGGTATGACCTGAACTTGGCTAAACGTTATTTATTTCCGTTAATTATTGTTGTCCCTTTATTTATGTTTAACCAGTATACAGTTGACCAACTTCAAATCACTTTTGTTTTCAATGAATCATGTAAGAGAACCAAGTAACAATTGCCTACCAAAGGCAGAAACGAAAAATGTTTATTCAACATATCATTCAAGCAATGTTATTAAAAGTCATTGCTTCGTTGCTTAAAACGACGAAGCGTTGCAAATCGAGAGATTATGGCTTCATAGGTGAAGCCATGTACTTTAGAGAAGTTTGTGCTTCAAATAATGGTGCACGTTCAACAAGAATCAGAAACTTCTTTGAATTTCAGTTTTAAGGATGGTTTTAAAGAGTTGGATTAATCTCGGCATTATTGTATAGTAGATGCTAAAATTAGTTATTTTAATAGAAATTCAATTATTGCCTTTTTCATTTATTTTTCTGATTCTTAGAATGTTGGCACTGTCTTCTTGATGTATGTGGTTGTTATTGTTCCATTGCCTCCTTTTCATCTCCTTGTGCCGAGGGTTTTTCGGAAACAACCTTTCTACCTCCCGGGGTAGGGGTAAGGTCTGCGTACACACTACATGTTGTTGTAACATTGTTAGATATTTTTTAATTTCTGTAAATTGTGCTCTTCACTTCTCGCTTTAAAGCCCCTAGACCTTGTTGCATTTTTGTGCTTTTCGCTTTTAAAATCACTGCATTTTAGATTATTACCTCTTCCTTTCCATCTCTTGTCTGTCTTAGCAGTTTCTCACTTCTGATTGAACATTATTTGCCTTGACTTCAATGTTTTGCAGTTCACTCTATTCATGGCTTGCATGGTTATACTTCCATATTTGGTTCTCGGGACATTCAAGCCACAAACTGATTTGCTTCGTACAGATTAGATTCGTTGGGTTAACAAGGACAGAATTTACGTCTCACTGACTTAGCTGAAGGTGCATATAGCCGAAGGTGTATACGGGTAACGAATCATTCGTATCCATTGCAGTAGTTCAAAGTTTCTTTTTGAACGATTAGTTTTGATTGAAGTAAATATTTGTAAGTTTTGATAGTGTTTCGAAAGTGCATTGGATTCTATAATATTTTGCAACATACATGC
This sequence comes from Nicotiana sylvestris, assembly GCF_000393655.2. Classification (NCBI taxonomy): domain Eukaryota; kingdom Viridiplantae; phylum Streptophyta; class Magnoliopsida; order Solanales; family Solanaceae; genus Nicotiana; species Nicotiana sylvestris. The sequence continues at coordinate 6,023,959 of NC_091062.1, forward strand.
TGAAGAAAGAGTAAATTGTTTCTCTCATGAACTATGTCATGACTCACACTTTTTGGTGATAACAAATGGTGTCCTAGCCGGTTTGCACGCACTACAACTATTCTATTGGACATGCTACCTTGCAGCATTACAGGTACCGATAACTCTATCCATCAAGGCTTAGGCAGATGGAAAAAATCACTTATCTTTGTCGAGATTTGAACCTCAATTTTCCAAGTTTGAATTCGCTTTATTGACTGTTAGGCCACATCCCTGGGTGCCCTCGTCATTAGGGTTGTTCAAAATCGAATCTTAATCGTTAAGCGAATCGCAAAATTGACTTATTGGCTTTGGTATTAGGTTATCGGGGTAATGGTTGGTGAATGGATTGAGAGTTTATAATTAATGGCTTAACGGTTTGGGGGCGGATCGCTCAATTTTATTATCGGATAAACCGTTAACCCGTTAAGACTTTTTGTATTTATACTTTTACCCCCGTTAAGCTAAAGGTGGTTGATATGACCAAACTCGTTGCCCAAATACTACACCCGCTCCAGCTTTGAATGAATTTGATTGGGGTTCAGCTTCTATTTTTTAGTGTTACTCAGTTAGTTCAGTTTACAATACAAAGGGCTTCATTTATTTCATCCAGAATCATCGCAAAGACAAAGCAAAGTCAAGAAGTTTTAGCTACTATTTTGTTTGGATTCTATAAATGCTCAACTAGAGGGAGGCGAGCATCGAGCAGATGTGATACACTCCAAGTTTTCCCTTTATCACTAATTCTCTACTTTTTTTATTGTCTATTTGATTTAGCTGATAAACCGTTCGCTAATCGATAATCCGCTACCAAACAGTCCGATGTCTTATTGGTTGGCTAGCGGATTACTACACAATCGATAACCGATAAGTCAAACCATTAAGCGTAAATATCCGTCTGATTCGCCCCGTAAGCACCCCTACTCGTCATGACTTTTCACTTGGATACATAGAAAGGAATACACCCATAATATCAAGTTCTGTGAAACCAAAACCTTATATTAGCATTTGCTCTTATTCTAATGAAATTTGTTAAGTTGGCTAGAATCGACCCTAAAAGGAGCTCCACCACTTTCCTTAAATGGAAACCTACAGCATTTCATCTATTGAATTCCAGAAGTGCTTGACTTGCAATAAAGATTGAAGCAGTCTCTGGTACCTTGAGCTCAATGATTTCTTTTTAAATGGTAGTATCATAATAATAGCACAATGGGGGTTATGTATATTGAATGTTCAAACTGGTTAATAGAAGTCTTGAACTAATATATTATGACTTTAAATTTTGGATTGAATGCTCTCATTCATATATTAATATAGCGCAATCAGAACATCAAAAAAATTCCACAAAATCAACATATATTAATACACTTGAAAAAGTAAATATAGTCATAAATTCGTGTTGCATGACCCCTCGAAACATCAAAAATTCAACTGAAAATTCATGGCGAAGTAATGAGTGTTGGTCACTTGGCCATTTTCTAGGGAGAAATTCAAAAATAATCAGATTTACAAGTGATCATTCAAAAATAGCCACAGTTTCAAAAGTCATCAAAATTTAATCACTTTTCATGTAAAGATAAATCTCAACGAAAATACTGTTCAAAATCTGGAAAATACTCCAGCATAATATACTGGAACTCCAGTATACTTTGCTGGAACTCCGGTATATTCAGCAAAGTATACTGGAACTCCAGTATATTATACTGGATCCAGCAAAGTATACCGCTCCAATATAATATGCTGGAAATTCATATACAGGTGCATCGAACTCCAGTATATTATGCTGAATCGGTCTCTATTCCAGCAAAATAATGGCTATTTTTCAATGACTTGGCAAACGCTGGCTATTTTTGAATGACCAGTCCGAAAACTGGCTAGCCCGTGCTATTTTTACCGTTTTCTATGCACCTACGAAATTTCAGACCAATCAAGGTTCGTAAAAAAATCTACATAATCAACATGTACTAATACACATGAAAAAAGTGGATATGCTTACCAAATCGTGTTGCATACCTCGAAATGCCAGAAAATCGAAAGTCATGGCGAAGCAATGCTATTGGTCAGTAGGCCATTTCTAATGAACCCACAAAATTTCAGGCCGATTGGAGTCCGTCAAAAAAAAATTCTACAAAATCAACATGTACTAACACACGAAAAAGTGGATATAGTCATAACTCGTGTTGCATGACTTCGAAAACTGCAATAAGATGAACTAGAAAGTCATGGCGAAGCAATGAGTATTGGTCACTAGGTCATTTCCTATGGACCTACGAAGTTTTATGCCAATCGGAATCCGTAAAATTTTTCAAAATCAACATGTATTTATACACACGAAAAAAGTGGATATTCTCATAAATTCGTATTGCATACTCCAAAACACCAAAAAATGAAGCCGAAATACCAAAAATGAACTTGAAAGTCATGGCAAAGCAATGAGTATTGGCCACTAGGCCATTTCCTATGTACCTATAAAATTCCAGACTAATCAGAGTACGTCAAATTTTGTTTATTGCCAATATGCGCTAATACACACGAAAAGGTGAATATAATCACAAATTCGTGTTGCATGACCTCGAAAAGCCACAAAATGAACTCGAAAGTCATGACGAAACTATGAGTATTGGTCACTAGGTCGTTCCCTATAGATCTATGAAATTTCAGGCCAATCAGAGTTCGTAAAAAAATTCTTCAAAATCAACATGTTCTACTACACACAAAAAAATGGATATAATCATAAATTCGTGTTACATGCCCTCAAAACGCAATAAAATAAACTCGAATGTCATGGTGATGATTTGAGTATTGGTCATTAAGTCATTTTATATGGACCTATGAAATTTTAGGCCAGTCATCATCCATCAAAAAAGATTTTCAAAATCAATATGTACTAATACACACAAAAAAGTAAATATAGTTATAAATTCGTGTTGCATGACCCCGAAACACCAAAAAATAAACATGATATGCCAAAAAGCAACGTTAGTTATGTTGAAGCAATGAGTATTGGTTTTCACTCTTCACTCTCCTATTCGAATTGAGCTAATTCTTTTGTTCTGCACTCAAATGTAATTACCAATTTGGTGGAATCGGCTCCTTATTTTATTTTTTTCTTATTATAATTCTATACTTTTCACCCTATTTTTTTTAATAATTACTCTCTCCATACTTCATTTGTTTAAGGCGAAATACATAAGTTACCACCTGATCTATGGACCAAATCCCCTTTACATACTTCCTGACAGCAAAAATCATCTTACACACTCAACCTTTCAAAGTGTATCTAATACACACTATTTTTTTCTTGACCAGTTTTGTAGAAATGTGTAATGTCACGCACCAATAAAATCGTGACACGTGTCAGTACTGTTTTTCAAAGAATAAAATACTTAAATTTTCAACTCCACCCTTTAACCATCTTCTCCCTCTCATCTCTTTCTCTTCTCCGACAAAGTATCCCCTGGCGACCACAAGAAAAAATTCACCAAAAATTAAAATAATTTTTCCTTCGTCCATTATCACCACTTTATCACTGTTGTTACCGCCACAGCTGCCATTAACGTCGTAGCTACCACCATCACTATTAATGTTCAAAACAAATCAACAAATACCACAGTCCTCCTTCTCCACACCCATTTAAAAAAAGAAACCTTTGTTTGAAAACGAGAAATCCAACAGCAATTGAAGAGGGAAAATGGAAAATACTTTAAATGTTTGTTATGATTCTTTTTATACATGGGAAGAAACATAATACCAAGGTGGATTATAACTTCAAATGCAAAACCCACTTTAAATTGGCTTAAATTGTTGTAGTGAGAGTTTGCCGGAAGGTGATTTGGGGAAGAAATGTAAAATAATTTTTTTGTGTGTGTATGGGGGGTGGGGGGGGGGGAAGTGGGAGGATGGATCTAAGCTGGGATGACAAGGAACAAAAAGAAAGCCAGATCTGGTTTCCCCTTTTCTAGTTTCTTTTTACTATCATATTAAGAAAAGATATAAGGAAAAAAATTATGACATGTGGCATTTAATTAAGGATCTAAATAAAATTTTAGTGGTTATACGCGCTCAATGTTTTAGTTAAACACGCGCATGCTATCTGGAAAAAATGGTGTGTCTTAAACTCACTTTTGAAAGGTTGAATGTGTAAGATGATTTTTGCCGTGAGAGAGTGTGTAAGGAGTATTTGGTCCATAGTTTAGATGGTAACATATGTATTTTGCCTTTGTTTAATAATATTATAAGCTTATTATACAAATTGATGGTACAATCAGACTTCTTTATAACGTCATCTTATGTAATAACACTTTTCTATAAAAGTCAAAATTTTTCGGAACCAAATCTCATATTATATTATACCATATATTTTTTATAATAGTAATTTACTATAATATTTAAATATGATATTATAGAATGACACAATTTTTCAAAACATTACTATACAATACGATATAATACTATTTATTGAAAGAAACATATGTAACAATCATCAAAATTTTACAAAATAAATTCTGGAGAAGCTCACTAACAAATTGCCCAATTTGTCAAATATAGCAATAGACAAACGCCGATTCCTTGCCTGAATTGGCAATTGGCGCTCCTTTGCCCTACATTTTCTCCAGTCCCTTTTGAAAAGCTGCGATCAGTGTTCTTTGTAGTTCGGAGCGACCACCATTGGCCGAGCTTCAGTTGCTCAGAAGGTACAGGAATTTAATTTTTTCCTCGTAATTCAAAAATTAGTAGATATGGGGAACTAAAATTACTATATTGCTTTACCATTTCTGTTGCTCCTCTTCATTGGTTACCCTTATAAGCTGCTTTGCTTCCAATTTTTGGGCTTATTCTTATGATTGATGCTTCCTGGAAATATCAATTTTCTATATCTCTGTTAATAAATGTGGAAGGTATTTTCTTTTTTTTGTTAGCGCTACCTTATTTATTGGTTTCTCTATAAATTGAAGGTCTCTCTTTCCCCCTTTGTTGAATAGAGGTGTTTATGGTGTTACCCATTTGTTTCTGGACGTGAATTTAATGTTCTTTTTTCTGAGAAAATAATTTACATGGGGTATATTCATAAATCAGATTTAAGGGGTTTGTTTTGAAGTTCTATATAACTAGTTTTTTAGTTTTTGAAAGATTTGTAAAACTGAGTTTGGAAATTTTCTTGTAAAACAGAACGCTTTCTATAGAAATTCACGCAAGCTCAGTTTTTGGGAACTCCAAAAGAAATGGCTTAAGAATTTTACTATGTTGTAAGCTTTTGACGAGTCACAAGTGTGGGTTAATATATGGAATTTTGGTTTTCTTGTGGTTATTCATTTGTTAAAACATGAAGAGCTGACTGGTAGTTTAATATAATCCCCTTCGCCGAAAAAATGTATGAAATATATGGGTAAACCAATGTTTTATGTTTATATAGAACTTATTGAATACCTTTCACATAAATAAAATCTTTAGTGTAGTGTTTTTTGAATCCCCTTGTTAGAATTTATGGCTTCACTGCTGCCCATTGCTAAAGATGAATAACCAAGGAGCATTTGACGCATCATTTGTATGTGTTAGGATATGAAATGCTTTGTGAAATTACATTGTAATTTGTCTTCTTTTCGCGTGTTTGAATATCAATGAAGCCTAGCATTTTCTCCCTCATAACTACTCATTCCCCCAAATAATGAAAAAAAGATCTCCTGACCTTTAATGTATGTCCATTTTTTTTTCATTATATATTTTTTTCTATAATATTCATGTTAGAGAACTATGTTGGCATGCAGGGGAGGATTTAGGGGGGCGCAAGGGTGTTCACCCGAACACCCTTCGCCGAAAAATTACACTGTATATATAAGGCAAAATCTGTTTTTTATTTCTATATATTAAGTTTTGAACACCGTTAACACAATCCAAAAGTGTAGTTTAGTGGTCAAGGGGGTTCAAAATCTACATAAGGTCATGAGTTCAATTCTCACTAGCTACAAAAATTTTTTTTGAACCCCCCTCGTGGAGATCCTGCCTCCGCCACTGTTGGCATGCCTCACTTGATGGAGATACAGTTTATTAAACCTATAAATTCTCCCTCATATTTACTGTTGAAGTGCATTTACATTTTATAGACAAACTTTTATCTGTTGTACTCATGTTAGACTAATATTATATCTTTTCGATGTTTCACTAGATGGTGATTCTTATTTTTTGTTTTAGTGCTTTCTTCGATGAGTTGACACTGAGAAGATCCTTATGGTTCTTAATGCAGGCAGTAAGATAATGTTTAGATCATTTCTTCTAAAGGCTGTCTATAAACAGATTAGTTATCATCCAGCTGTCACTAAACAGCTTTGTCGTCATCCTTTTCAGTTCCATCCAGAGGTAAAATTTTCAAATCCTGTCAATCCAATTCTGGGACAGTAGTGATTGGTATTCTAGTTTCACTTAGTGCTAACTTTTGCTTCTCCGATAGAGAGGAATGCACAGCAGAAATAAGAAGGCGATGGAGTACATTGCTAGGGGGTGGAATGCTCTGCAGGAAGTTGATAGAGTAATTGATTATTGTGAGCTTAATGACAAACGTCTCATTCCTTCACTTAGGGTACGTTTAGTAGCAGATAGCTTGATACAATTGCTCTTCTTTTGTTTATGGTTTTTTGAAGGAAATTAATGTGCTTGTGTCTGTGATTTTACTTCTTCAGTGCTTACTACTATCTCCATTTATCTTAGGTTGTGCTGTTTTACACCCAGAGACATTGTTGTTAAGTTTTCATATTATGTCCTTAGAATAGTGTGCTATCCTTGCTGTAAGTCTATTTAGAAGGTTGCAACATGAACGAAGTGGCTCAATGGTCATTATGTTTTCTTCGGTTTCTTGAATAAGTAATGGAAGTTGGTTGCTAGTAATGATTGTAAAAGAGTTAATTCAGTTAAGTAGATTTACTGATCTTTCTGGGGTAAATTTAGCTCCCAACATGGCTACAGTCAACTTAACCCTCTGATCTCTCTTTTGTAAAGCACCCGACTTGTGATTCTTGCTGTCTTTTGAGTTTGGAGATGAAGGCACAGCATGGCAATTAGTCTTTTTTTCTAAAGAAGGAATTGAGGTTATTCCAAAGAAATGGAAGACGCATGCACTTTTGGCCTGGTAGCTAAATTACAATAACGGTCCTGTTTATAATCGACTTTCCTTATGAAAATATCATCATTGTATATTTTGTTTGCTTCTTTACTTCTCACGTGGTTACGTCTCTCTTATATCAAATCAACATTTACTAAGAAGTACCTTCCATTTGTTAAATTTATTTCGTTTTTTGTATGTTAGATATTTGTTGTACTAATACTTAAGCATGTATTTCTTGGTAGAGTTTATCCATTAATATTCTTTTTCTTGGATTTTTGACTTATCAAATATTTTCTCATTGGGTGGTTATGTGTTAGACAGCAAAGGAGAATTTTGAGTTGGCTCTGGAAGCAGACAACTCAAATACCCATGCAAGATATTGGCTTTCAAAACTGCATCTCAAGTACCATGTCCCCGGGGCGTGCAAAGCTGTGTAAGTTTTGTCTCTTTGGTGTGAAGATTGGACATCTGCAAAGTGCAGACACTTATCATCGTTCATGTGCTATATTGTTGCATGCTTTTAAGCAGGACCAAATAGATCTTCATGCTCCACTTAAAAGGTTTCTAGCTTTTCCAAATTTATATTATTGAACTTAAGCCATCATGTGTATGATTGAGGTTTTTAAAAATTTCCTAACTGATTTGACCATTTTCTAGTTATTAATTACTCTCTCATTCCCCTTTTATGTGCCATCCTTTCCTTTTTAGCCTGTCCCAAAATATTGGCACTTTTCTACATTTAGAAACATATTAAACTTTTTAACTTCTCGTTTTACCTTTAATGAGATAACTTATAATCACGCATATGTCTATGGCTTGTTTTGGACCACAAGTTTTAAAAGTCTTTCTTTCTTTCTTAAACTCTGTGCCAATCAAACACCATCCCGTTTTATGGGACAGAGGGAGTAATTGATTTTTCAGCTTATTTAATCGCTGCTTACATGATATTTATGTCTATATAACTTCTTAATTTCGTTATGAGATGAGGGAGTTGTTAATTATTTGATTGAGCAATATCTTCAGTACTTTTTCATGGACTAATTAAATTGACTTGAGCAATACTTTCAGCACTTTTCATGAATTACTGTCAAAACTAACAGCTAATATTTCTTCCTATTTTTAATGACAGAGGGGCTGCTTTATTAGTGGAAGCTGCAGAGATGGGTGATCCAGATGCTCAATTTGAATTAGGTTGCCGTCTAAGAGTTGAGGTGTGGTTTTCTTTTTTAGAACATATTAATTTTGTCAAGAAGAATGGCTACACCACCTATGAGCTCGAATGGTGTTAAAGATTCTCTATTGGTTTAGAGACGAATAATCTGAACGTCTATGCAGCTAGTTTTAATTTAAACCTCAAAATTTGGCTAACATGACTTTGATATCTGAACAAGGTTAGCTTGTTGGATCTCCCTTTCCGTGGTATGACTTGTGAACTACTCTAGTGTGAACTACAAAGGAACATTTTTGATAAAATGGGCGTTAACGTTGACACCTTCTCGATGTGCTTTTACAATGTTTATCTTATCCACTTTGGTTGGGCAATATAATCATATATCTGAAGCCTTTTCACATACTCTATTGCAGTAGTGGGAAATTATTGTGCGACTCCCCTTTGCGCTATTAGTGTTTGGTTGTCAGACAAGTCTGTGTTAAACACTCTGTCAGCTAGGTCTTTCTTTCCTTCTGTTGATAGGTTAATAAGTTCGGTGTTTTAAGAATATCTGTTTTTGCTCCATAATGTCCATCAGAAGATTATTGGTTTAGTAGTGCATAATCGACTACTAATCTACTTACTCCTTCGGGGTGGGGGTAAGGTCTGCGTACACACTACCCTCCCCAGACCCCAGTAGTGGGATTTTACTGGGTTGTTGTTGTTGTTGTAGTGCATAATCGACTACCTTATTGAGTTTCCCCTTGAATTGTTCTCTTGTTCTGTCTTAGAAACATTCTGTAAAAGTTTTGACTGTCTTTATGTATGATCTTCACAGAACGAGTATGTGCAATCAGATCAGCAAGCATTTTACTACTTGGAGAAGGCTGTTGACCAGGTGTGTGTTTTATTAGCAAAGCTGAGGTTATTCTTCCTATTAAGTGCCCTAAATTTCTCACGAAAAATTCTCTTCTTTTTTTTTTTTCAGTTGCATCCAGGTGCACTTTACCTCTTAGGTGCTGTGTATCTTACTGGGGATTGCGTGAAAAGGGATGTTGGCTCTGCATTGTGGTGTTTCCATAGAGCATCTGAGAAGGTACCGAGCATTTTACTGCTTGTTGAATGCTACAACTAATCAGTACATATAGTCTAACTATGTAATGACAAATTATATGCTGTTCTGAACGACGATGTTCGTATTAAACTTAAAAGAGAAAGTACATTTGGGAAGCATATTCGTGTTGACAAACTGTGGTTGGCGTAATTTAGCTCTATCTTGTAGAAACTTGCTTTACTAGCGAGTAAGTGAAGAGCCTCTACAATTATCCCCACCTAATTTTCTTTGCTTGAATCTAGGGTCATGCTGGAGCAGCTATAGCTTATGGATCCCTTCTACTGCAAGGTACACTGTCCCCAATTGTTATCTTTTTTCGAGAAAGGTAACAATTTGTACATATCATCAGTACAAATGCAATACCGGAAGCTATATATACAATTCAAAGACAACAAAAGATGCGTTCGTGCTCTTCTTACAAGGATTTTATAACATCTAACAGTGAGACTGTCCCCTCTTGTTATCAACTTAGCTGTGTGTCGCTTCATCTTATTTTTGTCTCTTTTTATTGTTTACTTAATGGGTTGTAGTTCCTGCTAATTCAAGTGATGCAATACACGTGATTGGAATATGTTATGAGCTCTTTTTAAAGGTTCAGTTTGACATACCATTTTACAAAGCAAAAATTTAAAAGTTCAAAGAAAAAGACCATGATATCATAATTAGAGTAGTATGCTAATAGGGAATATGACTTGCTCAGAATGGAAGAAAGAATAACTGAAAAGAAAAATAAAAAGGTGGGAGCTGCTGATCAGTGATCACCACAAAACATTTGTCGAGCCAGTGGAGGAAAAGGTATCATGAACTTATCATATTGCACAGAAAATTCTGATTAATCTTTTGAGTTTAGAGATACAAGATGATATACTGCCGGTTGGGTGTATATTGGACTTTTTGCTCTCAGCAAATTAAGATTCTCTGTTTCATGTGGGGCATTATTTCAGGTGTGGAACTTCCAGAATCAATAACAAAATTTTTACTGAAGCGGGGGTCCTCAAGCAGAATATCGAGGAGGAATGGAGTTGATCCTGAGCTTAATCCGATTGAGCTGGCCAGAGAACAATTTGAAATTGCTGCAAAAGCAGGATCTGACCTTGGATTTAGATGGTTAAAAAGACTTGAGGAGGAAGAGAAACGTCTGCTGTCGTCCTAGTTCACGAATATCAGAGACTATAAAAGAGTTGATTCATTAATGTACCTACAAGGGTACGTACTAGGCACTAAACTGTTGAACATTGTTAATTTATGTAAATCTTGTTTTGAACACCATTCCTTTTCTTGAGGATTGTTATATACGATAACATATATGTGTGTGTTCATATATTATATGTGGTACACATTTTAAAGTCCTCCTTTGTTAGATTCACAAAACATAGTCAATCTCGTGTCTAGATAAAGGATGGTTGCAGTAGGTTGACATATTCAAAGGATTCATGGCCATGCTTTGCATATAGACAGTTATTTTTAATAATTAAACTGGGAATTATATATACCTGGAATAAGTTTGAAAGTGTATATCTGAAGTAAGGCATTTCTTATTAAGTTATTCTTCTTTTTAGATTGAGATTGTGTGGGGGAATAGTGACAAAATGGATGAGCTGATGGCGCAGCAGCCGAGAGGACCTTAGAAATGATGAGCAGAGTTGAGAGCAAGCGTTTCGATTCAATAAATGAAGATCTCTACTGAGCTTAATTGCCCTGAGGTTTTTTGTTAGGAGTACACTCTTATCTGCTAGCAAAGTTTTGTTGCTCGACATTTTTGGCTCTTTAGGTCAATGTATATGGTGTGCTGGAAAGTGATTAAGATAGATTGTGTCTGTAAAATTTGTTCAGGTTTCTACTTCTGTTTATCTTGTAATATAATTCAAAGTTGGTTGTTGGTTACATACTGATAATTTATAGGCTTCTACTTTTGTTGAAACTTTAAATTCTGTTGTCTTGAAGCAACTGTCTATTTGAGCTTCTCCTATGCTCGGATAAAGGGGGAAGGTTGTGGTAAGACAAAGTAATGAACCGATATAAATTTAATAACTTCTCTATGCATTTAGCATACAAACTCAAATTTAATTTGTATTGTCATATACTTGAGATAGCCTTGGTAGTTATCCTTTCATTAAATTTTTCTGGCATTGCACTATATCATCCATCTATTTCGTATTTCGTATTCCGTATCTCTATTGTTATTTTATTATGAGTTTATTGATAGTACTAATATATCGTCTCTTGTTACTTTCTTGAGCAGAGGGTTTCCTGGAAACAGTCTCTCTGCCCCTCGGGGTAGGGGTAAGGTCTGCGTACATATTACCCTCCTCAAACCCCACTTGTGAGATTATACTGGGCCGTTGTTGTTGTTGTTGTTGCAGGTAATTTTTCTCATTAAAGTGTATTGTCTCCTTTTTCAAGAATCTCTTCACAGTATCATTGGAACAGAAATTAGACAATTGATATTTTTTTCCCTCTATCAACACAATAATCAGATTTTTGCTCCTCCAAATGGCAACTGCCACAATAGACAAGTTCCTGTATCGCATCATATGATGTCAAACCAGAAAGAAATACTCCCTCTACTGCACTTTTCCACATCACTTACTATATGCGATATGAGACAAAATTTAGGAATTTGTTGTTGAATCCCAAAAAAAAAAGGAAAAATAATTTGGGTGTGGCAGGAAGCTTATACACTTTCTTGCTGGTGAAAAAGAAGAATAAGCAATTGAACCGATTAAGCTTACACTACTTGTCTACTTGTTACTACCTATCAAAACTTTAAACTGACACTGCAATGAGGAAATTTCAAAGTCACTTGGATTTTCCTTTAATTGAAGCAGGCCCTTTTGATGATGTTTTCTTGTAAGGTGACTTCTTCACTTTCAACTTGCTTGGAGTTGATGACGATTTCCCTCCTTGGTTCCTTCGGTTCTTGTCCTTTTTCACATTGTACATGTTTACAGCCTGTGGTATAGGTGACTTCTGTTTCTCTAAGGAGCCCATTCCTGATCCTTCTGCAACTGGTAGGAACTGGTTATACACAAGAGTAGAGTTGACTTAGACAATACAATCAGGTTAGTCCTAAGCAAATTTATGCATGCACTTTCCATAATACAAACCTTACGGTACTTCTTATCATGTTTTGGGGGTTTTTCCCCAGGCAACTTCTTGTCAAATTTTCCGCCACTAGCTGTTGCATTTGCTGCCATTCCAGCGACATTGCCGAGTTCATCCTTGCTAATTTTCCTCGGTGCAGCTTGTGTTCCTGTTATAGGCAGTGCTGTGGCAGCAAGCTGAACGTGACTGCAAATAGAAACACATCTTCGTTTATCAACAACATGACTTTAAGAGAATAAGGTAGATGCAAGGTTCAAGACAATTGAAACAGAGGTTGACAATTTTCTTGAATGAAATCTGCTAAGCAATAAGATACTCAATAGCTAGTCATCAAAACAAAGGATTTGAGACATGGAACAACAAACCTAATTAATCTTCATAGATGGCAGGAATTAATAAAGAATTAAAGTTTTGGCAGAAAAACAATGAGAAATTTAGATGGACAAGACCTTGGCAAGGCACCAGCTTTTGCAGCTTCCTTTAAGTTACTTAATCGATTTTTCTGTTGCTTTTCTACTCTCTTCTTCTTTTCTTCTTGTCTCTTAGCAAAAGGATCTTGACCAGGCTCTGAAAAAAAACAGGGAGAGAACATTTTCAGAGCAATGTCAAAATGCTAATGCAGATACGGTCCCTTCATTCACTAAATTAAGTTGCTTTCCTCTATAGTGATCATGGTACGGATGATTGACGTAAGAGAGTACAATCAAACTTTGGCTGGACCGCGGTAGGCTAAGGGATCGAGGCAGAATGGTTGTCTTTCACCGCGGTCGCGCCGCGTTCTGCCGCGGCCGTGGTGAACTGTGTAGCTGCCAGAACTTTTGGTACCAAAGTGTAAATTGGGAAAAACTTATTCCAACCCCTTATAAACTCAAGAAGCTCGCCCAAGAAAGTTTTAAGCTTGTTTTTAGACTACTTTGGAGGAAGAACAAGTGTGAGAAGAGCAACCAAACATTAGAGTTTTTCTATCTTCTCTTTATTATTGCAATTACACATTATGAACAATTTAGTAGTTTTATCTTACTTTGTTATGAGTAGCTAATTCCTCAATCTAGGGTTTTGATAGAACCTATTGAAGGATGAACCTCTTGTTATGTTAATATAGTTTGCCCAAGTTACTCTCTATTTGTTCAACTACGTTCTTGTTGTAGTTAATTGATAGAATCTTCAATTAGTGCATAACTCGGGAGAGAATGCATATTTAGGTAATTATTGAACAACATCACTCCCAAAGTATATGAGGGATCAATAACTGAGGGTTTAAAGGTGGGATTAGGGATAACCAAGCCTTGGGTGCAATCTAAAGTAAGCTGTAATAAACAAAGCCAGCTAGTGTAACTCGGGAGAGTGCGTCTAGTAAATTGTCGTGATTACTTGGGATAGATTTACGGTAATAAGAGTGTTCATGATTGATAGAGACGAATAGGCGAATTTATGTGAAACATAACCGGAAGGGATTCCATCAATAGGGAAAATTATAACCTTAGATCTTTCTCTTAATTGTTTACAACTTAATCATAGTCTGTCTTTATTTGCTTAATTATAGTCAGTCTTAGTTAGTAGAAATATCCTCAATTGTTATTCAAAACGTTTGGGAAGTTGATTACGTAGAATTTCGTAAGTCTAACGAGAGTAATTGATAGGTTAATTCCTTGTGGGTTCGACTCTAGGCGAAATACTCAGATTATATTTGCAACGTCCGCGTGTCCTTTTTATAAGGCATAGTTGTGCATGATTAAATTTTGGCGTCGTTGCCGGGAACTTAACGGTGTTATCAGTTACAATTGAAAGAAATACAAAATTCTTAGTATAGTCAATTTTCTCTATACCCAATCTATACATTGAAATTTTAACATTTGTTGACTTGGTTGTACAGGTGCATGCGTAGAAACTCATCGAGAACTGGTGAAGTATTTGAAGCATTATCAGATCCCAAGAAAGTTTTCAAGGCCTTGAATCGGGCCAACCGGAAAAACAAACAACTGAACAATTCGAACCAGACATGGGGGATCACATAGTAGACCCAGCTGCACCGGTAGTGCCAGTAGCGCCAGTGGCACCTCTTGTGCCAGAGGCGGCTCTATATGATTAGGCACAACTCACAACAGAGAACCTGGCCACAACGATTTTAGTCCCGCAGATACTTGCTGAATTGTTTCAAATCACGAACAACATGCTGCACTTGTTGCAAAACAAGAGACTATTTTTGGGGTCACAAATTGAAGATCCTCAACAACATTTAAAGAATTTCCTATCAATCTGCAAAACCTAAAGGTAGACCAACGTAACTCAGGAAGCAATCAAGATGTTATTGTTTCCATTCTTAGTGACAGGAGCTGCCCAAACCTAGCTAAACTCACTCCCTATTAATTCCATAACAACTTGGGAGGAGTTAGTCAAGCAATTTGTGAACAAGTTGCACCCACCCAACAAGACTGCTCAACAAATTGATGAAATTTTGAGTTTCAAACAGAGACCAATGGAGACACTGCATGAAACATGGGAACGATTCAAGGGGATGCTAGTTATATGTCCTCACCACGGTATTCCAGATCTGATGTTGGGGCAGCGGTTTTACATGGGATTGTCAGATGGCGTGAAGGGTAATGTTGATGCTTCAGCTGGTGGAGCATTTCTGAGCAAAACATGGAGAGAAGGCCAGAGTCTGCTTGACAAGATGGCACAGAATTCGAGGTGGACAACCAGGAATGCACCTATCACTCCAGTAGTTCACTTAGTGCCCTTAGATCCATCCAACACTTTTGCTAAAAACATGGCCACGTTAATGACACAGATGAGTATACTCACCAAAAAGGTGGAAGAGTCAGGGCAGAAGCAGCAGGTACATATTGTAGATACTACCAATGGGGGCTTATGCACATCTTGCATTAGTCAGCCAATTGGTACCCAGTGGAATGCAGAAAGTGATCATCACCACTACCTTGAGGACATGAATTATGTGTCTAATTATGGAGGCCAGAGACAGGGTGGTCAAAATTGGGGCTAACAAAATCAGTAGTACAGGCCAGTCCAACCATAGCTCAACAATGGAAACATGGGAGGTATGAGACCTCACAACAATATGGCGCCTTATCAAAGGTCACAAGGATATAATAGTCAAAATCAGCAGTAGGGGTATCATCCTCCTCAGCAGTAACATGGTGGACGGCAGGAAGATGGATTTGCTAGATCGAGGCAATGATGCAGCAGGTTATTGGGTCAAACGCAAAAATCAGTAAAAGAGTAGATGCATATGATTCAGCTATTAAGAATATTAAAGTGCAGATAGGCTAGATTTTGATGTCTTTGAATAATCGTCCTCATGGGACATTGCCTGCAGACACTCAAATAAATCCAAAAGATCAAGGCCCGAAGCAGCTGATGGCAGTGAGTCTACGTAATGGTAGAGATTTAGATTTTGAGCAAGAGAGGGCTCGAGAAAGAAGACAAGCTGAGACACTTGTACTAGTGCCCATTGAACTAGATGAGTTAACGAAACTGACTGAGGTGATAGTACAGCCTGCCCACGAAGAACATAACACACAGATTGAGGCTGAGAGAGAAGCTGAGACACCCCAGGAACCGGTAGTTGAGGTGGTAGCTGACAAAGAAAATACCCAAATCATTAGGAAAAAGAGACCCCCCGCACCATTCCCATAAAGGCTGGCCAAGTACCAAAAAGAGGAACAATACAAGAAATTCTTGGAGATGCTGAAACAAATCCAGGTAAATATTCCATTGATTGATGCTTTGAAGGAGATGCCTGGTTATGCAAAAATGATGAAGGACTTGATGTCCCCAAAATTCGATTTCCAAGACTTGGCCACGGTGACTCTTACTCAGACCTACAATGCGGTGGTGACTAGACCAATTGCTGAAAAGCTGTCTGACCAGGGATTCACAATTCCCTGCACTATTGGTAGCTTTGCTTTCACCAAAGCACTTTGTGATTTGGGGGCTAGCATAAATCTTATGCCCTTGGCGATCTATAAGAAGTTGGGGATTGGAAGAGCTAGACCCACTTCGATGTTGTTGCAGCTGGCTGATAGGACCGTGAAAAGACCTTTAGGTATCTTGGATGATGTGTTGATTCAGGTAGGGAAATTTGTGTTCCTTGTAGATTTTGTGATTCTAGATTGCAAGGTGGATGAAGAGATTCTCATAATTTTGGGAAGGCCATTCTTGGCCTCTGGGAGAGATTTCATTGATTGTGAGACTGGGGAGCTCAAGATGAGGTTGAACGATGAAGAGATAACATTCAGTGTGCAGAAATCTATGAGGCGCCCAAGTGAATTCACCAATTGTTCTCTTATTGATGTCGTGGATGTAATCGTAGAAGCTGATGATGAGATGCTGACTATTGAGGACCCTCTTGCTGCATGTCTGGTAAATTTAGATGAGGTGAATGGGGAAGAATTGGAAGAATGGGTGTTGGCTTTAGAGGGCAGAGGGTTCTGGGATAGAACTCTTGAATTTAAGCCCCTGCACTTAGAAAACAAAGAAACTCCAAGAACCACCAAAGCTGGAATTGAAGCCACTGCCCGCCCATCTCAGTTATGAGTTCCTCGGACCTAACTCCACATTATATGTTATTATCACATCTAGTTTGTTAGATGTGCAGGCACAATAAATTTTGCAGGTACTCAAGAAGTGTAAGACTGCCATTGGGTGGACCATGACAGACATTAAGGGGATCAACCCAGCCTATTATATGCATAAAATTCTGCTGGAAGAGGGACACAAACCTTCCAGGGAACACCAAAAAAGGCTGAACCCCAACATGAAGGAAGTGGTGAAGAAAGAAGTGATAAAGTGGTTGGATGCGGGAATCATTTTCCTAATCTCTGACAGCAGCTGGGTTAGCCCGATGCAATGTATGCCTAAGAAGGGGGGCATGACGGTGGTCAAAAATGATAACAATGAGTTGATCTCTACAAGAACCGTCATGGGTTGGAGAATTTGCATGGACTACAGAAAGTTAAATCTGGCCACCCAGAAAGACCACTTCCCACTTCCCTTCATTGATCAGATGCTAGACAGATTGGCAGGGAGGTCTCATTTCTGTTTTCTGGATGGGTACTCAGGGTACAATCAAATCTCCATTGCACCAGATGACAGAGAGAAGACCTCCTTCACTTGCCCATATGGCATTTATGCTTTTCGCATGATGCCCTTTGGCCTATGCAATGCACCCGCCACATTCCAAAGGTGCATGATGGTCATATTCACTGACATAGTAGAAGACATAATGGAGGTATTCATGGATGATTTATTAGTGGTGGGAAACTCTTTTGATGAGTGCCTTATAAACCTAACTCGTGTGCTGAAACGATGTATTGAGACTAACCTGGTTCTTAATTGGGAGAAGTGCCATTTCATGGTACAAGAGGGCATAGTCTTGGGACACCGGGTATCAAGTAAAGTAATAGAAGTGGATTGTACTAAAGTTGATGTGATAGCAAAGCTGTCACCTCCAACTTCAATTAAGGCAATCAGGAGCTTCCTCGGGCATGCCGGTTTCTACCGGAGATTCATTAGAGACTTCTCAAAAATTTCCAACCCTCTCTATAAGTTGTTAGAAAAAGATCACCCTTTCTTGTTTTCTGATGATTGCAGGGTAGAATTTCGAGGAGTTGAAAAAGAGGCTAGTCACAGCACCCATCATTGTTGCCCCCGACTGGGAGCAACCATTCGAACTCATGTGTGACGCCAGTGACTACGCAGTGGGGGTAGTGCTAGGACAGCGGAAAGACAAGCTAATGCATCCAATCTACTATGCCAGTAGAACGCTGAGTGGAGCCCAACTGAATTACACTGTGACTAAGAAGGAGATGTTGGCTGTGGTGTTTACTTTCGACAAGTTCAGATCATACCTGATTGGCTCTAAGGTAATTGTATACACTGATCATGCAACTCTCAGGTACTTGATTGAGAAGAAGGAGTCTAAACCGCGCCTGATTTGTTGGGTGCTGTTACTGCAAGAGTTTGACCTCGAAATTATGACCGTAAGGGCACAGAAAACCAAGTCGCTGACCATCTATCACGACTTGAGGGAGCTGAAAACTCAGTTGAGGTTGAGGATATTCTGGAAACCTTTCCAGAAGAGCAACTGCTCGCTACAAGTCTTGAGGAAGTACCATGGTATGCAGACTTTGCAAACTACCTGGCAAGCGGTATAGTTCCTTATGACCTTTCATCTGTGCAAAAGAAAACATTTTATCGTGACTGCCGTATGTATTATTGGGATGAACCTTATCTGTTTCGAATATGTGTTGACAATATGATCCATAGGTGTGTCCCCGAGATAGAACAATCTTCTGTTTTGCAGGCATGTCATACATCGGCATATGGAGGGCATTTTGGAGGAGTGAGGACAGCCACAAAAGTGCTAGAGGCCGGTTTCTTTTGGCCAACAGTATTCAAGGATGCACATCAATGGGTGAAGGGCTATAATGAATGTCAGCGAACCGGGAACATTAGAGATGCCATGAACCCAATTCAAGAGGTTGAAGTGTTTGATGTCTGGGGGATCGACTTCATGAGACCCTTCATCAGCTCTTTTGGAAATAAGTACATACTTGTTGCTGTTGATTACATGTCCAAATGGGTAGAAGCTGCAGCATTGCCCACTAACGATGCAAGAGTGGTGGTGGGGGGTTTTTGAAGAAGAACATATTCACCCGTTTTGGGACCCCGAGAGCTATTATCAGTTACGGAGGCACCCACTTCTGTAATCGAGCCTTCGAGAAGTTGCTAGCGAAGTATGATGTGCGTCACAAGGTAGCAACACCTTATCACCCTCAGACCAGTGGACAGGTGGAAGTGTCTAATAGAGAGATAAAGAGTGTATTAACAAAGACTGTAAATGCCAAAAGAACAGATTGGGCGAAAAAGCTAGATGATGCACTCTGGGCCTATAAAATTGCTTTTAAAACACCAATTGGTATGTCACCATATAAGTTGGTGTTCGGAAAGGCCTGCCACTTGACCGTGGAACTTGAACATAAAGCTTGGTGGGCACTGAAACAGCTGAACCTAGACATTGAGGTTGCGGGCACAACGAGAATCACTGAATTGCATGAGCTTGACGAGTTCTGATATCTGGCTTTTGAGAGCACAAGGTTGTACAAGGAAAGAATGAAGAGGTTGCATGACCAGAACATTGTTGAGCGACCTTTCAACCCCGGGGACAAGGTATTGCTCTATAACTCAAGATTAAGGCTATTTCCGGGTAAACTCAAGTCACGATGGTCTGGCCCATTTCGAGTGGTCGAAGTATTCCCTTCAAGGGCTGTGGAGATTGCCTCAGGGAAAGACTCTCACACATTTAGAGTCAATGGGCAGAGATTGAAGCTATATGTAGGCATGAATGAACCAAAAGAAGTGACAGATGTGAGCACATGATTTTGCCCTATATGAATTATTCCCATAAATTCAAAAGAAAATAACTTCTTCTCATTATTTGGAATTTTTGAGGATTTTGTGACATTTTTTGATAATTGTTTGCATTTGTCTGTGCATTTTTATTTTTGTTTAATTAATGAAAAATACAAAAAATATGTTGCATTTTCATTTAGGATTTAATTTTACATTTTAGGATTAATTGACAAATTAGTTGTTTTATAAAAATGGAAAAATCACAAAAATAGCTCATTTTGCATTTTTAACTCTTTAATTGTGAATTCTATAGCTTTTCTTTGAATTTAGGATTTAATTAATTATTGTAAATACTAGAGTGATTGATTAATCTAATTGGGTAGATTAATTTTTTTCAAAATTTAATTTAGATTTTATTTTTAATTTGAAAAAAAAGGATTTGAAATTGGAAAAGAAAAAGAAAGGAAATAAGAGAAAAATCGGATTTTTGGGCTTTTTCCATCGAATTATTCCAGGACCAAACGATTATACACCCATTACCCGTTCAAATTGCCCCACACCCGGCCCATATTCGGTTCCATCCCGGTCCGTTCCCCCAACTAAGTCAAACGACACCGTTTCGTCCTTTTGATCTGGACCGTTGATCTCAGTTGATCAAACGGTCCGTAACTGACCCTATCTCAACATATAAGTGTCGGAACCCCCCATTCCCCCCTCAGAACCCTTATCCCGTCTCTTTCACCTCTCTCTCAGGGACTGGAAACCCTAGCGCCGCCCACATATCCTCTCCGCCTTAGCCCGGCGGTGCCAATTCCATGCACCACCAAAATAACACCCCTGAACCCTCGTCTCACCCTCATTCTAGAAATCCACTCTGTTTCCCTTGAATATTAGTGAAGCTCATCAAATCTGGATTTGAAGGGACAACCCAAAAGTCCAAAGGTCAGAATCGGCGAGGGTTAGAAGATTTTAGGCCTAAATCGATGTTATTCGTGTGTTCTTGATATTAAGAACATACGATTAACTTCGGATCGGGCCGGAATCGATGAGTTGAAGGTTGTTCCTTAGGCCCTTTTGTCTGGGTCCTCTTGGGTATGTCTCTTTTCTTCTCCTCCTTCTCTACTCCTTCGTTTCTTCTATTATTTGTTGTCCCGTTAGGTCTTTTGTGTTCGTTTATGGGTTGTTTATTATGCATGTTATTTTAAAATATTAGGTCACTTAGCTTGATTAATTAGGTTAGTTTTATCTGGAAATCTCTTTAATTTTAGCCCAGTACTTGATTTCTGTTTTTGAAGTTGTTCGGACGCGTCTCTGTTATGAGCATTTGTTTCAATCAATTCGACTTGGGTCTGGGTTTGGGTTTATGCCTCTGATCTTTTGATTTACTGGTTTGGGCCGAACCTGAATTAATCCAATTGGGTCGAATCGACCCATGCTCTGTCCGGTTCCTTCAGGTAATAACAGGGTCATTAAGGGGTAATTTGGGTAGCTAGGCTTGGGAATCTCTTTGTAACTGCCCGGGGAAGCTTCTAGGAAGCTAGGGTGGGGGGCTATCTTGAATTCTAAAAATTTAACTAAGGGCACCTAAGCTAAAACAAAAATTAGAAAAGGCGCAAAGTGCAAGTTGAGACTGCCCTACTCTCTTGCCTATAAAGGCATCATTTCTTGACTTTCAAGGTAGATCCAAGAGACCTAGGAGAAAAGATCCAAAAAATTAAAAACACGACTAAGATTTTCAGAAAACTACTGTTCTATTGAACTCTTTCTTTGATTTTTTTTAAATTTGCTGAAGCCATTTCTGATTCATCTGGTGTTGAGATGGATTGAATTTAGCTGTTTTAAGTTTGGACTAAAACCAACTGAGTTACTACTCGATTGAAACTATTTTTGTGGACTGGCTGAGCATCATTTTGGTTTTTAAATTGGTTCACTGGTTGCTTCATGCTGTTGCTCTTTGCTATTGCCGCTAATCCTTAATCCCTGTTTCCTTCCATCTTCAGGTACATGTCCCTGATTTAAGCATGTAAAGAATAGCTTATGAAGTGTTTTTTTGAAGGGAGATGAAGATTATGTTTGTCGACGCCCCTTTTTTCTCTAACCGTGGGGTCAGAAATCAGGTATACGACATTTGGAGGACAACTCTATTCCCTTTCGAGAATTGGGTTTAGAAGTTGAAGAGTCGCCACCTAATGATTATAGTGCATTAGGACACTTTTTGAAAGAGTTTGAGATGAAGAGACTAGAGATTAGGGTAAGGGCTAGAAATTATCCCGAAGGGAAGGTGTTAGGCACCCCTCAGGATCCACAAGTGTGGTTCCCGGCCATGCTACAATTGTGACTTTACAAGTAAACAATCAAGGCTCAAAAAAGGACTTGCATACAACATTGCAATTAGGTTGAAACTTATGAAAGTAAGTAGAAAGAGAGCAAGGATTTGAAAAAGTTTAAACAACTCTAAAAGAAGCGAATAAAGAAGAGGGGGTCCTAGATTTGTGATTAATATGGATCACTTCAATGCAATATCCAGCAATCACTCCTCAGAAGAGGGGTCGCACGTGATATTAGCGCACCGGTCATCATATCCATATTCTACCCTTCCCGCCCCGTTAAGGTATTAAAGCGCAAAATGGTATCGTTACTTATTACATCTATTACCCGTCCCAATCCTATCAATCTCGGAGTCATTGAGACTACTAATCCTGAAGGGGAGGGAGTTGAGGCTTTTATGGTTTTAAAAGGATAAAATTCTAGGGTGACAAACAAAACACATAAAGCAAATATGGTAAAACACATAACAGTTGAAAGGCTCAAATAAACCTCTTCAAGTCAGAAAAAAATAGAGTTTAACATGTCTTACATGTACTGATTAGGTCTGAATTAAACTTAAAAAATGCATGAGGCAGACTGATTTATTACATACTTCAGATAAGAAATCCGAATCAGACCTGCCTACTGGTTGGAATTGTCAAAGACTGATGCACTTATGGCTTTTACCCTAAAGCTTGCCTAGGTGAAACCTATAGGCATGATATCTAATAATGCAAGTATACTGATTTTATGGAAAAACTTTACTGATTTTAGGAAAAAAAGGGATCCGCAGATTATAAGACGGGTTTTAGATTCGAAACGAGGCTGATTCAATTAACGAATCCTATAAGCATGGTTTCTAAGTGTCATTGATCTTAAACAATTGCAAGAATCCTATCGACATGATATCTAGGCGTTACTGATTATTAAACGTTTATAGAAGTGCAGAAGTCATAGAGGGATGGTGTCTAAAATACTGATTCTTATTTAAACTGTATACATGTTTGCCTAATGATAGATGCATATGCAGAATACAGAAAGTCCTATAGGCATGGTGTCTATATGAGAATGCAAAAAATCTTATGGACATGGTATTTATGTGAGAATGCAGAGTTTCAATGATTTATAAAATGCAGAACTTTAAAACATAGTAATTCCTATAGGCATGATCTCTAGATGAGATGCAGAATTTTATAAATGATAACCTCTGTAGGCATGATATCTACCCCTTGCATGCATAGTTCCCCACCCTTTTCCACTAGCCGACCCCAAATGTTTATTACAAGATTATTACAAACCAAAATTGATAAAAGAAAAATAAAATAAAAATTACATCAGAAAACTAAAAGTCCCAACCAAAGTGAGCCTGATTCGTACTTCTGTCTGAAGCATGAAGTAAACCAACTCCAAAGATCAAGTTCCAAAGCCTTTCTCTTATTTGGGATGTGTCATAGTTCCCAAGAGTCTCAAAGGGGCTTCGGGCAATGCTTAATCCCAAATATATTTCAGAATCAAGGACATAGTGCAGTGTGGAAGGGCCAACCCTCACATGTCCAAGTTTAGAGGGAACTCAAGGTCCCAAAGCAAGGCTCACAGGAGGGGGGAAGAACTTAAAATCTAAGAGTAGGTGCAAGTATAGGGGAGGGGGAGTGATGAGCTGGTGGTCATGCCAAGAAACTTGAAGTACTGGCACACCCCTAACCAACTTGTCATTTCAAGTTGAGGAGTTAGGGCTTATTGAAAGCCAGGCTCAGGCCTGGGCAGCCATTTAAGAGGCTACCAGATTATGAGCCTTAACTCAGCATACATATGGGGTAAGGGTAGGGGATTCATAACAGAAACAGTAGACAAAAGAAAAGTGGGCAAAGGACATGATCAACAATAAAACCTACTGACACTCTTTACTTGGGGTTAAAATTCCGTTCATGGAAAACAACTCATGTTGCCATGCCCTGAATCCCCATTTACAAACACATAGAGGGTAAAGGTACAAGGATCAATCATTCGCAAGAAAGTAAAGCAAACATCAGCATATGAACATGTCAAACTTTGCAGGTAATAGGCATAGATGTAAAGGTTTTAAGTAAGCACATTAGGATGATTGCTAGGAAATGAATCAAGACATACCAGTTAAAGAGCAAGAGCATGATACAAAGTAGTAGTAGTATATTAGCCTTGACTTTCACCCAGCTAATAATAAGCAGGAGCATAGAACAATAGTAGAGAAGAGAGCAATAGGGAATGCAGGTTTTGAAAGTAGTAGTAATGTGTAAGAGTATGCAATTCGAAGTGTGTTGTAAAAGTATTGAATTGTAAGTTAAGGATGATCAAAGTGCAGAAGGGTCGTGCCCCTTTTATAGTGCAGAAAACAAGTGAGAAAATGTAAAGAAATAACATTGAAATCAACCTCGCTTTAGTTAAGGGATTCTGATTTCACTGGGTAAACGCCAATTAAGGAAAGCAGTTTTGATTAAAACCTTTTCAAAGTAGCACAAAAGGGGTAAATACAGAGAAGTTATTAAAGGAAAGAATTCAATAGTACATGGCTTGGAAAAAATAAGGAAAGGGAATCAATCAAACAGCCAGGGAAATCAAAATTACAATTCAATTCGAATGAACCCAAGTCAGGAAAAGGTAAAGGAGGTTCAATTAAAGAAAAATCAGTAACAATCAATCAAACCCCATTAGAGGATTTCAGAATCAATCAAAAACCTTTGAAGGCAGAGTCCTCATATATAAAGCACACAAATATGTGAATACTAGAGGGGCTTGCCAAATTATTTAGAAGAGAGTTTAACAAAGAAAGGTTCAGAATCATAAGCAAGAAGAGGTATAAGTCTAGTTCGCAGACTCACAATGAGTCTGAGAGTCCAGGGTCCCGAAGTGGAACCTAACTCGCACACAAAAGATCAAAATGCCAAGAAATCCCTGAACCTTAGGGTTTCGAGTTGAGTCAGACAATAGAGATGAGAAGCTTCTCAAACCATTCAATAGAGGCTCAGGAGTCTTTTCCAAAGACTTATGAGAAACAAACAGACATGATACACAGTCAAAAGCATGGAGAACACATTTTGAGAAAAACTCAGAACTTAAACAAGTTCAGAAGAAAAAGTGATACACACTTAAGAAGTAGTAGATGAAACACATTTAGCAAGAACACAAACAGAGTTCAGTAAAGCAAACAAAAATCGAAGAACTTAACAGTAAACACATATAGTAGAAGAGTAATGAAAACATAACAAGGATAATCATGTGAGCACAGAAGTAACATGTATAAAAGAAAAGTAGAAGGACAATATAGGCGTGGTAGAAAAGAAAACATACGAACGTAGTATAGACGCATACATACAAAGAAAAGAAAAGAAAAGGAAGAGCCAGAAAAACATTTTAAGCTTTCAGAAACCCTAGATCGGAAAGAAGTAATTTTTGAAAGAAAAATTGGGGAAAGCATTTTCAAACTCCAGTAAAGCACAAATATAGCATATATTTAAAAGAACAATTAGAGAAAACCTTGAATAGATAGGGTTTCAGAGGAACCCTGGAATGAGAAAGGCTTGGAAAGATGCCCGATCTAAGTCGGATGAGGTCAGAAACAGGCTCAGAAAACCAAGAGCCACCGGTGCAAAGTCGGAGATGGCCGGAATCTTCGAATCGGTGAAGGTCTGAGTGAAGACCTTCGAGCATCAGGCATGCAAGAGCCGGAGGAGGTGAATATAGGTTGTCCATGGCCTGAGAAGCCATGGATTCCGGTGAAAACACGGTGAAACAAGGCAGGATAAGGCTAGGGTTTGAGATAGTGGAGGGTTGTAGAGGCGGTGGTTGATGAGAATGAGGTAGGGTAAAGGGGTCGTTTGAATTAAAAAAGGAAGGGGATGAGGGGAGCCGTTGATCTAAAAGATCAACGGTTGGGATTAAAAGAAAACCGGGCGGTTCGGATAAATGGGTAAAGGGGTTGGGTTAAATCGGAATTGGGCCGGTCCAATTGGGTTTCAAAATTGGGTCAATTAGAGTAATAATTTGGCTATGATTGAAATACAATGGGCCAGATTTTAAATAGCCAGGTTTTTTCCCTTTTTATTTTTATAACCATGGTGAAATGATCTTGAAAGCAAATTAAAAGTACTGAGCCAATAAACAATATATAAATATTAATTTAAAAATATTAGAACCAATTTTACAATTATAAAATGCTATTAATCTTAAAGTAGGCTACACTTGCAATTATATGCAATTTAGCTTTTAACATACCAAATAAATTTGTAAAAATGTACAAAAAGTATATTAACTATATTTTGGTATAAATATGGGAATAAAATAAATTATTCACCAAAACTGATGATTTTGGGAATAATTATGGATTTTGCACTGCTAAAATAGACAATAAATTGATTTCAAAAATCTTAAAGATTAGGACAAAATACCAAAACTCTTGGGGCATGCTTATATGTGCATGTACATGCTATTTTGAAAGTATTTTGTATAAAAATACATATGGAAAAATTGGGTATCAACAACTGCCCCTCTTTACCCGGGAAGGATGAAAGAGTTGTCGGGTAAATATAAGATGACCAATTTTGACCGGAAGTGGTGATTTGAAAGGTGTTTTGACCAAGCTCTGGTTCCTGCACTGCCTACATATTCCTGGTCTCACAGGAGTCAAGCCATATGTAGTTCAGGATTTATTGACGGAATATGCTGATGGAGATTTTCGAAAGGAACGGACGCGATGTTTATGTTGCGAAAGGTGGTTGAAATCTAAATAGACTACGGGAACCGGAGCGGGATCGCTCCTGCTGAGACGGCTGTTGATAGTCAGTGTACCGGCAAGTGAGCAATACAAACATATATCGTGCATAAACTTAAACGTGATGCAAGTTCCCGTTGGACCATGAATGCTGTCTTCAGACGGGTAGGATGATGTCCTTGGACCATGATGTCCTGGGCCATGAAGCGTATGATAAAGGATTTGCAGGCTATGAATTGACGTTCTCGGGCTATGAGAATGATGCCTCTAAACTATGATGCCTTTAAATAATGATATGCAAAAGATAAAATGGGGTCCTCAGGCCATGGCATGGCGTTCTCGGGCTATGCAAATGGTGCCTCCGAACAATGACGCCTTTGGACAATTTGGTAATCTTTCAGCCCATGAAATGTAGGATTCGGCGATATTTCAGTCGATGCAAGACGTAAATAAAAGGTGGCGATATTTCAACCATGCGAGAAAGATAAAGTGGCGATCTTTCAGCCGATGCAGGATGGAGACAGAGCTTAGTCTCGGAAGGCAGGAAGGTAGCCTTATGAAAAATGCAGAAAAATGCAGGATGGAGACAGATCTTAGTCTCGGAAGGTAGGAAGGTAGCCTTATGCAAAATGCAGAAAAATATAGGATGGAGACAATGCTTAGTCTCGAAAGGCAGAAAGGTAGCCTTATGCGATGCAGATGGAGGTAGAGCTTAACCTCGGAAGGCAGAAAGGTAGTCTTATGCAATACAGAGAAATGCAAATGGAGGTAGAGCTTAACCTCAGAAGGCAGAAAGGTAGCCTTATGCGATGATGATGGAGGTAAAGCTTAACGTCGGAAGGCAGAAAGGTAGCCTTATACAAAAATGCAGATGGAGGTAGAGCTTAACCTCGAAAGGCAGAAAGGTAGCCTTATGCAATGCAGAGAAATGCAGATGGAGGCAGGGCTTAACCTCGGAAGGCAGAAAGGGAGCCTTATGCAAAATGCAGATGGAGGTAGAGCTTAACCTCGGAAGGCAGAAAAGGTAGCCTTATGCGATGCAGGAAATGCAGAAGAAGACAGAGCTTAGTCTCGGAAGGTAGAAAAGTAGCCTTTTGCAATGTAGGAAATGCAAATGGAGACAGAGCTTAGTCTCCAAAGGCAGATAAGTAGCCTTACGCAGATGATGATGGAGGTAGAGCTTAACCTCGGAAGGCAGAAAGGTAGCCTTATGCAAAAAATGCAGATGGAGGTAGAGCTTAACCTCGGAAGGCAGAAAGGTAGCCTTATGCAAAAAATGCAGATGGAGGTAGAGCTTAACCTCGGAAGGCAGAAAGGTAGCCTTATGCAGATGATGATGGAGGTAGAGCTTAACCTCGGAAGGCAGAAAGGTAGCCTTATGCAAAAAATGTAGATGGAGGTAGAGCTTAACCTCGGAAGGCAGAAATGTAGCCTTATGCAAAATGCAGATGGAGGTAGAGCTTAACCTCGGAAGGCAGAAAGGTAGCCTTATGCAGTACATGAATGTAAAAGGATGATCAGTAGTAAGATCTTTTAACTGATAGCCGATTACGACAATATGATTTCTGGGGAGATTGTGTATGGATAGCAATTGCGGGCAAGTGATGATTCTGAGAAGTTGCATTCTTGGGAAAGTATGCGTACATAAATATACCTGATGATATTGCGAGTCGAGTGCCTACATCCAAAGAAAATCGTGAGTTCTATGAGGGGAAAGGTTAGTTCGTCTTCCCCAGGATCTTGATGTTGTGTGTCATTGGGGTAGCGTCACTAAACAACAGCAATTCGGATAATAATTATGCATGATTTAGTAAATATAACGTAAGTATATAATCGAAAATAGTTTTCTTTAGATGATCCAACGACTGTGATGTGGTTCAGGACATTGCGACCTCTTTTCTCTGGAATTTTGAGGGTCCTCCTCAAAATTCTGCCCTAGTTTGCTGAGCGGACATTTTTGACGGCTGTGCTAAATGACTAAAAAACATCTTTGGAATTTTGAGGGTCCTCCTCAAAATTTTGCCCCAGTTTGCTGGGCCGGCGCTTTTGGCGATGCATGAACTAAAATTAACTTCGGAATTTTAAGGGCCCTCCTCAAAATTCTGCCCCGGTTCCAATAGCGGGGGAAAATGGAACTTTTATTAAATTATGACCGAACCCGTAGGGCTGCCTACGTATCCCCTCTTAAACGGGAATCAGGTCAGGCGTAGTTCAAATTACATCGTTAAGGGAATCATAAGTGGTTAGACATAATATCGTTTCACTGCATCTGAATTGATTGGCTTCGGCCAGACTTCCCCATCCATTTCTGCAAGAATAAGGCTCCTCCAATTAGAACCCGGTGGACCATGTACGGACCCTGCCAATTGGGAGAGAACTTCCCCTTGGCTTCGTCTTGATGTGGGAATATTTTCTTCAACACCAGCTGGCCCGGTGTAAACTTCCTTGGCTTAACCCTTTTGTTGAAGGCTCTGGACATTCTGTTCTGATACAACTGCCCGTGTCAAACCGCATTCATCCTTTTTCCATCTATAAGGGCTAACTGCTCGTAGCGACCTTTTACCCATTCTGCATCATCCAATTCTACTTCTTGTATGATCCTTAAAGAGGGGATTTCTATCTCGGCGGGGATGACCACCTCTGTACCATAACCAGCATGTAGGGAGTTGCTCCGGTCGATGTGCGGTATCCCAATAAGGCGAATGATAACTTCTCATGTCATTGTTTGTGCCTTTCGACCATCTTCCTTAGTATCTTCTTGATATTCTTGTTGGCTGCTTCCACAACTCCATTCATCTGAGGCCTGTAGGCTGTAGAGTTCTTGTGTTTGATCTTAAAAGTTTCACACATTGCTTTCATCAAGTCGCTGTTGAGGTTGGAACCATTATCGATGATGATTGATTCCGGAACCCCGAACCGACAAACAATGCGGTCGCGGAAGAAACCCGCCACAACCTTCTTAGTGACCGCCCTATGTGATGCTGCTTCGACCCATTTGGTAAAATAATCGATTTCCACTAGGATGAACCTGTGCCCATTTGATGCGGCAGGCTCAATAGGTCCGATAACATCCATTCCCCAAGCGGCGAATGGCCATGGTGAGCTTGTCGCAGTGAGCTCATTTGAAGGCGCCTTTATCATGTCTACATGTATCTGACAACGATGGCATTTGCGAACATACTGGATACAGTCTGTTTCCATAGTCATCCAAAAATACCCTACTTGGAGTATTGTCACGACCCGGATTTCCCCACCATCGGGAGTCGTGATGGCGCCTACTAACGGAGCTAGGCCAGCCAAACTTTAAACATTCTCTGATAACTTCTCAACAATAACCATATACGAAAGCAATTAAATAAATAAAAAAATGGAAGACTTTAAGTTTGTAAAACTGAAATTCAAATGCGGAAGTTTAAGACAAATCTCTACCCAAAATCTGGTGTCACTAACTCATGGACTGCTAAAGAGTGCTACAAACAAGTCTGAATGGAAATACAAAATATCTGTCTCGGTACAATGAAGACAAACTAAACATGGAGAAGGACTTCGGCCTGCTAACGTCAGCTAGGCTACCTTGAAGTCTCTGGACTGAAGTCAGCTCCCGATCAATACGCTACTGCTGCGGTCCTAAAGCTGCTCCGGTACCGTAATTTGTGCAAAAAGCACAGAAGTGCATCATCAGCACAACCGACCCCATGTGCTGGTAAGTGCCTGGCCTAACCCCGGCGAGGTAGTGACGAGGCTAGGACCAGACTCCAGATAAACCTGAGCAGATATATAATATGTTGCGGAAAATAAACAGGAATAAGCAGTTTAAAATGGGAGGGGTACATGCTTCGGGGAAACATATCAAGACCAACAAAAGAAACTTATTAAAATATGAAAGGACAGCTCAATACCTACAACGATACAATAACAATACTGTTGCGATGCGCAACCTGATCCCTTATCATTTAACATCGTTACGGAGTGCAACCCGATCCACATATATATAGATGTTGCGACGTGCAACCCGATCCAATATAATATCTGTTGCGGCGTGCATCCCGATCCAATATATATATAGCAGTTGCGGCGTGCAACCCGATCCAATTCATTATCTTGTGGTAGGCATACCACCCACTCCCATTTCATCATATCCTGTGGTAGGCGTACCAACCACTTCCATTTCATTATCTTGTGGTATGCGTACCACCCACTCCCATTTCATTATCTTGTGGTAGGCGTACCACCCGCTCCCATTTCATTATCTTGTGGTAGGCGTACCACCCGCTCCCATTTTAGTTCATCAATATCGTCGATGAAAACAATCACGAACAAATCCAAATAGGGAACATAAGGAATATACTAACTTCTCGGCAAGGGAGAAACAACTATAACCAAACTTGTTACCACCTAACTACCTCAGCTACATCTAGACTTGTTACAACACCTAACTACCTCAACTATATCTAAACTTGTTACAACACCTAACTACCTCAGCTATAACCAAACTCGTTACAACATCTAAATACTTCAGCTATAACTAAACCTATTACAACACCTAACACAAAGTATCATCAACCTAAGCATCCGTAATATCAAATAAGACCACAATGCAAGGGAACCACAACTCAACAATAGCCTGGAAAGGGTGCAACGTGATAATCTCTTCCCTTTCTCACTTTTACTTCACAACTCCCTTCACCACTCGAGCCAATACTCTAGAGTTTCAACTATCACTTATACTTTCACAATTCGTTACACAACTGGAGTCAACGCTTCTCAATGTTCATAGGTCACAATTCTTTCCACAACTTTATAGAAATCTTCATCAAGGCATGAATATTACAACAAAATCATGGAAATCACAATATAAGACTCACTGTCATGCTTGACACCAACGTATAGATACTCGTCACCTTGCCTATACGTCGTACTCAACAAGAAGCAAGTAGCAAATATGACTCAACTCCTAATCCCTCAAGCTAAGGTTAGACCGAACACTTACCTTGAATGCTCCAACTCAAGTCTCGATTATAGCTTTACCTCTCGAATTCACCACCCAACCGCTCGAATCTAGTCACAAATTGCTTGAATGCATTAATAATTACTATTGGAACTAACCCCAATGCATAAAAATAGTTTTTACAAGGTTTTTCCCAAAAAGGTCAAAATACCCCCGGACCCACGTGGTCGAAACTCGAGGTTTGAACCAAAACCCGGTTACCCATTCTCCCACGAATCCAAATGTATGTTTTGTTTTGAAATCAGACCCCAAATTGAGGTCCAACTTCTCAATTTGTAGAAAACCTAGGTTCTACCCAAAACACTCAATTTCCCCATGAAAATATTTGATTTGAAGTTGAAATCATGTTAAAAGATGTTAAGAAGTGAAGAAATTAAGTTAGAGATCACTTACCAATGGTTTTGGAGAAGAAAAGTTGTTTGGAAAATCGCCTCTTAGGTTTTGGGTTTTTGAAAAGTGGAAAAATGACTGAAAATCCCGAATATATATACTTTTGCTGGGGGCTAGCGCGGACCGCGCAGAAATGTACCGCGGTCGCGCCGTGGGAGGGAAGAAGTGGGCTTTCTCTGAACCCACCCAGCGCGGACCGCATTGATTTCGTGCGCGGCCGCGCTGGTCGACCCTCTGAACTCCACCACGCGGACCGCATAGAAAAGCACCGCGGCTGCGTGGCTGCCAGCGCGGACCACGCGGAAATGACCGCAACCGCACTGGGGCCTGCAACATCTGAACCTGCATTTTTAAGCCTAAGACCTCCCGGACCCCACTCAAAACTCACCCGAGCCCTCGGGGCTCCAAACCAAACATTCACATGATCTCGAAAACACTTTACAGACTTACTCGTGCGATCAAATCGCCAAAATAACATCATATACAGAGGATCAAGCCTCAAAACTCATGATTTTCTTTCAACTTTCATAAAACTCAAATTCCTCATTTTAAGTTCGAAACACGTCGTATGACGTCCGTTTTTAGCCAAACTTTACAGATAGTGCTTAAAACATATTTAAGACTCGTACCGAGCGTCGGAACCAAAATATGAGCCCGATACCACAGTTTTCTGATCAATTTTCTTCTTCATTTTCTTTAATAAATTTCAGGAAACAATTTCACACAAAAATTCATTTTTCGGGCTTGGGACCTCAGAATTTGATTCCGGGCACACGCCCAAGTCCCATATTTTTCTTCGGACCTTCTGGGACCGTCGAATCACAGGTCCGAGTCCGTTTACTCAAAATGTTGACCGAAGTCAATATTATGCATATTAATATCAAAATTCATCAAATTTCTCACATAATTTGCATATTTCAACATAAAAGCTTTCCGACTACGCGCCCGGACTACGCACGCAAATCGATGCAACTAAAAGCAAGGTTTTCAAGGCCTCGGAAGCACAGAACAAGGAAGAATTACGGTGATGACCCTTTGGGTCGTAACAAGTATCTTCTTTGCTAAGACAAAACCATTTATGTGCGGCCCGCAGATCCTTGCATGCACTTCGTCCAATAGCCTGGACGCTTCTTTTACTTCGACACACCTTAGTAAACCCAAATCGGGAGTCCTCCTGTACAGGATTCCTCCACTGTGAAAAACGTTGCTGGATAGCCTACGAAGTGTACGCTTCTGGGTAGCGTTGGCAAGTCCTGGATATGCCCTTGTTATCAAGTACTCCTTGATGTCATGGAACCATGGTTTTCTATCCGCTTCCTCCTCAATGTGGGCACAATAAGCTGGCTGATCATTAATCTTTACTGGGATGGGATCAATGAAATTTGTATCTGGATGCTGGATCATGGACGATAAAGTAGCTAATGCATCCGCAAACTCATTCTGGACTCTGGGGACGTGCTGAAATTCTGTCTTTGTGAACCTTTCCCTCAACTTTTGTATATGATGCAAGTAGGGAAGTATCTTAGAGTTCTTGGTTGCCCACTCTCCTCGAACCTGATGTATGAGCTAAATCCCCGATCACTAGCAACTCCTGAACGTTCATGTTAATGGACATTTTGAGCCCCACGATGCAGGCTTCATAATCGGCCATATTATTGGTGCAAAAGAACCTGAGCTTGGCGGATACCGGGTAGTGCTGGCCGGTTTCTGATACTAAGACTGCTCCTATGCCAACTCCTTTGAAATTTGCAGCTCCGTCGAAAAACAACCTCCAACCATCATAGGATTCTACAATATCTTCTCCTATGAAAGATATCTCTTCATCGAGAATATATATTTTTAGGGGCTCGTATTCTCCGTCCACGGGATTATCGGTGAGATAGTCCGCCAAAGATTGCCCTTTGATTGCTTTCTGGGTCACGTAAACAATGTTGAATTCACTTAGTAGGATCTGCCACTTGGCGAGCTTGCCAGTTGGTATGGGCTTCTGGAAGATATACTTCAGAGGGTCCATTCTGGATATGAGATAAGTAGTGTAAGCACAGAAGTAATGCCTCAACTTCTGAACGACCCAAGTCAGAGCACAACAAGTGCGTTCTAAAAGAGAATACCGAGCCTCGTACGGTGTGAACTTCTTACTGAGATAGTAGATGGCTTGCTCCTTCCTCCCTGTTTCATCATATTGTCCTAGAACACAACCAAATGCTCTATCCAATACCACAAGGTAAAGCAATAGGGATCTTCCTAGCTCAGGCAAAACCAAGACCGATGGTGTTGACAAGTATTCCTTGATTAGGTCAAAAACTTTCTAACAATCATCAGTCTATTTGGTAGCAACGTCCT
The DNA here is from genome assembly GCF_000393655.2 of Nicotiana sylvestris. Taxonomy (NCBI): domain Eukaryota; kingdom Viridiplantae; phylum Streptophyta; class Magnoliopsida; order Solanales; family Solanaceae; genus Nicotiana; species Nicotiana sylvestris. Next base: position 6,058,608 of record NC_091062.1, read on the forward strand.
TCTTCAACATTTTGAAGATAAGTTCACAAATGACCGTGGATTGAGCTATGAACCGGCTGATATAGTTGAGTCTTCCTAGGAAACTCATCACGTCCTTCTTGTTCTTTTGCGGCGACAATTCTTGGATAGCTTTGACCTTTGATGGATCCAATTCTATTCCTCAACGACTCACGATGAAACCCAATAATTTTCCAGCAGCAACCCCGAATACACACTTGGCAGGATTCAGTTTCAGATTGTACCTCCTCAGTTTGTTGATGAACTTTCTTAGATCTGCCATGTGATCCTTGGCTTTCTTGGATTTGATGATGACGTCATCCACATATACCTCGATCTCCTTGTGTATCATGTCATGAAAGATGGTAGTCATGGCTCTCATGTAGGTGGCACCAGCATTCTTCAAACCGAATGGCATCATTTTGTAACAGTACATTCCTCATGGCGTGATGAAAGCCGTTTTCTCTTCATCTTCCTCATCCATCCATATCTGATGATACCCAGCGAAACAATCAACAAAAGACTGCAACTCATGCTTGGTGCAGTTGTCGATAAGGATGTGTATGTTAGGCAAGGGGAAGTCGTCTTTGGGGCTGGCCCGATTAAGATCCCGGTAGTCAACACAAACTCTAACTTTCCCATCCTTTTTTGGCACTGGCATGATGTTGGCTAACCATGTCGGATACTCTACTACCCTGAGAACCTTGGCTTTGACTAGCTTGGTAACCTCTTCTTTGATTTTCACACTCATGTCGGGTTTGAATTTCCTGAGCTTTTTATGATGACCCGCCATGTCATCATGCCACATAGGCGCCATTTGACATATATTAATACCATGTGGAAGCTTACATAAGAAGAAGGCTAGCATTTGTGAGAAGATTCTAGAGAGGTATGGACATTTCCTTAGGAAGAACCTAGATCCTTATGGATTTGCTAGGAAAGTCCTTGGAATATTCTAGGCTTGTAGAGAATTCTAGAAAAAGCCCTTATCTTGTAAATATCAAGGACTTGTGTAGTAATTAATATTTACACACTAGCCCCTAGGAGACTAGTATATAAAGGGGCCATTCATTTGTAATTCATCAAGCAAACAATTCAAGTTCTCTCTAATACAAAGCTTTCTTGAACAATTCTCTTGTGTTCTTTCTTCCATTCTCTTAGCAATCTTAAAGGTAGTAAGGCTGACTTGGCATAGCAAGAACGTGAGCAAGTTGTGCAAGATCGTGAGCGAGTTGTCAAGTGCCGCACGTGTGCTTAGTTACAACCAAGGACGTGATAAGGAGGTATCAGAGCGAAGGTTTCAACTAAAGGAATGGCGAACGATGGAGAAATTAAAGTTGCCAACACCCAAGCCAACGTCATCCAGGATGCTGCTGGCAAGAACGGTCGTAGCAAAAAGAGGAATGCCACCAACAAGAGCCAGGGGGTGCCACCTAAGGTTGTGTCAAACGAAGGGCTTACATCCCAAGAGCCATCTACCACTGAGGCGAGCGAGGATGAAGTGGAGGTCCTTCCATAGGACGTCTCATTCGGTAAAGAGTGGGTGATGAAGATGAACGCGAGGATGGATGCTGTGGAGATATTTGGCCAACGCTTGGGGAAGGTGGAAGACACCCTTAATGTTCTTGAGGGGCACACTCTTGAAGAGATTGAGTGTATCAGAAATGACTTGGAGGTATGTACACAGATTGAGATGGAACTAAGGCAAACCATCACTGCCTTAGAGTGCAGACTCATGGAGGCTTTGAGTACTATCTATGCTATGAAGGCACAGATAGAGTCACTCGAGGAGCATGTCAATGCTGGCGTGACCGAGGTAGCCAACAATGTTGTGGTGACGAGGGAGGCCAAGATCGAGGCTCCTAACCCCTAGTGTTCAAAGGTGTTCGTGATGCACAAGAAGTGGAAAACTTCCTTTGGCACTTGGAGAACTACTTCAGGCACGACAAAGTGAGGGACGACGAGGACAAGATCAATACTGTGGTATTGTACCTCTCAGAGACTGCCATGCTATGGTGGATAAGGAAGATGGCCGACATGGATAAAGGTCTAGGTACTATTATCACATGGGATCAGTTCAAAGCAGAGTTCAAGCGACAGTTCTTTCCAAACAATGTCTTGTACGAGGCAAGGCGCAAGCTTAGGGAATTGAAGCAAACATGGAGCATACGTAACTATGTCAAGGAGTTCACTACCCTTATGCTTCAAATCCCCAACCTGACCAATGATGACTTGTTGTTCCACTTCATGGACGGGTTGCAAAATTGGGCTAAGCAGGAGTTGCAACGCCAACAAGTCACTGATATAGACCAAGCCATAGTGAAGGCTGAATCATTGATGGATTTCAGGCATGACAAGCATGACAAAGGCAATGGCAAGGAGTCAAAGGTTAACAATGTCAAAGGTGGGGGAGATCGTGGCAAAGTCAAGGAGATAGAACAACAATACTCCAAGACTCAAGACTTCAAAAAGTCGAGTGGTCATCAGGGCTACGCCGAGAAGAAGGCACAGGTCGAGAAGAAGTGATGCTATATATGCGGAGGGCCACATGGCTTTAGGAATTGTCCTGACCTCAAGAGCCTCAATGCCATGGTACGTGAGCGGAAGGAACAACAACAAGGAGAGAGTCCGGGAACCGCACAGTTGGGTATGATCGTATTATGTGGCGCTGTCACGAAGCAAGCTATCCAACCTACCAAGAATGGCAATCAGTATGTGGATCTCACCATCAACAACAAGCCTGCTCGTGCAATGGTGGATACTGGAGCATCTCATAATTTTGTGGCTGAGGCTGCCGCAAAGAGACTAGAATTCAAGCTTGATCCAACCAACTCTCGCGTCAAGACCATGAATGCCGAGATACAGAATGCTCGTGGGGTAGCTAATGGAGTTGGTGTCAAATTGGGAGCTTGGAAAGGTATGACAAACTTTACCGTAACCGCTATGGATATCTTTGACATCATACTAGGGCAAGAGTTCTTTAGACATTGTCATACTTTGATCGACCCCTACCTCCAACGTCTCTTGGTTATGGAGCGAGAAGGAGCTTGCATGGTACCTACAATGACTATGCCACACGGATAGAGCCAAGCACAACTCTCAGCTATGCAGGTTGTCAAGGGGATCAAGAAGAGGGAGCCGACATTCGTGGCAACCATTGCAAGTCTAGAGGAAGACAAGAATTTTCAAGAGACAGTGCCGCCTTGCATAGAGAAGTTGCTTGAGAAGAACAAAGATGTCATGCCCGAGGAGTTGCCTAAGCAGTTTCCACCTAGGCGAGAGGTGGATCACAAGATTGAGTTGGAGTCAGGGGCTAAACCACCCGCATTTGCCCCATATCGTATGGCACCGCCCGAGCTGGAGGAGCTCAAGAAACAATTGAAAGAATTGTTGGATGCTGGTCACATTCGCCCATCAAAGGCACCTTTCGGCGCACCAGTATTGTTCCAGATGAAGAAGGATGGATCGCTGCGCTTGTGCATAGACTACCGAGCACTTTATAAGGTTACAGTGAAGTACAAGTACCCGATCCCACTCATTGCTGATTTATTCGATAGACTTGGGCAAGCCAAGTACTTTACCAAGGTGGATCTTCGAAAGGGCTACTACCAGGTTCGCATTGCGGAAGGGGATGAGCCAAAGACAACATGTGTGACGAGATATGGAGCCTTTGAGTGGTTGGTGATGCCCTTCGGCTTAACCAATGCACCGGCCACATTTTGCACCCTTATGAACAAGATCTTCCATCCCTACCTTGATCATTTCGTGGTAATCTACCTAGACGACATAGTCATCTACAACAACACCTTTGAGGAGCATATGGAGCACTTAAGGAAGGTTTTCCAAGTCTTGCGAGATAACGAGATATACATCAAGATGGAGAAATGTGAGTTCGCGCAATCAAAGATGCACTTCTTGGGCCATGTCATTAGCAATGGCGAGCTACGCATGGACGATGCTAAGGTACGTGCTATCCAGGAGTGTGAGGCACCCATAAAGGTAACTGAGTTGAGATCCTTCCTTGGCCTTGTTAACTACTATCGCCGGTTCATCAGTAGATACTCAACAAAGGCCGCACCATTGATTGAGTTGGTAAAGAAGAACAAGCCATGGGTTTGGACGGAGCATTGTCAAAAGGCGTTTGAATGCCTTAAGACAACTGTAACAGAGGAGCCAGTCTTGGCATTACCTGACTTTGCCAAGACATTTGAGGTGCACACAGATGCCTCAGACTTCGCTATTGGGGGTGTCCTGATGCAGGATAAGCATCCCATAGCATTTGAGAGCCGCAAGTTAAATGAGACGGAGCGGCGTTACATGGTGCAAAAGAAGGAAATGAATTCCATTGTGCATTGCCTTCGTACATGGAGACATTATCTACTCGGGTCGAGGTTCATGGTCAAGACTGATAATGTGGCTACTAACTACTTTCAGACACAGAAGAAACTCACATCAAAGCAGGCTAGGTGGCAGGATTTCTTAGCCGAGTTTAATTATACGCTGGAGTATAAGCCAGGAAAATGTAATGTTGTAGCCGATGCCTTGAGCCGGAAAGCCGAGATTGCTGCAATCACTTCAGTGAGATGGGACATTCGGGAGGCTTTAAAAGAAGGCATGCAGCATGATCCAGCAGCCAGACAGCTTATCGAGTTTTCTAACAAAGGCAAGACGAGACGGTTTTGGATAGAAGACGACCTACTACTTACCACAGGTCGGCGGGTCTACGTTCCTAAATTTGGAAACATTAGACAATGGATTATAAGGGAGAGTCATGACACAATGTGGGCTGGTCATCCAGGTCAACATCGCACTAGGGCCTTGGTTGAGTCAGTCTACTATTGGCCACGCATATGTGATGATATAGAGTGCTATGTGCAGACTTGTCTTATCTGTCAACAGGACAAGGTTGAACAACAATAACCCGGAGGACTTTTGGAGCCACTACCAGTTCCAGAGCGTCCATGGGAGAGCGTGACTATGGACTTTATCACTTTCCTATCGAAGTCTGACAGTTATAGTACTATTATGGTGGTCGTGGATAGATTTTCCAAATATGCCACCTTCATTCCCGCCTCACTAGGTTGCATCGATAAGGAAGCCGCCAAGCTATTCTTTAAGAACGTGGTAAAATATTAGGGCTTACCAAGGCATATCATCAGTGATCGAGACCCCCGCTTCACTGGGAACTTTTGGAGAGAGTAATTCGATATACTTAGCACGGAATTGCACTTTTCTACTAGTTTCCACCCATAGACGGATGGACAAATGGAATGGGTCAATGCCTTACTAGAATGCTACTTGAGGTATTATGTAAGCGCGCACCAGAAAGATTGGGCAAGGCTCCTAGACATCGCCCAATTCTCTTATAACTTGCAGCGGAGTGAGTCCACGGGGCAGACACCATTTGAGCTAGCCATAGGCCAACAACTACAAACTCCACATTCATTACCAGCCGCGTCCGAGGGAAAGAGTTTGGGGGCTTATCATATGGCCAAAAGATGGGAGGAGCAGCTCGACACTGCTAAGTCCTACTTGGATAAGGCAGCTAAGAAGATGAAGAAGTTTGTTGACCGTAAACGGCATCCCACAGACTATAGAGTTGGGGACATCGTCATGGTGAAGTTTAACCCAAGACAGTTCAAGGCACTACGGGGCATGCATCAGATCTGATTCGCAAGTATGAGGGGCCATTTAAGATCGTCGCCAAGGTAGGCAAGATCTCATACAAGCTTGACATGCCATCGTATCTTAAGATCTACCCTATCTTCCATGCCAGCATGCTCAAGCCATATCATGAAGATAAGGATGATCCGAGTAAGGGCCAATCAAGTCAGGCGCCAATGACTATCACCGCCTCGCATGATCGGGAGATTGAGGCTATCATATATTACCAGGCCAGGCGAAAACAAGGGCAAAAAGCCACCGCTATGTTCCTCGTTCATTGGAAAGGGCAATCACCGAAGGAGGCCACGTGGGAACGATATAAAGACTTGTGGCAATTCAAAGATAAGATCTGAGAGTTTATGCAGCAGCATTACGCCGCGGTCGTCGCAATATTGGGTGGGGGAGAGTGTGATGACCCGCCATGTCATCATGCCACATAGGCGCCATTAGGAATATATTAATGCCATGTGGAAGCTTACATAAGAAGAAGGCTAGCATTTGTGAGAAGATTCTAGAGAGGTATGGACATTTCCTTAAGAAGAACCTAGATCCTTATGGATTTTCTAGGAAAGTCCTTGGAATCTTCTAGTCTTGTAGAGAATTCTAGAAAAAGCCCTTATCTTGTAAATATCAAGGACTTGTGTAGTAATTAATATTTACACACTAGCCCCTAGGAGACTAGTATATAAAGGGGTCATTCATTTGTAATTCATCAAGCAAATAATTCAAGTTCTCTCTAATACAAAGCTTTCTTGAACAATTCTCTTGTGTTCTTTCTTCCATTCTCTTAGCGATCTTAAAGGTAGTAAGGCTGACTTGGCATAGCAAGAATGTGAGCAAGTTGTGCAAGATCGTGAGTGAATTGTCAAGTGCCGCACGTGTACTTAGTTAACAACTAAGGACGTGACATTTTGCTTTACCGGCGGGCATGTTGGATCTGTTGGTAGTTTTGGAGCTACAATGGATGTGCTGAGACCAGTCATATCATCATATGACTAGGCGAATATGTCTTTATATTCCTTTAGGAACTCCGTGTACTCTTTCCTTTTTGATAGTGACAGGTGAACACTGATGCACATTTCTTTGACATTCTCTGTATCTCCCAGATTAACGACATCAGTTTCGTCCAAGTTAGACTTAGGCCTATTTTCAAAATTCTCAACTCCTCCGACGACCTCTTCTGGTATATCATCCTCTTCTGAGTCCGTATCCGTTTGTTGCATTGTCTCATTGCAAGTCACAATCGTTGGTTCATCATCAAGGCAAGTAATAGTAATGCTGTGTAAAAATAAAGTGAATGATAGAAAAATAATAAGAGCGAGATATATAAACTGAAATACTTCGATTAAATTCATATTTGTTTTGAATATCAGAGCTCTTTCAGAATTAAAGACAATGCAGAAATAAAATCAGTTGGTAAAAAGTAAAATGTGATGCATGGTGCTTTTGTTTAGCCTTGCTAACCCGAAGCCTTTCGGGACCTTGGATCTTGTACTGTATGATGATGGTGCCAGAATGCACGCACTAACCTTTGGGGAGGGGAATAATAAAAGAAAAGAAAAATATAAAAGGTAACAAGTTAGTGCGGATTATGAGGAAAATATATTGCAATATTTAAACATATTGTGCAAGAATATAAATCGTGTCCTAATTTGGGTGCCTCATTGTGCCCGAGGTAGGCCTAGCGACAAGTTAATTTGGAGAACTTATAATTCTAAATGCCTCATCTTATTGATAAAAATAAGACGAATCCCAAAACGACACTAAAATAGCGGAAAGTAAAAATGTCACTATTGGCCATTGGCCTTATTACATCAAAAGCGAAAAGAAAGACTCCTAACTACTTGGTCCCAGAAGGACCTTCTTCAGGTTGAATGTTCTCGTTGATCAAGTCCTCTAGATCGCGCAGATTTTCCAGTAAAAATGCTATCGCCAGACGTTCTCCTTTGCCTTCCTCAGCATTTTGACAGTTGGTGATTCTTTTCCTCACTTTCCCTTCCAATTCCAGCAAGTTGTACTCCAGGTATTCTAGCTTCTCACTAGCCTTGGTGACTCTCTCTTTCCATTCATTGATTTGGTTGCTCGATGGGAGGTTTCTCCACCAAGTCTGCAAGAGTGAAGGTATGTTTACCATACCGAAGTCAGGAACTTTGTCATTCATTTTCTGCAAAACAAAAGGGTTAATACCTCACCCCTCCCACCGGACTCAACTATTTAATACCAATAATCAGCATAAAAGCATTTAGTTCTCCAAATAAATACACAGAACATGTAGGTATCCATTTGGGTTTCAGGGAAACCCAATGGACTTTGGACAAGGGTATCTTAATGAGTCATTATGTGGACAACATAACTAACTCGCCTTGGTTTAACCATGATGCATGTACAATTAAACAGAGTAAGGTTTCTATTGGGGTATTAGACAGGTACCCTTGAGCGGACAACTCAAGAGGGAAAGGCACGAAACCGTCGACTGCACCGCTGATCGACTAGTTTTACCGCAAATACGCCTTTGCCGAATTTAAAGGGTGATAATATTGGAAGAGCGCAACCACTCATTATAAGCGTTGCTATTGTATTTGTTTGGCACAAGTGGAATATGATGTTGAAGATGCAGTTTACAAGAATGAAACAAATTGACATGTATTTCCACGTTCATAAGATAAATGATTACAATAATTGCAGTAATCACAACAGTAATGAAATAAAGCAGTAAAGGAAAGCAGTTAAAGGAAAGAAAAGACATGAAAAGCCAAGTCAGTTTCGTAGTGATATAATAAAAGACAGTAAATAAAGCAATTAATGAGATAATAGAGTCACAAGCAGCATGCAGTGGTAAAAGCCTAAAGAATTCCCTAGCGGTGTCGCCATGCTGTCGACGCCCCCTTTTTTCTCTAACCGTGGGGTCAGAAATCGGGTATACGACATTTGGAGGACAACTCTATTCCCTTTCGAGAATTGGGTTTAGAAGTTGAAGAGTCACCACCTAATGATTATAGTGCATTACGACACTTTTTGGAAGAGTTTGAGATGAAGAGACCAAAGATTAGGGTAAGGGCTAGAAATTATCCCGAGGGGAAGGTGTTAGGCACCCCTCAGGATCCACAAGTGTGGTTCCCGGCCATGCTACAATTCTGACTTTACAAGTAAACAATCAAGGCTCAAATAAGGACTTGCATACAACATTGCAATTAGGTTGAAACTTATGAAAGTAAGTAGAAAGAGAGCAAGGATTTGAAAAAGTTTAAACAACTCTAAAGGAAGCGAATAAAGAAAAAGGGGTCCTAGGTTTGTGATTAATATGGATCACTTCAATGCAATATCTAGCAATCACTGCTCAGAAGAGGGGTCACACGTGATATTAGTACACCGGTCATCATATCCATACTCTACCCTTCCCGCCCCGTTAAGGTATTAAAGCACAGAGTGATATCGTTACTTATTGCATGCTATTACCTGTCCCAATCCTATCAATCTCGGAGGCATTGAGACTACTAATCTTGAAGGGGAGGGAGTTGGGGCTTTTATGGTTTTGAAAGGATAAAATTTTAGGGCGACAAACAAAACACATAAAGCAGATATGGTAAAACACATAATAGTTGAAAGGCTCAAATAAACCTTCTCAAGTCAGAAAAGCATAGAGTTTAGCATGTCTTACATGTACTGATTAGGTCTAAATTAAACTTAAAAAATGCGTGAGGCAGACTGATTTATTACATACTTCAGATAAGAAATCCGAATCAGACCTGCCTACTAGTTGGAATTGTCAAAGACTGATGCACTTATGGCTTTTACCCTAAAGCTTGCCTAGGTGAAACCTATAGGCATGACATCTAATAATGCAAAGTATACTGATTTTAAGGAAAAACTCTACTGATTTTAGGAAAAAAAAGGATCCGAAAATTTTAAGACGGGTTTTAGATTCGAAACGTGGCTGATTCATTTAACGGATCCTATAAGCATGGTTTCTAAGTGTCATTGATCTTAAACAATTGCAAGAATCCTATAGACATGATATCTAGGCGTTACTGATTATTAAACGTTTGTAGAAGTGCAGAAGTCCTATAGGGATGGTGTCTAAAATACTGATTCTTATTTAAACCTGTATACACGTTTGCCTAATAATAGATGCATATGAAGAATACAGAAAGTCCTATAGGCATGGTGTCTATATGAGAATGCAAAACATCTTATGGACATGGTATCTATGTGAGAATGCAGAGTTTCAATGATTTATAAAATGCAGAACTTTAAAACATAGTAATTCCTATAGGCATGATCTCTAGATGAGATGTAGAATTTTATAAATGATAACCTCTGTAGGCATGATATCTACCCCTTGCATGCATAGTTCCCCACCCTTTTCCACTAGCTGAACCCAAATGTTTATTACAAGATTATTACAAACCAGAATTGATAAAATAAAAATAAAATAAAAATTACATCAGAAAACTAAAAGTCCCAACCAAGGCGAGCCTGATCCGTACTTCTGTCTGAAGCATGAAGTAAACCAACTCCAAACATCAAGTTCCAAAGCCTTTCTCTTATTTGGGATGTGTCAAAGTTCCCAAGAGTCTCAAAGGGGCTCCGGGCAATGCTTAACCCCAAATATATTTCAGAATCAAGGACATAATGCAGTGTGGAAGGGTCAGCCCTCAAATGTCCAAGTTTAGAGGGAACTCAAGGTCCTAAAGCAAGGCTCATAGGAGGGGGGAAGAACTTAAAATCTAAGAGTAGGTGCAAGTGCAGGGGAGGGGAGTGATGAACTGGTGGTCATGCCAAGCAACTTAAAGTACTGGCACACCCCTGACCAACTTGTCATTTCAAGTTGAGGAGTTAGGGCTTATTGAAAGCCAGGCTCAGGCCTGGGTAGCCATTTAAGAGGCTACCAGATTATGAGCCTTAACTCAGCGTACATAGGGGGTAAGGGTAGGGGATTCATAACAGAAACAGTAGACAAAAGAAAAGTGGGCAAAGGACATGATCAACAATAAAACCTACTGACACTCTTTACTTGGGGTTAAAATTCCGTTCATGGACAACAACTCATGTTGCCATGCCCTGAATCCCCATTTACAAACACATAGAGGGTAAAGGTATAAGGATCAAGTATTCGCAAGAAAGTAAAGCAAACAGCAGTATATGAACATGTCAAACTTTGCAGGTAATAGGCATAGATATAAAGGTTCTAAGTAAACACATTAGGATGATTGCTAGGAAATGAATCAAGACATATCAGTAAAAGAGCAAGAGCAGGATGCAAAGACAAAGTAGTAGTAGTATATTAGCCTTGACTTTCACCCAGCTAATAATAAGCAGGAGCAGAGAACAACATTAGAGAAGAGAGCAAGAGGGAATGCAGGTTTTGAAAGTAGTAGTAGTGTGTAAGAGTATGTAATTCGAAGTGTGTTGTAAAAGTATTGAATTGTAAGTTAAGGATGATCAAAGTGCAGAAGGGTCGTGCCCCTTTTATAGTGCAGAAAACAAATGAGAAAAGGTAAGGAAATAACATTGAAATCAACCTCCCTTTAGTTAAGGGATTCTGATTTCACTAGGTAAAATCCAATTAAGGAAAGCAGTTTTGATTAAAACCTTTTCAAAGTAGCACAAAAGGGGTAAATACAGAGAAGTTATTAAAGGAAAGAATTGAATAGTACACGGCTTGGAAAAAATAAGGAAAGGGAATCAATTAAACAGCTAGGGAAATCAAAATTACAATTCAATTCGAATGAACCCAGTCAGGAAAAGGTAAAGGAGGTTCAATTAAAGAAAAATCAGTATCAATCAATCAAACCCCATTAGAGGATTTCAGAATCAATCAAACCTTTGAAGGAAGAGTCCTTATATATAAAACACACAAATATGTGAATACCAGAGGGGTTTGTCAAATTATTTAGAAGAAAGTTTAACAAAGAAAGGTTCAGAATCATAAGCAAGAAGAGGTATAAGTCTAGTTCGCAGACTCACAATGAGTCTGAGAGTCCAGGGTCCCGAAGTGGAACCTAACTCGCACACAAAAGATCAAAATGCCAAGAAATCCCCGAACCTTAGGGTTTCGAGTTGAGTCAGACAATAGAGATGAGAAGGCAAACCATTCAATAGAGGCTCAGGAGTCTTTTCCAAAGACTTATGAGAAACAAATAGACATCGTCCCGGATACTTGAATTGTGGTATGACTGGCCTCGAATGCATCAAAAAACATGAAAAGCAGGTAGAGGGTTATGAGTTCCTGGATGGTATGGAAGCATGGCATGCTCATTTGAGATCTTTGACTGCAAACAAGATCGAATGGACGATCGGGTGGCTCTCGATCAGTGAAGTAATCTATATGTCGGCTGAGGTGTGTTTTTTTCTATTGATGGGTCTTCAGAGTATCCAGCCTTATGCTCCATACAGAGTCCTACGTCAGTTAGTCCTATACCAGACCATCCCACCCGATGAATATTTGAGTCGATAGGTCATTGAGTTAGAACCAAAAGCTGCCTTCCCAGAAGAAAAAGTGCTTCGGATTTGGCATCAGTGTAGATTCTTAGGGCCTAATACTCAAGTACGAGATCTATCCAGAGGCGAGGTGGAGCCTAGTTATACTGTTTGGTATGGTAAAAGATCCCGAGTTAAATATGAGCCCGAAAGGCCCGCAAAGAGACCCCATGTCCAACAGTTCACTGACGGAGCACAGGTGCAATAGGACTGGTTGGCCAAAGAAAACGAGTACAGGGCTACCATAAGCAAATTGGAAAAACAAGTCAGGGACCTTCAATTTGAAAATATCTTGCAAGCCACGACGGATGAAGGAGAAAAGAAAAAGCTAGCCATAGAAAATGAGGCCATTCGAGTCCACATTCAGAAAATGAAAATAGCGGCAGAAAACCCAGCCCGAAGTGCCAAAGATGAGAAACCCATAGCTAACTTGAGGCAGAAAGTGAGTGACTATAGTTTTGATTTGAACAAAGAAGAAAGTGAACTAGCCAAGTCTCGAAAACAGTTGGCTAAAAATGCAAATGAACGAGCACGCCTGGTTAAGCAATTGAAAGAAAAGTACGATGATGAGGTCGCGGAATTAAAGAAAAGGGTCATCACCACGGAAAACAAAATGATCAAACAGGCGAAAGACTTCAAGGTTGAAAGAGAACATTGTTATACATCATTGGCACAATTAGAAATAGATTTGCAACAACTTCAGGAGCAGGATCATGTGGCCGAGCAAACTCTGGAAGCCAGGGCCCAACAGATCGAGCGTTTGTTACAAGAAAAAGGTGTCATAAGAGAGAGAATTAGAAACATCGCCGATTACATTGTCGTGAAGTGCAAAGCTTGTGAGGATATGACTCACACCACCTTCTTCGCGGTAGTGATGACGTTTGTTAAGCAAATAATGAGTGACTTGGACCGACTTCAAAGGGAGATTGCATATATGCTCGCAGTGAGACCGAATGATGTCCCGCGGGCACCAGGAGCATTACCGTATTCATGATTTTTCATTGGAGTATGTATTTCCTTTTCTGTTAGAGTCCGTCAGTTGTTTTGAGTCTGTCTTTCCTTTCTGCTGGGGTCTGTCAGTTGTGTTCGAGTCTGTATTTTCTTTTGAGTATGTTAGTTTATATTCGGAGTCTGTATTTCATATTTTCATCAGAGTCTGTTAGTTTTGAGTCTTTGTAATCGAAGCATTTGTTTTTTTATGAAAACTGAAAATCCCAAAAAATGTTTTATTATTTACTTTCACACTTAACCCCCAGAACTACGCTTGGTCTGATTCATGCGGGGTCATGATACGTAGGCAATATCCATAGGATTCGACCATAACCAAAGAAAAGAGAGAGGAAAAACAAGAGAGAAAAAAAGAAAAAGAGAGAAAATAAGAGAAAAGAAACAATGGCAAAATAAGAGGGAAATGAGAGGATAAAAACAAAGAAGAGCAAAGGCCAGAATGAAAAGAAAGAGAAAAAGAAGGGAAGTTGTAAATGGAAAAGTCGGGATGACGCAAGCATCCGATCAAATGCATGATAGAAACGGTTAACTGCTTAGGTGCATTCATTCCCCAAATGTGCGGTTACCAATTTGTTAAAGCCCTAACCACTAACAAGGTTGCTGTAGATGTATTGAGTCCAGACAGGTGGTTAGTTGATTGGCATTCTGGCCACTCACTCATACAACCCGATCAAAAGACAGGCTGAATATGGCCAACCAAGAATTGGAGACAAGTATTATCAACCCGATGAAAGAAGTGGAAGAATTGGACGTTAATGCGATGAGGGAAGAGATGTATAAGTTAAAGCAACAAATGGCTGAAATGTACCAAGCCTGGGCAAAGGGGCATCCACCATCGGTTTATCCCACCAACCCTGCTTATATCCCACCATTGGCTCAACCTCAAGAACCTCCCACTGTGAACTCATCTCCAGCCTTTCCCCTCTACCAACAATGCCACGACACCACTTCCCATACATCACAAGCTCCTCTACCCAGACAAGTCCCGCACCCTCCCCCACCAATCACACCTATTTTTGTGGCACCTCCACCTGCTACATTACACCGATTTTCTAGTGAACCTCTATTCCAAACTCACGACAACCAGTATTATCCCCCTGAACCCACCTTCAAAGTTCCAGAACCATATTCTTACACCCCTCATCTTGATCTCGCGGCAGAAATCGAGAAGCCACCCAAGAATCCCGAACACAAGGAGATGATCAGAAAGGTCAAAAGCTTAGAACAATCATTCAGAGATATGAGGGGGTTAGGAGGTCAAGTATGTGTGGCCTACAAAGATTTATGTCTGTTCCCAGATGTTCAGTTACCCGCAGGGTTCAAAATGCCCAAGTTTGATCTGTACGATGGTCATGGTAACCCAGTAGCACACTTAAGAGGATTCTGTAGCAAGATGAGAGGAGCAGGTGGAAGAGATGAATTGCTGATGGCATATTTTAGCCAAAGTTTGAGTGGATCGGCATTAGAATGGTATACCAGACAAGATTGCATCAGGTGGTACACATGAGACGATTTGGCCCAAGCCTTCGCCTGCCATTTTCAGTACAATCTTGAAATTATCCCAGACCATCTGTCATTGACAAAAATTGAGAAGAAGCCCGGTGAGAGTTTTAAAGAATATGGGTTCCGTTGGAGAGAGCAAGCAGCGAGGGTTGACCCTCCGATGAAAGAAAGTGAGATGGTTGATTATTTCTTGCAGGCTTTGGAGCCCACTTATTTTGGTCACTTGGTGTCAGCAGTGGGCAAGTCCTTCAATGAGGTTGTAAAAATGAGAGGTATAGTTGAGGAGGGACTCAAGTCCAACAAGATCATGAGTTATTCAGCAATCAAAGCGACCACCCAGGCCATTCAAAACGGTATTGGGGGTGTACTTGGGAAGAAGAAGAAAGAAGATGTTGCAACAATTGAGTCAGGAGCTTGGGTTGGATCCAGGAACCTTCCACGTTACTACAACCAGCCTTGGCCCTATCAACAAACTTACCCCACACTCCATATAGCCCACCACAACACTACTACCCACCGCCCGATCCCCATATTTCCATCCATCACGCACAAACCTATACCCAAACCTCCTACTCACTCACAATGGCGTGCACCAGCTCCACAAAATACATACCCAGCTCCACAGAATACCTATCCACCCCCAAAAACCTACAGAAATCCTCCTAGAATAGGTTTTCGACCCAATCAAGCCTTTAAGAATGAGAGGTTGCAGAAGCAGAAGACTTTTACTCTGTTGGGAGAATCATATGGTAGTATATTCCACAGACTGAGACAGTTGGGTATGTTGAATCCGATCGAGGCTAAACTGCTGAATCCCCCTCCCAGAAATCTTGACCGCTCGGTAAGTTGTGAGTCTTGTTCAGGGGCCCCGGGTCATGATACAGAGAAATGCTGGAAATTGAAAACAGTTATTCAAGAGCTCATTGATACTAATCAGATTGATGTACAAGCTCCAGAGGCACCCAATATCAATCAGAATCCCTTGCCAGCCCATCATAAGACAAATATGGTTGAGATAGTGCATAAGGGAGGGGAGCCCAAGAAGCCTTCGCAAACGGTCATGATGATTCGGGCTAGTGAAGCCAAGCCGTCTGAAAATTCAACAAGTGAGAAGTCTGTGATCAAGTTGAACGGGTCAAATAGTGAACCATCTGCGGTGATCAAGTGTCACGACCCAAACCGAAGGGCCGTGACGGGCACCCGGTGCCTTACTCAACCGAGTACCAACGTAACATATCTTTCTTATCATGTTATCATGAGTAAATGAGCTAGAAAACTCGTCCTGAGATAACAAGAATAAAACATAAGGGAATAGTCAACATATGAAGACCCAACATGATATACAAACTAATATATGTGACATACGGGCCTATAAGGCCGACATGACCATTAGTAAACTCGAAACATAGGCCGACAAGGCCATATAATTATCCATACACCTGACATATGTCTACAAGCCTCTAAGAGTACATAAAATCATAAAGGTCGGGACAGGGCCCCGCCATATCAATCAATACATATCCAAAGCATACTGACCAAATAGGCAACTCCGGAGCAAGTGGAGTGCACCAACACCTTCGCTGAGCTGATAGCCTACTAGGAGGACTGTCAACCTATCAATCGGGACCTGCGGGCATGAAATGCAGCGTCCCCAGGCAAAAGGGACGTCAGTACGAATAAAGTACCGAGTATGTTAGGCAGGAAAGCATAAACAAGAACAGTAATGTAAAGAGAGAGATAAAGGAGATACAACCTGTAACATCAGAGTGCCTCTGGGGGTTACTGATATGAAATGCATAATACATATATATACATAAACTTTTTAAAACATTCGCCTCTGTGGGCATCATCATCATATCGTACCCGGCCTCAAAGAGGACTCGGTAAAAGCGTACCCGACCATCATAAGGTTCGGTAGAATCGTACCCGGCCACGTGGAGCTCGGTAAACCCAACTGATCAGTGGTTGCACAATAGGTGTCGTACCCGGCCGACTATAGCGCGGCTCGGTAGAGTAAAATAGATACTATATATAATGCATGCTAGACTCATGGAATCATCTTCTAAACCTTTTGGAGTGACTTAAGAACATTATGGACATCCCTACCATCAATATGAACCTTAGTAGGATTTAAGGATCATACACACTTGTTTAGAATAATTTTATAAGGAAAGAACAACATGGACAACCTTAGTTGCTAGGAGTAGAGTCATTATGAAATAGCGTATCGTTTATGTTCATTTCATTTTAGACCATGCCAAAAGAAAGAAGAAAGTGCCTTAACATACCTTAAACCCGTTGAGTCCTTAATCACTTCCAAGCAACTCTTCAAACAAGTCAACTCAATCTATCATAGTATAAGGAGATTCAAAATCAGTGCTGAGCAAAGGCTAAGTCTATAACTTAAGCTAGTAGCTCGTTTACGTAAATTTGGGCAGCATCTCCATTGTAACAAGGGCCTCCTCCAATACCATATACCAACAACAATGACCAGAGCAATCCATCAATACATAATTATCAATATCAAGACACCATATAACCACAACAAGTCACAACTACATTACGACGAGCGGCAAACTCCGATTGGAATCCGTATACCCCTTATCAATCCTTATAGACTTCTTACTTCAACATAAAAGTATCATTAACTTGATAATGAAGTCATTAATCAATGATTCCAGCCTTATACCATATATTTATAACAACGAAAATAATCCACAACTTCAACTATCCCCAACTAGCAACTTTATTCACTAGTTCAGGTCTAGCCCATCCATTTAACTTAATCAATATCAAGATAACCTTAGGCACAAGCAAGAACACAATATACATACCTCCTACAGTAACTTCAAGTCAAAATCCAAGTTATATTCATTTTACAACAACCCTTAATAGCAATACAACACCATAGAAGTGACTTAAGCTAGTCCAAGTATTATCTTATAGTTTATCATCCTAACAACTTAACCAACATACAAGCAAGCTTAAGCACAATTAGTAGGTTGTTATACTCACCTTATACAGCAGCAACAACTTGGAATTTCATCCAAATACAGCCCACAACAATCCTCAATGACAACACAACCTCAAAGAGGTGTTGTTCTTCACTAGAACTAAGTTTTGATGTTGAAATATGGTGTAATCACTTTGGAATCACTTCAAACCCTTGTGATATATGTTTAGGAGGGTTAGGAGAAGTTTGGAGACGAACTTTAGTTGAAAAATGAGCAAAAATAGGCGTCCAAATCGTTTATAAATTGAAGTAGGTCAACCACCGCCTAAGTGGGTCCCATTGGGAGCTGCTTGCGCGGTCTCGCGAAAATGCGAATATCTCTCTACTCCGATGTCGTATTGACAAACGGTTTAATGCGTTAGAAACTAGACTCGGTAGACCTTCAATTTGGTAG